>NW_020954113.1:380462-723301 GCF_900497805.2 Vombatus ursinus
CATAACATAACATAACATAACATAACATAACATAACATAACACAACATAACCTGATCAGCGTCAGGTTAGGAACCTCCCTGTGCTTATGACTTCTGCCTACTCCCTCCAGCTAACTAGGGAGAGCTATGCATAAGGTTTGTGATCACCCAAAGAGGAACTCATTACTCTACTAGATGTGTCCATCTACATCCAGATGGCCTTCCATCAAACTTCTAGCACAGCTGCTAACATCAAACACAAACAATGGTTCACAGCCACTAATTTCTTTAATACAAAGGGAAATAGATAATACAATGGGGGAAGGTAGAGCAAAAGGATGAAAGGTGCCATTCTTTGAACACAATAGCTGTCAATGCCAGATATTTTGACTACAGAAGTGGGAATGACTTTCTATGCTTAGTCCCTACTTTCTTACCCCTTCCATCCTTCCCAGGGAATCATTGGGGAAAGGATTAGGCATGTCTCATAAATCATCACTCAATCTGCCATAGTCTTTCTACATACAACGGCCTCACCTGAGATTGAGCAGGTAGCTCCAATGGTGGCTCCCAACAGCAGCACACAGAGTCTTTACAGGGAGAAGCATCAAAGTACACATGCTTGATTGTGGAAAATCTATATGACATCAAGATGGAGTATGAACCGAAACTTCCCACTCCTTCGCATGGATTCTTCTTTTTTCCCAAGAGTCTTCATGAATAGTCCCAGATACCCCAGTCCCATGACATCAGTGGCTTAGAGATTCAGGGAATGGGTCTCCCACTCCACGTCGATTCTGAGACAGGGTTTTATACATTTTACTTTTTGCTATTCTTGTTTTGTCCTTTCTGATTTATTTAACTTTAGCGTGTTTATGTTACATATATGTTTTTGAAACTATATTAAAGGAGGGAACAGTTATGTCATGCAAAGAGCATTTTTTGGGGAACCAGGAGACATGGTTTTGAGTTCTGGTTTGGAGCCTTCCCAGCTGTGTGACCTTGGTTAAATTATCTAAATTCTCTGAGCATTGGTTTATTCCTCTTTAAAATGAAGTTTAACATTCTATGATTGTGTATGCGAAAAGCAAAGGATCGCCAATTCAGGCTAACAGAAGGAAGATCAATTTGTACTCCAGAATGTGTCATTTTCAAGAAATGTAGTTTTATTACTTCTAATGACATCGTGGTGATTCACTAATTGTTAATGAACTACAGAGTTTTTAGGTCATGATTTAATGAATAAATAAGCTCGTTTATAACAATAACACATTTATATAGCACTTTAAGGGTTTTACAAAAGCACTTTTCTCACATTAACCTTTTGAGGTAGGTATCATGAGCATTATTATCCCCATTTTACAGATTAGGAAGCAAAGGCAAAGAGGTTAAGTGACCTGCTTACACTCTCATAGCCAATAAGTTTCTGATGCAGGATTAGACTCAAGTTCCTGGCTTCAAGTTCAGCACTCCTTCCACTGCCTCTTAAGTGGAATTAGCATATTGCTTGTATGTCCCCCAAAACTGTTGCTACCACAATGTCCCCAAAGAGTTTGTTCTACTGAATAGGTTAAATATCTACTATCACCACCCTCATGCATATATCTTAGCTTTTTTATACTTTTTGTTCGTTTAGCAAAGTTTTTCTTCATAAATACGGCAAAGGCAAATTTCAAGCAGCCCAGCTTGAATTTTTAGGAATTCTAAATAATCTCCAAGTAATGTGATATGGTTTTGAAGTATGGAAGAGAACACTTCAATCTCAGGAAAAGATCAGAATTGCAGGTGACCCAAAGGACAATGCAAACACTCACGGTGGTGAGTGTAAACAGTTCGTCAACATATTATCAGTGATGCCTGCACAATAGAAATGGCGTAAATGACTTCAAGGACGTGTGTATGATTAGAAAAGGAAGGAGGCAAGCCATGAGTCATTAGATGGTAGATTAATGTATTAATTAGATTAATGTAGCTTTCAAGCTACATTATCCTTGAGATATTTAAAAAAAAATCAGAGTGAGAGGCATCAGATAGAGACACAATGGTCTGGAGTAAGAGTAATGAGTCTAGAGTTAAATGACCTAGGTTCAAATCCTATCTCTGTTATTTAATACCTCTGTAACCTTGGTCCTTCGTTCTCAAAGAGGACCAAAATGACATCACTATGTTAGAGTCAAGTTACAATTTGTTGGACTGTGACTGATCAGAGCAATACAAGCTTAGAGTGTTCTACCACAGGTCGGGCACAAATAGTCCATGTGAACATTTGGGATGGATTCTCTAAATTTGTGCATCTTGCATTTCTTTTGAGCTACTTCAATTCTGCTTTGCTCGTAGAACACAGCACCTTTTCTGATGTGGGCACGTCATCCTGAGTAGTCCTATGTCAGTGTCTCTCATGTCACACAATCAATTCCAAAGTTCTTGAGAGTGTCCTTGTATCACTTTTTCTGACCACCACATGAGTGCTTACCCTGTGTGAGTTCTCCATAAAATAGTCTTTTTGACAAGCATAAGTTTTGCATTTGAACAACGTGGCCAGCCCATCAGAGTTACTCTCTAAAATAGAGTTTGAATCCTTGACAGTTTAGTTCGAGAAAGGACCTCAGTGTCTGGCATCTTATCCTGCCAGGTGATCTTCAGAATCTTCCTAAGACAATTCAAATTCACTTCTGTGGCTTTAGGCAAATAACATTATGCCTCTGGATCTCAGTTTCCTGATCTGTAAAATGAAGACATTGAACCTCAAAAGTCACTTTCCAATGCTAAATTGAGGACCCTGTAATCTCATAACCTCCAGAGTAGTGGATAGAGTTGGAAGGGACATGTATGAGAATCACACAAGCTGAGAAGCACAAAGAGGCTATACTCATAAAGGAAGATTTCAAATAAATATTATCATAGCTCCATTAGAGTTGTCACTAGAGTCTTAAGTTAATGAAGTTGTCCTGCTTGCTTTACCTAACTCACAAGGTCACCACTAGGAAAAGCACTTTGTAAAACTTAGTGTGCCTTAAAATGTGAAATGTTGTTGGGCCCCTAACCCATTGGTATCAAGAGAAAAGACATTACTGTCAAAACACTCTAATCCTGGAAATCCAATTTCTGAATGTCCTAGAGACATGAGAGTTTGCCTGGCCTGTTGGAATGATACATCCTAAATCTATTAGAGGTGGCGTGACTGAGTGCACCATGGCTATCCATATTTAACCAATGTGGTTGGTAACCTAAGCCCTCTGAAGGTTTCTTGCTCATATAAATACAAGAAAACATAGACTATGCTCAGTAAGGGTATTTCAGAAGAGGATGATCTGGAGATACCCACTGCTATTTTCCTAAAGAGCCGAGAATTTATTAGCTTAGGCTACTAATCACTTTTTTTTTTAAAAGCTGGACCTTTGAATTAATGAGTGTAGGGAAGGAATTTATTCATTTTCAATGAGGAAACTCCCTCTTCCAATGCATATCAGTGACTACTCTGCAACTTATAGTCTTAGAGAATTGTGTAAGGGCACTGAAAAGTTGCCAAGGTAACACAATACCACAGGCAAGACTTGAACCCAGGTCTCCCTGACTGCAAGGCCAGCTCTCTATCCATACCACCTCTCACCACTTATCCCTTTGATTCATAAATTCAATTAAAAAAAAAGAATCTGATTCAGGCTCACAAATATGAAGCTGCCCTTGCCAAAATGAGTAGAAAGGAAACACATAGGAAAATAAAATCAGGCCCCAAATACAACCATAAAGTATTAAATATATTGACTGAAAGTGTTTTCTCTCAGATTGAATTTCCGATGTTCACAAATCATGCTTTAAATTCTCCTACATATTTCCTGGGGAGACATGATAAAATCCCAAATGCTTTTTGGAATTTCTCCTGTCCACTTTCCATATCAGGGTTTTCGCCTCAATCCTCCCCCACTCAATTCTCTCCACTCCCATCCCAGAACTCCCACCTGGTCATTTCTTTCTCTCTCTCTCTCTCTCTCTCTCTCTCTCTCTCTCTCTCTCTCTCTTTCTCTCTCTCTCTCTCCCCCCCCTTACCCCTACCCCCACAACATCCCTTCAGAAATTGTTTTTAAGCCTTTTCCCTTTCCAAGTTTTTGGCCAAATTCCCATAAAACATCAGAATCCTCAGCCCGTATAGATGAGAAAAGAAAGCCAAACATTGACAGCACAGTTTCCAGGGGGATAAGACACACAATCCTCCCTTGTTCTCCTCAAGTACCCCAAGGCAGGTCCCTGGGGCAGAACGAGGAAGAAGTTTTGCTAGGCTTTCCCACCCGCCATCCTTCTCATGTCCCTTTCAGCCAACTTTTGCAAGGGTGGATGACTAGGCACGGGGAATTAGATTCTCATCCCAAGCATGAAAGCTGGAGCATTGACTCTTTATTTCTGCCCTTTGCTTTTTTTATTTATTAAATTCAAAGTGTTATACTTGGCCTTCCTGTTTGGGTACAATACTTTTGGGATCCTACTTCAAAAACAAGGATTTAAAAACATTCCTTCGAGCCTCAGATGATGGAGAATTGTTCTACCTCCTATTAACTTCACAGAAAATGTAACTTTACCTTATGGAACGTTTAAACATGTAGGGGGTGGGGGAGGGTTGGGGAGAGGGGGAGAATGATGAAAAGAGAAAGTATTTGTTTGTTTTCTAATTTTTTAACCAATTTTTCTTCTTTTTGGCAGAAAGAAATGGGCCATTTTCACACTGACATCAATGCTGCTATTGAAAAATGTCCCAGAGAGGGGACTAGTTAGAATTTCAGTCTGTTTTCTACATGAAGAGTGCTCGGTGAGCGACACACCCAAGCAAGCAGCACCAGAACTGGGCTTGGGAACCTCATTCTGTTCCAGAAACCAGAGTTCCCACATAACTACATAATGTGCTGCTATCAGGTTACTGGGCTAGCCACAATTGCCTAATGCAATAGTAAGGATGTTGGGGCTGCTGTGGGAGTGCTTAATTACCCAGGGAGCATGACTTACCCAGAGTTGTTGCAATACTCATAGAATAACACGCAAAAACTCATAAGGAAGGTAAATGTTCTGTTTGAAACAGTCACTCCTGGCCAAGCATATTCCAGGATTAAGATTTCCAGTGTCCCTAACTCAGCCTGTTCAGGGCGAATAGCTAGGAAGAGTTGAAGTCTCTCTCTGAGGTCACCTTCTATACTAGCTGAAGCTCCTGTGATGCATAGGGTGAGGGAAGGATGGTCACAGAGCCTAGGGTAGAATGGAAAGAGCTCTAGCTTTGGAGTCAGACTGGCTTCAACTCCCAACCCTGCCTTGAATATCTGGGTCATAACTTCTGGAGGAGTTCTTAACCTACAATCTGTGAACTTGCTTTTTTTTTTTAAAAATATTTTGATAGCTGTATTCCAACATGGAAACTGAGTCCCAAAACCCCTTGCTATAAAATTCTCCCCCTCATTGATGGAAATCAATGTGCCTGTAAGGGTCAAAACTTCAGAGGGTGGTTTAAGGTCTAGAATTCTAATTTCTAAGCCTAAAATCATAGAGCTAGAAGGGAGCTCAAACGTAATCTAGTTTAACTCTTCATTTTACAGATGAGGAAACTGAGGCCCAGGTCAGTTAAGTCATTTTTCCAAGGTCACACAGGTAGT
Source organism: Vombatus ursinus (assembly GCF_900497805.2). NCBI lineage: Eukaryota > Metazoa > Chordata > Mammalia > Diprotodontia > Vombatidae > Vombatus > Vombatus ursinus. The sequence goes on from NW_020954113.1 coordinate 386,075, forward strand.
AAATGTCAAAGGCAGGATTTGAATCCATGTCCTTTGACTTCTCAGTCAGTATTCTTTCCATTGTACTTTCCTGTACAATTGGTAGATCAATGCCCTGCATCTTCCTGAGTGAGGGCCAGGGTGGAGCTGGTGAGAGAGGCAAAGAAGAGACCTTCAGTCTCTTCAAGTCTCTTCAATTTTAAAGATGCAGGCAGCTGTCTACAGCTACCCACAGGGAAGGAGATGAAGAGGTATCCATTCCAGACCATCTGGACGTGCTCCAAATGCCCCTCAAAGGCACCTCCATTAGGTGACCTAGGTATGCTCAGACCTGCTTGGGTAACAAACTATAATGTTTTCCTTTTTGTTTTATTTTTATGCATTTAAAAAGCATTATTGGAAAAGGAACTGGAGGTTTTGTTGTTATTTGGTAGTTGCAATTGTGACCAATTCTTTGTGAACCCATTTGGGGTTTTCTTGGCAAAGATACTGCAGTGGTTTGCCATTTCCTTTTCCAGCTCATTTTACAGATGAGGAAACTGAGGCAAACAAGGTTAAGTGACTTGCCAACGGTCATGCAACTAGCATCTGAGGCAGGAATGAGTCTTCCAGACGCTAAATCTATTAAGTACTCTACCTGCTGCGCCACCTAGCTGCCGTAACTGGAGGTTTTACTAGATAGCTAACAGGGTCTATGACACAAAAGATTTAAAAAAACCCTGTTTTAAGGTCATTTCAGTCAGTCAGTCAGTCAATAAGCATTTATTAAGAACCTACTATGTGCCAGGCACCATGCCAAGTGCCGGGGATACAAAGAAAATGAACAGACAGTGCCTGCCCCTGAGGAGCTCACAATCTAATGGGGAAGACAATATGCAAATAACTATGTACAAATAAACTATATAAAGGAGAAATAAGAAATAATTAACAGAGGGAAGTTTACCCTTTCCCCATTTAAGTCTGTGTTTAAGTAATAACTATATGCTCTTTTTCATACTATTTTCTCAGTACTTCAAAAGATTCAGTAATGAGTGTGAGTTGCCTAAGCCTCTAAAAAGACTTAGATTATGAAATGATCAGTAAATAAAGTAAGGCATTTATTACAGGGTCAAGGAATTGCGATCAGGAACATCGCACTGTCTTACTCAGACAGGGAAGTTTAGTGAGAGGAGTTACAAAGAGAGGCTCTATGTGTTCAGAAGAGGGGGTGGCTAGGTAGATAGATGGAACAGTGGTTCACATGCCATTTATTCCATGGTGATAGTACTTCTCTAGAAAAATCGCAGGATTGGTTTACGCTGATTCTAGTCAACAGAGGTAGGCTGCTCACTGTGCCCCAAGCTAGGGTTATATATGCGATCATCAGGGGAACAGGGGCATTTAGAAACTGCTGGTCACAGCAGAGATTTCTCAGTTTACCTTGAGGGTAGGAAGTGATCAGAAACTGCTAGTCAGAGCAGGGTAGGGGTCCCAGAGTTTGCCAGGAATTGACAGAGTGAGCCCCATCCATTTGGGTCAGATTTTGTTACTTCTTTAGAAGGCATTCTAAGGTATAGATTCTACGGGTTCCTAGGTTTTAGGTCTAAGATCTCTATAGACCTAGAGCTAAAAGGGACCACAAAAGTAATCTAGTTTAACCATTCATTTTACAGATGAGGAAACTGAGGCCCAGACCAGGTTAAATGATTTTCCCAAGGTCACACAGGTAGTAAACATCAAAGGCAGGATTTGAACTCAGGTCCTTTGATTTCACAGCCAATATTTTTTCCATTGTACCTTTTTGAGTTGCTGTGGCCAAAATAATGCATCCCCTTAATGGGTGACTCTCTGGTAATTAACCTTTCCAAACTTATCAAGGCTGGGCCTCACACAGCAAACATATGGCCCATATTGCTGAGGCCTATCTGCAAAACTCTTCCAGATTTGTTACAGCCATTATTCCCCTTAAAACTCTACACCCATGTTTTGCTAAAATTCCCTAGGACCATTCCTCTGAAAAGAGAATTTGGCATGCAACTTTACCCCAACCTTTCCCAACTAGTAATTGAGTTTTCTTAGGCAAAGAACAATAGTGCCCTTGGTTGGCTGGGCCTCCACTAAATAAACAATCTTTCTTCTAGCTCAGTAAAAACATGCAAATTCAACAGACTTTACTTCTAGCTATATGCAGATCCTAGAATCATAGATTTAGAATTAGAAAGGACCTCAGAGTTCAGTTTCCTCATTTCACAGAAGAGAACTTATGGACACATAGCTATTCAGTGCTTGAGGTAGGATTTGAACCAAAGTCTTCCTGTGCCAGATCAATAGAGTGGAAAGGCTATGATTTTTTCCTAGCAAAAATGGAACAAAGACCACCAGTCTTTTCAAGCTTCTTCTGTCAGCCCAGCCAAATGTGGCTCTCCTGATTTGCATGAAAAGGCAATTATGGTGGATGAAGTTAAAAACAGTTTTCTCACCACCCTTTCTCTTAGTTCCTTTTCAATTGGAGAAAGTGAAGCCCTGGGAATGCTTACCCTAGCTGTGAGAGTATGGTAAAAACTAAAAAAATGAAATGGATTTCTTATCCTAAGTGAGAAGAAAGTAGAACTGAGTCCCTTCATGGGGGAAGGGAGTGAATGGTCTGGAGAAGCGTCTAATAATATTATTCTCTATTGTTTTCTGTGGCAGCTTGACTGAAAAAAAGTCATTCATAGCTATTGGCTGAAAAAGTTAGTTGAAAGAGTCAGAGCCTTTCTCTGCAGGAGAAAAGCTTCCTAATCAGAACTCTGCCACCCCTGACAAATGGTGGACAGAGGAGCAAGTAATCTCCAAGAGAGTAGTAACTCAGTTTAAGACTAGCTGAGGTACACTGGAAGGCTGAAGGAACTGTATAGTCTTTCTGTACTCCTGAAAGGAGAAAAGTTGACCCTGATTGGATGACAGAGATGATAGAGGATGAAATGACTCTGGAGAGAGTTGAACGCTGAGGGCTGGTGAGAAGCAACAGAGTCGAATGGCTAGTGGAGAATGGCAGACAACAGCAGAGATAAAATGCCTGGTGGAGGGTTCAGTCAGTTGTTTTGTTAGTCATGTCTTAGGGGCCACCTCTAGTCATCTTGTTCTATATCTTGCAGTTAGACCCAAAGGCTCCAAAGGGAAGAGTGAGACTGGTGACTTTGCACAGCCCTCCCTCACTTAAATCCAATTCACTCTTAAGTCATGACATCACCTTCCTGATGTCATGGTGCTCTTTGAGAATGAAGGACAAACAAAAACAACAACAATAGTCATGTCCTACTCTTCTTGACTGCATTTGGGGTTTTCTTAGCAGAGATACTAGAGTGGTTTGCTGTTTCCTCCTCCAGCTCATTTTACAGATGAGGAAACTGAGGCAAACAGGATTAAGTGACTTGCCCCGGGTCACACAGCTAGTAAGTGTCTGAGGCCAGATTTGAACTCAAGAAACTGAGTCTTCTTGACTTCAGGCCCATTTCTATGTCCACTGCACCACCTAGCTGCACCTAATGGAGAATAGTGGAGAGCAAGTCAATGATATCACTAGAAATTATTAGCAGTTCTGAAGTATTGGTGGCTGGAACAGCTCTTCTATCCATGTGGCCTGGTTACGCTTGTTCCCCATGCATGTATGGCTCATGAATGATTCCTATACATATATATTTTCCCACTAAGAATGTTTTGCATGTGTGTTTATGGGAATAAACACCAGGATAATGGGGACAACATTCTGTTGTTTTATTATGCCATTGCTCTGAACTAAGTTTGTTCTCTGTCTGAGAAATGTAGGTAATGTAAAATCAAAAGATACCATTAAAATTTATTTTAAAAAATAGTACTAGTGCACAATGAAAGTCTCCAATTCTTTGTTCATTTCATATACACTCTTGATTTGCCCACTTTGGTCTGTGCCATCTTTCCTAAAACATTTCTTTTTTTTTTCTTTCAGCCAAAGACAAGGTTTATTAGAACATCCATCATATTGGGACAAACTCTTAAGGAGTCTGAACATTAGTAAGCTATTGGCTATATTATAAGAATCTGAGCAGTGGTGAAATTTTAAGAATCTAAGCCTGCTAAAGCATTTCTAATAGTTATTGCATTGGTATTTTTTATTTATTCCAAAATATCTTACCTTCCTATGGTAAGAACTCGTCTTACTTCACTATTCTCTGTATCAAGCTGATCATCATGCTGGTTTTGAGTAGGGCCAGCTCATGTCATCCCATCTGTTTCTTAAATTCATAGGAATAATTTCATCATGCTGTATGGGGTGCTAAGCCAATCAATGGTGTCTATAGAACTCAACTGGTTAGCATTCCAGGCTTTCTCCCAGGCCTTCACAGTTACAATAGTGGTCTCAGTGCATACCATTAACCTGACTGGTATTCTCCTTACTTTGGTGTTGCCTCCTTCTCCACATGGATGATGGGTTGGGCTTTGATGGGGGCATTATTGTTGTTATTGTTATTAATTCTGTGCGTACATAGCATGGTACCTCTTCTGAGCAGGGGAGGTGGTGATTCATAGTCAGTTGCTATACTCATCTGTTCCAGCCATATGCATCAGATTTCTTTCTAATGAGCAGAGTCCATGACGGCTAAAACCAAACCTTCAAAGCCCAGACTCTAGTCTCTTTCCCATTGAAAAATCTTTGTAGCATTTAACCCACTGTCTCCCCAACCATCATCTGTCTGGAAAAATAGAGAGATTTGCAATAACGATTCAGGATCTGGTCATTGCCATCAGAAATTATAAGAAGGTTATCTTTAAGGAGACTGGACTTGTTAGCCAGAGCAGAATATGCAAGGAAGTGGTGGAAACTGCCACATACCACCCTAAGCTGTAAAAATTTAGCATCTCTGGGATCTGTAGAAAGACATGATCAGGTGGCTAGAATTATATGCCAGATTTTTTACCCTTCATTAAATAATAGATGACAAATCCCATAATATCCTTGTGTGTTGCCCACAACCATCCAGATGCAACATTTATTCATGAAAATTTAAGAACAATATTTTTAAATATATGTCACCATACTAAAAACTCATCATCTCCAAACTACATGGAATGAAAAGCTTTCAAAATATGGAGACTTAGGAGAAATCAATGCTGTGTAGGAAGATGATAAAGTACATATCATCCCTGTCTTCCAGCCTGCTACTGGCGTTGTCCCAAAGATATTTTCAGGGGGTTTACAGAAGACAAGCTTACATCCCAATATTCTTTCTCAATAAGAAAAAAAGTCATTTTATCCTATTGCTTAATAATAGGTTGTCCATTAAATGTAGAAAAATAATAACAGGATAATGACTTGTCCTCAGATCATTTCTATATGAATTCCATCAAAAAATTGAGAACAAGATGACAAAAACAACATTTATCTCCTGTAAGTGTCTCATCCCCCAACGTCTGTGGGTAAAGTTCTGATAGGGATTCAATGATGAATTTAGTCATCTTCTGGCCCTTAGGTATTCAGAGGTAATGATGACTATCAAGGACTCTGTATTCGGTCTTCAGAAAATTCTCTACCGAGTAAGAGCCCCTATCAATTTGTCATTCCCTATCCTATGGCAGAGAAACTCCCAGCTCCTTTCCCATTCTCTTCCCTGACCAACTCTCATCAAATTTTGCCATAGGGTTTATTCTTAACTTCTTTCTCTTTCTTCCCAGATACGAATACTCTCTCCCTCTTGAAATTACTTCATATTTTCTTACTTTGTACCACAGAAGGTAAGTTCCCTGAGGGCCCAGGACTGTTAGTTTTTATCCTTGTATCCCACTAGTTTTGTCCTTGTATCACATTGCCTTGCACATAGCAGGCATTTAATAAATATTTGTGGAATGGAATTAATAATAATCAGGACCTTTTGATGATGTGTCAACAAAAATGAGAAAACTAATTCTGAAAAATTTGCAATAATTTATTTCAACTATATTAGGAGTTATGAAAGATAAGGAAATGTATTATTTTGTAGTTCACAATGATTAATGGGACAAACAACTGAACTAAACTTCAGACGTACGATCGTGTACCGCACGTCATGGAATCTAAACTGACTGCTAGTTTGTACCTGTTGTTGTTTGCAGGGATGGGGAACCTATGACCTCGAGGCCCCATGTGGCCCTCTAGGTCCTCAAGTGCAGTCCTCCAAATTGGATTCAGTCAAAGGACTGCACTTGAGGACCTTGAGGGCCACATGGGGCCTCGAGGCCAAAGGTTCCCCACCCTTCGGCTGTGTTCGATTCTTCATGACCCTGTTTGGGATTTTCTTGGCAAAGATACCAGAGGGGTTTGCCATATCCTTCTCCAGCACATTTTACAAGTGAGGAAACTAAAGCAAATAGGGTTAAGTGGCTTGCGCAGGGTCACATAGCAAGAAAGTGTCTGAGGCCAGATTAGAGCTCAGGTCTTCCTGACTCTAGGCCTGGTGCTCTATTCACCATGCTACCTAAATGCAGTTTTGTACGTGCATATTGCTAAAAAGAACTGGTAGTTGGCGAATAGGGAGGTTTTAGAAGAGATGTTTTGTAATACGGTCAAGGGAAAGAGAAATGTGAGTCTGAACTTGAGACATATATCCCTTCCTCTTAAGCTTTTTTGCCCATTAAGGTTGAAACATTGTCAAATTTGTCAGCGTGCATTCATTTTTTGCCGATATGCCCACTTGACCATGGGGGCACATATGGGTGAAAAAAAAACAGTAATAAAAACTACATAATTTCTGACTGATTAAGAAAAGTTTAGTAAGAAAAAGCAAAGGGTAAGTTCTATGGTGGGTACTTCTAAGGCTCAGGGCTCTTGGAGGATAGAAAAAAAGGGTCTGTTTAAATTCTCTAGTAACAAATGGAATTCCATAGGACTGATCAGTGACAAACGTAACATTATTTAAGTAATGTTGGCAACAATGACTGGTCCTGCCCTAAATATTTTTAATAACTAAACTGTTCTGGATGATTTCAAGTGGTTGTATAAGCCAGGAAGCATGCAGACAAGCCACCCTGCAGTGAGAGCTGGTGATTTCATTAGCTTGGGAGGCTTTCCTAAGTGCATAGCTCTCTGGTTGTGGGCTGGGAACTCCAAACTGCTTCCCAAATGGGATCTTGAAGTCCCTTTCCTCAGTCCACTCCCTAGAAGTGCTCCTCCCCATAGTCCAGCCCTGTGCTCATCTCTCCCTCCCCAGGCAGCCATTATCTTTTAGGACCCTCCCTCATCTTCCTCCACCCAGCACCAAGGCTCAGGGCCCACCAGGCTTCCTTTCTCCTCTTCCACTCCCTTTCCCACAGTTCATTTCTTTCCATTCCTGGGACCCACCCTTCTTTATTCATCCCTGATCCCCCACTAGCGCCTGACTTTTTCCCTCTGAGCCCTTTTTGTCTTTTGTAATTTGTAAACTCACTGACCTTTAAACTTGGCCAAATGGTTATTTTCTGCCTTCCTTGTCCTGCCCATCAGATCATCCACAAGGCTTAGAATTCCTTGCTCATTATGATTATTATTTCTTTTTTCCTACCCTCATCCTTACTATTCTATAGATCAGAAAACCAATACAGTTGGGGATTAAAGAACCATGCTCACATGAGTGCTGGATAAGTCCTTCCTTCAGCAATCTCCATCATAATCCACAGATTCAACTGCTCTGAAAGGCATATTGCACTTTGCCAGGCCCCGTAAAATTCACATCTGTCTTGCTTTTCTTTCTCCCTCTACTTACTTCATGTCTGCTTCAGTCTCCTACACAAATTGTATCATTTAATATCTCTGCAGTATAGGAAACTGTATGCATTTAAAGGGAGGGGAAGGCAGGAAAAGATGAAAAGACCCTCGTAGAAAAATCTTGCCAGGTGGGGCAGTGGATAGAGCTTTGGATCTGAAGTCAGAAAGCTCTGAATTCAAATCCAGCCTCAGATACTTGCAAGCTGTGTGATCCTAAGCAAGCATCTCCGTCTCAGTTTCTTCATCAGTAAAATGGAGATAATAATAGCATTTATGCCCCAGGATTGTTGTGAGGATCAAACGAAATAAAATTTGAAAAGCACTTTGTAAACCTTAAAGTACTATATAAGTGCTCACTACTATTATTATTCATTCAATTAAATAAATATTTAGTAAGTATCTATTATGTACAAGGAGGTGGTGACTCTGGATAGAGTGGTAGGCCTGGAGTTAGGAAGACCTGAGTTCAAATCGACTGATGTGTGACTCTGGGCAAGTCAATTAACCACTTTTTACCTAATCCACTAGAGAAGGCAATGGCAAACTACTCTAGCATTTTTGCCAAGAAAACCCCATACAGGATCACGAAGAGTCAAACACAACCAAACAACAACTATGTGTAAGACGTTGTGGGAATTTGGTGGCAGGGTCAGTTTGGGGGCTGAGGGAAGAGAGTAAGTTCCATTTTGGACATAGGATTGTAGACCCAGAACTAGAAAGGACCTTAAAGACCATAGATTCCACCCACCATACTTTACAGATGAGGAAACTGAGGCACACAGAGCTCAAGCGACTTGACTAGATTCATAGAGCTAGAGGCAGTATTGAAACCCGGATCCTCCTGATTCCGTGCCCACATGCTGAATGTGAGAGGCCTATGGGACGTCCAAGAAGAGCACCAATAATAAAAAGAGAGAGGGACGGAGGTGGCCAGGAGCAACTTGAATATGTGTAGGGGAAAAGGTGCTAGAATCTAGAAATATCTATCTGGTTTGGAATCTTGCCTTTGTGACCATGGGCAAATCATGTTAATTTTGAACCTTAGTCTCCTCATCTGTAAAATAGGGATACTAATACTTCACTGAGTTGTTAAGATTAAATGAGACAATGTAGATAAAGAATTTTTCAAATCTTAAAACACTACGTACATATCAGCTGTTATTACTATATCTACTTCTCTTTCTTATTTTCCCTCTCCCTGCCCTTTGCCTACTTCCCAATGGAACTGATGGAGGGCAGTCGTCTGAACAAGCACTGTTGGACTAGACTAACTTATACTGGGAACATTGCTATGAATTGAAACAAGTTAGTTTGCAACTTTCTAAAACATTCCTCATATTTTCACTCAGGAATGCCAGAGATTTCCAATGACACGTTGACTATTGACTGGCCTAGGCAAAATATCAAAGTAGTCAAAGTTTTTTTTTTGTTTTCCTTTTGCCACCATTTCTAAACCATTCTAAACAATCCTTTGCATCATTTTCTGTGCCCTTTGGATATTCAGGGTTCCTATGCAGACATTGTGGCTTCCTACAATTCTCAGAGCCATAACTAGGGCGAGGCAACCTAGGTTTTTGCCCAAGGCACCAACCTTCTGGTGGGCATACTTCCTCTGAATTTCCTCTGTGCTCCTCTTTTGGTTTTATCTCTTCCCAGGAGGTTGCTATAACTACCATAAGTACTATATGCTATAACTACCATCACCAACTTTGTCCCAGGGGCAAGAATTCCCAGTATTGTCTCTGAATATCTCCACCCAGGAGGGTTCATTGTCCCCAATCCTCCCCCCTACACTCAAAACTCCCATCTCCTGAGCTAGGTGTTCATTTATCTAATTAAAATAATTCACACTGAGCTATGACTCGGGGGACTTAGGAATTTTAATAGAGGAGCTTGTTAACCCAACTGAATCCCTGATTGATACACTACGCAGCAGAGATATTTTTGTTCACTCTCCTCTCCCCAGACTGCCAAGGAATAAAACATGAAATAAGCATTGCAGCTGTTCACCATACAACAGCCCCCCCACCTCCACCCCCACCTCTTGGCCCCTTCCTGCCACACACACAAACACTTTTGCAATCACTCTGCACCTCCTGGGACGCAACAAAAACAAAGAGTCATCACTCATCACTTAGGGAAGGAGCATGGGTTGGCACAGCAAATGGGGAATATTTGAAATGGCTAATCACAAAGCTGGGTGTGCCAGAAGGGCCCCTCTACTTTATGGCTGATCCCAAAGGAGCTGATGAATATTCATATTCATTTCAAAGTCAAGGAAACTGAGGAAAATGGAGAATTGAGGCATCGAGATTAAGTTATGCACATGAGGGTATGAAGGTCAACTTTAGGAAAGGAGAGAGAACTGAAATCCCTCCTATTTGTGAGGGTGTTTTCTTATCTCTGCTTCTCCTTGTCTATTTTGGTCCAAAGAAAATTCTGCAAAAGGCAGGGAGGCAGGGAGGAGGCAGGTAAGGGGAAAGTCACATTCAGGCTTTCCTTGCTCGTCCTAAGAAGTTGTCACAAAACATACCATCACAATGATTATCACACTTTCTCAGATACAACATAGGGGTAGCTTTCCTGGCCAAGGACTCAGGATCAAATACAGCATAGACCGAACCAACAATATGTCACAAAAACAAATATTCAACAACCATAAATCTCTATAATAATTTAGAATAGTGGAATTATGTTCCAAGTCTTATGTTAATTACGTCAGGGACCTTGCTATGTTCAATTGCAATGCTAAAACTAATGGGCCAGCTCTCTATTCATTAAACAATATTTTTTTATGTCTTTGCTTTCTTATCATTTAGAAGGGCTTTGGAGATCATTTGGATGACTCAGGTCTCTCAAAAAAAAAATACTGTCCAGAGAAATTTGGACTAGTTTCCTATTTCTGTTATGGGAAAAACAATTTCCCTCAGGCATCCAGATTCATATCCTCACAGTCATCTTAACATGTTCCTTCTCCCCTAATCTTTATCCCTCCCCTCTGTCCCCCAATTGCCAAGTTTTGCAAATTCCATTCCTGAAACATCTCTTTCATCTATCCCTACTCACTTCTTGCCTCAATTATTATAAAGGTCTCCTAATCGGTATACCTACCTCTGGTCTCTCTCCTCTCCACTCCATCCAGCAGACACCTGTCTAAATGATCTAAGACATAGACAACTCCCCTGCTAATGAACTTTCAGATGCTCCCTAGTTCCTTTAGTACAAAATACAAACTTAACCTGGTATTTAAGTCCCATTCAAAATCTGGTTCCCATTTACCTTTCTAGCTTTATTTTACGTTATCTACTTACACGCACTCTATGTTCCAGCCAAATTGTTTCCAAATTCAGCATCCCATTTCTTAGCTCTACAAATTCACTACAACTGTCCCTTATATATGAATTCACCCCCTTCTCAGTTCTTTTAGAATACTTGCATCTTTTAAAGGCTCGGCCTCAGTTTCCTTACTTGTAAGATGAAGGGGTTAGATTAATTGGCTTCTGAGACCCTACTAACTCTTAATCTACTCTCCTGCTGTTGTTCGTCCTTTGTTTTCAGAGGACCAATGACACCATGGGGTGATGTCTTGACTTGTGCATGAATTGGATTTAAGTGAGGCTGACCTATGCAAAGTCGTCAGCCTCATTCTCTCTTCCAGAGTCATTGAAGTCCAGTGGCAAGACAAAAGTCAGGACTACTGGTGGATGAATTGGGTCTTTCTAACTATTAGAGGAATCAGAAATCAGAATCAGAAAAGGCTTCTGGTAAGAAGTGGTGCATAAGCTAAGCCTTAAAGGAAGGAGGAAATTCCATGAGGCAGAGATCAGAAGGGAGTTCACTCCATACATGGAGGACAACATGTATAAAGGCTTGAATTGAATTTCACCGGAACAACATGTATAAACTCCTTGAATTGAACTTCACCAGAATGACACCTTCCTCTTGATTAATTTTCCTATTGCAAAGAGAGGTATAGAAGCCACAGTCAAAATTTTCTAATAGGTGCTCAATAAATCTTTAATAATAATTAGGACATTTTCCTCAATGAAAAGCATTTCTTAAAGTAAGAGTCAACCCAACATATTTATTTGTCCTTCAGTCTTTGTTACTTCCTTATGTCACCTAAGGCCCTGGCATTGAGTGGGAGAAGAAGTACATAATCCCTCCCCAAACAGGAGATCTTGTTCTGGATTCACAGAGAGTTGAGTTTATCCCAGGGGGAGATGAACTCCAAAAGACAGACAGCCTTTTTTAAATTAATATTAATTAACTAATACTAGGCAGAGGAAATAGTCATATATTAAATTAAATAGCTATTATTAATAGCCAACCCTAAATAACTTTTGCCCCTCCAAAATGTTTAAAACAAAAAGATTCATAAATATTCATTAATCAAATATTTAAAACTTAAAACAATAACCTATCACCATTATTGTACTCTCCAGATAGCAAAGGCACTTTGTGGAATTGCTGAACAAATTTTTCACATTCATTTTGGACCTTCACTATCCAAGCAACTCACGAGTCCCAAATGACCATCCAATCAGCATGGTTCTTTTGTCCTGTGAGGTTCTGGACCATCCTATTGGTGGTCATCATTTCTTCTAAGAAACAGGCTGTTCGCAAGAAACACCTCCCTTTGGGCAGCTGCCATCAACTCAGAAACCCAGAGACTATCAATCTTATGTAGTAACTGCCAAGTCTGGAAATATCCATCTCTCAGGATCTCTGTTCCTTGGCCTGTGCTCAAGGAAAGATTCACAAGCACAAGAGGTTCGGTCTCCCACTGGTTTAGGCAAGCACGTATTTTTCAATGCCATGTTCTTTCAGCTGCCATTGCACTAGGGGGTGGGATGAATGGGGGAGAAAGAGAAATCCACCCCCTTCCCTTGCTGGAAGTCCAAAGGAAGGCTGGGAGAATGATATAATGAAGTATTCCAGAAAAGAGTGGAGCCTTTCTATAGCTCTATAGCCTGCTGGGCAGGGCAGTTAGGTGGTGCAGTGGATAACACACTGAGCTTAGAACCAGGAAGACTCATCTTCCTGAGTTCAAATCTGGCCTCAGATACTTGCCCTGTTTGCCTCAGTTTTCTCATCTGTAAGATGAGCTGGAGAAGGAAATGACAAACCACTCTAGTACCTTTACCAAGAAGACCCCAAATAGGGTCATGAAGAGTCTGAAACAACTGAACAACAACATGGAGTAGTGCTGGTTTGGGGAGACCTGAATTCAAGACCTAGCTCTGATATTTATTATCTGGGACCCTGTGCAAGTCACTTTACTTATCTGAAACTCAGTTTCTTCAACACTAAAATGGGGATAAACAATACATTACCTACTTCACAGTGTTGTTGTGGGAAAAGTACTTTGTAAATTTTAAAGCCAATATAAATGTGAGCTGTTATTATGACAGGATCCCCAAGGGCCAAGGGCCTGGGCCCCCTGACATAGGCATGCCTTTAGTGTGGGGCAGTGGCTCACGGATAGTGATTTTAGAGCCTCCATATGAGAATTGATTAGAGACATCATCTTTTCATCACAATCTTTCTTGCAGATGCTAATGTTATGGGCTCTAAGCAGTCTAGGCCCTAGGGTCTCCTCAAATAGTGGACAATAGAGCCTCTCCTTAAGAAAAAGATACTAAGAGTAGAAGATCAGTATTAGGAAGAGATCAGCTGTTTATTTCTTCCACAGTACAACATAGAACCCCACCCCAAATCCCCAAACACACACACACACACAAACACTACTTAGGGACACAGACACCACATTCCCCTCAATGAAGTTTCCAAAAGGAAGTCAATCCAAACAAACAATACACCCTGGCCATTCCAAGAGATTCCAGTTGCTGAATGTGTGTAGCCCAGTTGCTCCAGTGAACCCCACACGTGTCCTCCCTCCTGTGTCTCCATATTGTTGTTGTTCAATCATGTCCAACTCTGTGATCACTCCCCCCTCTATGCCCAACCCCCCCCGCCCCAGTCCTGGCCAAAACCATACTGTCCATAGCATTTTCTTAGCAAAGATGCTGGAGTGGTTTGCCATTTCCTTCACCATTGGGTTAAGGCAAACAGAGATGGAATGACTTGCCCAAGGTCATGTAGCTAGTAAATGTCTGAGGCTGGATTTGAATTCTCCAGGCCCAGCACTCTATCCACTGAGCTATGCAGCTGTCCCTGTTATCTCCATATACTCTCTGTAATTGGTTCTCTAACCAAAATACCACCCTCACTTTCACTGGCTGCTTCCATTGAGTAACCTGGTTACCTTAAACCTAGGCAGAAATATGGAAGGATTCAGCCTGTGTCCAGGGGAGCTGCTTCTTGTAACTGCTACACAGAGGAAGTTTTGAGGAAGCCTGCCATGGTGGCATGTGCCCCAGGTATGTTGTATTTCACCACTCTGACAGTATTTTTCTCCGGCAAGGCCTACATGACAGTTTGTTGACAAGCTATCTGAGCATTTCACACTTCATTGGAAAACCAGAAAATGACTACTGGTTCATTAGTACAGACTTTTTTTTTTAAAGAGCTTCAAAACATTTTACAGAGCATTGCAAAGAGACATAAGAGGTGGACTTGGACAGTGCTTTGAAGGAAGTAGGAGACTGCTGCACTAACAAAATCAATGCAACTAGGATAAGAATGAAAACTGTCAACTGGGAAAATAATCTTTGTATTGAAAATCTCAAATAAAGATCTGATAAGTAAAGTATGCAGGAAATTAGCATAAATATGTAAGACCAAGAGTCATTCCTCAATGGATAAGTGGCCAAAGAGTATGAAACTACAGTTCTCGAAAGAATAATTGCAAACTCTTCACAACCATATGAAACCTGGCTCAAAATCACTAATAATAAGAAAAATGAAAATTGAAACTTGAGGTTTCACCTCACACCCTGAAAACAGGAAAAGATGACCAAAAATTGAGAATAGTCAGTACTTAAAGGGTACTGAAAAATAGGCACACTAATCCACTGTTGATGGAACTTTGAAGTGGTTCAACCATTCAGGAAGGCAATTTCAAATTATGTTGTGGTAGTGAATCAAATGCTTATATGCTTTGATCCAGGGCAGCTAGGTAGCGCCAGAGTGCACAGAATGCTGGGCCCAGAGTCAGGAAAACACATCTTCCTGAGTTCAAATCTGGCTTCAGACACTTACTAACTGTGTGACCCTGAGCAAGTTGCTTAACCCTGTTTGCCTCAGTTTCCTCATCTGTAAAATGAGCCAGAGAAGAAAATGGTAAACCACTCTAGTATCTTTGCCAAGAAAACCCCAATTGGGGTCACAAAGAATCAGACACAACTGAAATGACTCAAACAGCAACAACAACTACTACTGCTAGGCATATGCCCCAAAGAGGTAAAAGATAGGAAGTTTCCCTGCACATCAAAATACTCACAGTAGCACTTTTTCTGGTAGCAAATAACAAGAAACCAAGTGTACGCTCATTAAGAAACCAAGTGTATGCTCATTAATTGGAGAATGGCTAAACAAGTTGTTGTACATAGATATAATGGAATTATCATTCCATTCCATCCCATTCTTAGAAATGTTATATCAAGAAACAATGAATATGAAGATTTAGAGAAGCAAGAGAAGACATAGTAACTGATGCAGTGAAGAAAGCAGAACCAAAAAAAAACCCCAACCCAATATAATGGCTACAACAATATAAATGAAAAGAACAACAACAACAAAAAAAATCAAACAAAAAAACCAAACCAACTAAATCTTTGGTAACTATAACAAACAAGCTTATCCCTAAAGAAGAAATGAGAAAATGCACTTTCCTTTCTTCAGGAGGTGAGGAAGTATAGGTATGGAACACTGTATATATTGTCACACTCAATGTATTGGTTTATTTTGCTGAATTGCTTTCTTTCATTCATTTATTTCGTTACAATAGATGATTCACTGAAAAGGAGATGGTCTAGGAATATACTTCAATCAGTCAGTCAACAAACATTTATTAAGCATCTCCTATGTGCCGGGAACTGTGCTAAGCACTGGGGACATAAAAGCAAGAGACAGTCCCTACCCTCAAGGAGTTTCTAGTCTAATGGGAGAGACATGAAAACAACTATATGCAAACAAGCTATATATAGGATTAATTGGAAATAATCAACAGAGAAAAGGCACTAGAATTAAGAGGAATTGGGAAAGGATCATGTAGAATGGGGGATTTTATTGAGTACTTGAAGGAAGCAGGGGAAGCAGAGAGGAGGAGAGAGAGCATTCCCAGAGTGGAGCACAGCCAATGAAAATGTCTTCAGTCAAGAGAGGGAATGTCTTGTTTGGAGGAACAGTCAAGGAAGCCAGTTCCAATAGACTGCAGCATATGTAGGAGGGGATGGAGGAGGCGGAAGGATAGAGATATAAGGTATAAGAAGACTGAAGAGATAAGTGGGGCAGGTCATGAAGGGCTTTGATTGCCAGAAGATTTTATATTTATATTTTGTATAAATATATATAATAAATTTATATATTTTAGAAATATAAATATATGACAATGTATTTATTTTTATATTACATTTATTTTATATTTGATCCTCGAGGTGATAGGGAGCCATTGGAGTTTATTGAGACAGGTTAAATTGGCTTCAAGGCAACACATGATTATTCCTGGGCTTTTGGAAGATCACTTGGACAGCTGAGTGGAGGATGGACTAGAGTGGAGAAAGACTTGTACATGAGACATCAAGCAGCCGGCTATTGCAACAGCACAGAATCAAGGAAAAGGAAAAGGGAAGGTCATGTACAAACAAAAGACCTCAATAAAAACATTTATTAAAATAAAAAGGAAATGGGTGGAACATAAGAACCTAAGGATGTGTGTTGACTGGGCATCTTGAAAGGATTCTAGACATGCAATTCAAAGCAATGCAAAGTAGTGACTGCCTGTAGGTAAATAGGTAAGATAATGTTTTACATAAATAACTATATTCCATTCCCAAATCTGCAATTTTTCTCTAGGGAACTCCTCACTTAGAAGTCTATGACTGAGCAGATAAATCCTTGGGAGTTGGCTGAGACACAGAAACTAAGTGACTTGCCTAGGGTCACATAACTAGTAAGTGTCAGAAGTAGGTTTTGAATTTAGATCCTTGTAACTCCAAAACACTATTCTATTGTCTATACCAGTGGTCTCTAAATTTGATCAGGTACCCCATCAATAAAAATATTTTGAGCCCACGCCCACTATGCATAGATTTACTTATTTATAAATTATATAAACAAACTACTGCACTAATAATTATGTGCATTATAAAACTTACCCCAAAACAGCAATTAAAAGGGATGAGATAAAGATAAATATTTAATCCTAGGGTTAATAGGAAGTTACTAGAGTTTATTGAGGAAAAGAATGACAGTCAGATTTGCACCTTAGAAAAATCACTTTGGCAGCTATGTGATGGGTGAATTAGAGAGAAGAGAAAATGGAGACAGGAACTAATTACAAGCCTATTGCCATGGTGAGAGGTGATAAGGGCCCTAATACTGCAGTGGTTGTGTAAATAGAGAGAAGGCAACAGAAAAGATTTAGCAACTGATTGAAGAGAGAGAGAGCAAAAAATTGAAGATGACACCAGGTCTGAGGGAGTAGAATAAGTGGAGTGTTGGGGGATAAGGACAAATTTCGATTATATTGGATACATGAGATATGATTGACTATCAAAGGGAGAGTATAACATGACTATTCTCTAATTGATTGATCACACAACCTTTGGGTCAGTCCATGGCTTCTCTGGAGTGATGCCATGGCCTCTGTTTTGGATTCCACTGTACTATATAACATGAAAACATTCAGTATATTATTAGAAAATAATACTGCACAGGTTCTTCTATAGAAAGGACCATAGAATGAGAGTTGGAAAGGATCTTAGAGGCCATCTAGCCCAACTCTTTCATTTTTATACCCATTTTTACTTCTCATTTGATTATCCCATGCATTCTTCAATGCCATGGCATTTATTCATTATGCCTCCTGCTGCCCTACCCATCCCTTTTGGATCTCTGACTCTATGACACCTCCCGGGTTATCCTATCACCCCTTCCCTAGAGCCCCATTTTTTTCTTCCATGATATCTTGCCTGTGCCAAAACTTAGCCATTAAGCTCTTTAAATAGTCTCTCTCTGATTCTGGGGGCTTCAGAAAGCCCAGCATGCTCTTGCCATGTCCTCCATGCTATACTGGAGAAAGAATAATGAGGGCAGTGTTGTTAGTAAAATAATATTTTTTCATCTTTGACAAGACTTGGAGAAATGAAGGCAAGTTCAGTTTTCTCTCATCTCTTCCACCTTGCCCGGAATGAGATAGCGGTGATTGTGACTTCTGGCACCAGAATTACATTTCTTAGAGAATAAACATGAAAGCCTTCCAAGGCAGGATTTTATGACCAACTAGAACAGCAATTTCAGCTCTGTGGACATGGATGCAGAAAGTATATTCCCCAATAGCAACCACACTTAGTTATGTTTTCTTACATCATGACGTGCAGAACATTTTGTTTTCACAGGTGGCCTCCTTGCTGAATTCAGGAAGTCCGACTCTAAATTACAATGCTGCAAACCTGTTTACATGGATTGAAGGTGCTTGGGGAGGCAGCTTCATTGAGACCCTAGAGGTACAAGGATCTGGGCTGAGAATAAACAGGAACTGGAATGATCTTCTGCCTTTCTTCTATTCCCGGGAAACAACCTGGGAGGGCCATGCCTCTGGAGAGAACCACCCTCTGAGCAACCCCAATGTCTGCCCTGATTAAAGTCCCCTAAATGAGACCTCAGGGCAGGTTAAAAAATATAAGGCAGTTAGACTCTCACAAAATTTACAATTGGAAGGGTCTTCAGTGGCCCTCTAGTCCAGGGGTAGGGAACCTGCAGCCTTAAGACCATATGTGGCCTTCTAGGTCCTTGAGTGTGGTCTTTTGACTGAGTACAAGTTTTACAGAACAAATCCTTTTATTAAGGGGATTTGTTCTGTGAAGTTTGGATTCAGTCAAAGGGCCACACTCGAGGACCTAGAAGGCCACAGGTTCTCTACTCCTGCTCTAGTCCAAAAGGAATTCCAAATAGAATATCTCTTGCAAGTGGTCATCCAGTCACTGCTTAAAGACCTCCACGAAGCAGGACCTTACAATAACACCCTGAAGTAGGTATTGTGGGTATCAGGTGTTTTATCAAACCCAATTTACAGATTAGGAAACTGACTTAGAGAGTTTGCCCAATTAAACAGCTAGGAAATATCAGATGGCTGTTAAGGTCCTTTCCAACTCTTAAATTCTGTGATTCTGTGACTGTCCTACTGTCACCCACCTCCCAAATTTGTTCAGGCCTTTGAAGCCCTGTATTTCCCCTCTATCTGCCTTTCAGAATCCTCTTCTTTCAAGGCTCAGCTCCAGTAGGCCCCAGTGCACTCTGTGACAGTCAGAGAGTATACTATCATTTTTTTGGAAGGCCATATCATACATGTAAGGAAGAGAAAAAGGAGGTGGCTTTTAGGCTGGCGACTCAAGGAGAGTAGTACCTGATGAGCACCTCAGATGTCATACTCCCTCACTAGATAATTAACAGAGTGACACATTGACTTTCTAGGCACTCAAGGAAGGCAGGATATGAGCTGATTTGGGCTGTGGTCATATTGCAGTGACCCATGTCACAAAGTATCGAAGTTGTTTCTGCTTAATCGTTTTTCCTTTTTTGGAAGAGACATCTCATTTAGACAGGGAAAGGTATATCTGAAAAGTATTTCAACATGTAAAAACAAAAGGCAACAATAAAACTTAAAAAAAAAAGAGGTATTCAAGAGGATACTAATAAAAAAGAGATGAGAAAGATGATAGCATGGCCATGAAACGAAAGAGGGATCCAGTTTCTAAGAATGAAGTGGAATTAGAATGCAAACAAGCATCTGACTCCAGGGTATCTGGAAGGGCAGAGAGAAGTGGGACAGTTTCCTCTCAGGCTCAGTGAGAGAGAACCCTCATCAGCTGGGTGACCCACTCCAAGGGAAGTTGGTGAGGTTGGCGGGAATGGAGGCATGCCTGAATAGACTGCAAGCTCTGCCTAACCTGCTTGGAATTCGATTCTGCCCAGATCATTCCCTTTTTACTTCTGCTGGAAAGGAGCCCCACCTAGCTATTTCCTCAGTGCCAAGCATTGACCTGATGGGGTTACTGAACTTTTTTTTTTCTCCTTCAATTCAACACATTTATTGAAGTGCCTGCCTTGTGCCTAGCGCCTTTGCTAGGTTCTGTGGGAAAGATAAAATAAGTAGATTTTAAATTCTCTGCCTTGAAGAATTTAAAGCCTTGCTGGAGAGATGACTTGAACGCATGGAATGTTCAAGTTAAAAACAACAACAAACAAAGCTGTATGAATGTGTCCTGGGGCAAGTCATTTTGCCACTGAGCCTCTCTTTCCTCATCTGCAAAATGAGGGTTTTGGACTAGATGATCTCTACAACCCTTTCCAACTCATATCTTCTCTTCCAGGGTTGTTGTGAAAATCAAATAAGACAACATATGTTAAGTACCTTGACAAATCACTATATAAATGTTATTATTATTATTATTATTATTATTACTCTTTATTACACCACATATGCATAGTATAGACAATAAGTACTTTATGATTTGTGGGGGCTGAGATTAGTATGGACAGTATTACTCTGGGAAGGGCTTCTAGAACTTGCGGGATTTAAGTTCAGTGTTAAAGAAAGAATAGGAACTGGATTGACAGAAAGTGTGTGAAAAAAGGAGTGGCGGATGATTTCAGGAGATACAGCTGACTTGGAATCAAAGGATCTGGGTTTGAATCCTGGGTGTGCCACTTGCTCTCTGTATAATCTGGAGCAGATCACTTAAACTCTTTGAGCCTCAGTTTCCTTATTGGCAAAAAGAGGGATTGGTACTTGGGCATGCCTCCATTCTTCTGCCAAGCTCTCACCCTAACTGCTTTCCCTCAAGGTGGGTCGCCAGGCTGGCATTGTTTCTCTCTCCAAGACTGAGAGGTGGCTGACCAGCTTTTCTCTGTCCCTCAAGAGAGCCCAGAACCAGCAGCTTGCTGGGAAGGGAGGGGGCGGGACTACAATGGTGTTGGATTAGGTGGCTTCTAAGGTTCATTCTTGATCTGAAATCCTCTGTTCCTGCTGTGTTGAGAATTAATCATCACATAACATAGGCAGATTGGGGCCAGATTGTGAAGGACCAAGAATGACAGGTTCAGGAGTTTGGATTTTACCTTGTAAGCCGTGGGGAATTATTGAAGGTTTTTGAAAAGAGGATCCAACACCACATTGGAGCTTCTCTACTGTCAACCTCCTTTTCTTGAACACCAGAGGAAGGTGGTAGGATGGATTCTGTAGAACTCTAGCCTCAGGGGAGCAGCAAGTGAGTTGAAGAGGAGATAATTTTGAGTCTCCTCTCTAGTTTCTAGCATAGGCTTACCTAGAGCATGGTGACTGGTGCTTTACCCTGGGGTGCCAGATTTAGAAGGGCTCACTTGCAGTCCTTCAATAGCATAAAAATAATAGAGTTTGGCATCTAGTTAGTGAGAATAATTAGTTAAAATGGGAAGCTACCAGATGACAATGTCTAGGGAGACAGAGATCCCCTTAAATCCTGCCTTGGTGCCCCTATCCCTGGCATCCACACCTCTTGCCCCTTGCCCTGGTCATAGTTGATGTTACTTCCCCTGGCTGCACAAAAATTTAGCTATGGCTCTTAGCTCTTGCCTTTGTGGCAGTCTGTGTTCCTACCACTCCCACAGACTGTCTTGGGTCTCTACAACTTGTAGGATTCCAAAATGTCATGAGACCAGAGTCAGAAGGAAGTTCTCTTTAATTCTTCCAGTTGGCATGAAATGAACCACTTGTGAAGTTTGTCATGTTTACTGTCTTGCTATTTTTCTTAGGAGCTAAGATCTGGTTTAATTATCACAACAAGACACTCCAGTTGTCCTTGGTCCCTTAAAGACTATACTTGTGGAACCCTGAGAGGTTTAAGCAAGACAGTGGATGGGGAAAGCCAAAGGACTCCAGCAAGCCCAAAGTTTCCTCTCCTATCTTCCTGTCTCAACCCACAGCTTACAACTGGGACAGCTAGCATAAAGTTCCGTCTATTATGACATGCCATTGGCAGTGGTGCCATGTCTCACCCAGAGGTGCAGGAGACATGTGCTGCTGCCTGCTGTCTCAGCAGATGGGAAACTGATGACTTATATCCCTAGGGAAAGATGGGATTGAAATGCTGGGGTCCTGATTTCTAGTCCTGGATTTCTATCCATTGGGCAGCTTCAAGTCATTTCAGAGCTGGCTATAGAAATACACAAGAAGCCACACACCCTATTGTCTTCCTGCATCGACGCTGGGCTGAACTAATGAGAACCAAATTTGATTCAGACCAAAAAATGAGCCGAGAAATTCTTGACAGGCGGAGTTCTTTTATGTCAAGTTTTATCCTTGAGTGAATTTTTACAGCTGAATTGGAAAGTCTATCAAATGGGGATTATAGGGTCTTTGCCAACTTCCAAAGTGCAGCTTAGCCAGACATGTGTGTTGGTTATCCGAGGGATGTGCAGGCCTGCACATCAATGGCCTGCCTGGGCCTCTCACGGGTTAATCATATTCTTTGCCCAGTGACCATTTCCTGACACTAACGTTTTTTTTTTCTTTTAAATCCACAAGTTGCACTTTCTGGGTTACTATAGAGGCAAGTTGTTGATCCTGGATTCATTCTTGGGTTTTTATTCCTTTTTGTCATTTTTCCCATGAACTAATAAGCCACAGCAGAGTTGAAAGTACGAGCAAATGTGAACTTTATACAAAGCACTTTTATGTTCTATTACTATTCCCTTCTCACCCTTAATCATTTAGAGCTGTTAACATAAGAAAATGAAAATGATCAGACATCACACCACCCCGCCCCTTCCCTTTCATTTCCCAGATTTCAGAAGGGAAAGAATCACCAGCTATTTCCCATCATTATTGTTTGCAGCATAACACATGGCCTCAATTACTGCACTGAAAAACTGAAGGCAGCCTTTGGGTTGGGGATGACTGACTGGTCTCCACCTTCAGTGAGGAATGCACTGGAGAACCGTGACAGAGATGGCTTTGTTTGATAACATTTTTTGAACTGGTGATGCACATTGCTTTAGCCTTTTTTTAAATTAATTTTTTATTAATGTCTTCATGGTTTTTAAATCATAATCAGTTCCCTACCTATCCTTTCCCTGCCTATCCCACCTACCCTGAATCCTTGTAACAAAGAAAAGTCACACAAAACCCACTAATACAACTATACTTTTCTGCATCATTCATTTCCTGGATTTAATATTGGTCACTGTGTGCAAGCAAAGTTGTATTGGTTTAATAGATATTTCTTTTAAAAAAAGTATTTTCCCTAAATGCACGTCAAACAATTTTCAGCATTCATTTTTTAAAAATTTGAGTTCCAATTAATTGATATTTCTGTAGGCGCTGTATATAGATTTAGAGTTGGAAGGGACATTAGAAATCATTTGTTCTGCTGCCTTTACTTAACAGATGCAGAAACTGAGGCTCAGAGAGATTAAATGAGTTTATCAGGGTCATATAGCTAGTGTGATAGAAGTGAGTTCAGCACTCTATCCTTTATATCATATACTGTTCTTCTGGTTCTGATAACTTTGCTCTGTATCATTTCATGCAAATCTCCCAACTTTTTTCTGAATTCCTTGCAGTTGTAATTTCATATGGTACAATACTATCCCATTACATTCATATCCTAAGTTATGTTCAACCATTCCCCATACATAGGCACCCTCTTTGTTTTTAGTTTTTTTTCCTATCACAAAAAAGTATTACTATGAATATTTTGGTACAAAGGAGACCTTTCTTTTTGTCTTTGATGTCCCTGGGGTACATGCACAATAGTTGGATTTCTAGAAGAAAAGGTACAAATAGCTTAGTTATTTTTTTTAACATAACATCATTTCAAATTGCTTTCTGGTGTGGTTAGATTAATTCACAGTTTCACCAATAGTATATTAGTGTGAATTCCTGCAGCACCTCCAACAGTGTCTATTTCCATTTTTGATCATCCTTGCCAATTTGCTAGGTGGAAAATAAAAATTCAAAGTTGTGGGAATTTATATTGATCTTATTGTTAGTGATTTAGTATACTTTTTATAGTTTGCATTTCTTTGGAAAACTATTTGTATTCTCTGCCCACTTATCTATTGAGGAATGAATAGCTCTTGGTTATATTTATGAATGTCAACTTCTTATATCTTGGGAATCAGACTTTCACAAGATGTTTTTAATGGAAAGATTTTTTCTCCCACTCTACAGCTTCTTATTCTTACTGATTTTTTTCATGCAAAAACTTTAAAATTTTATAGAATTGAAGTTGTCTATTTTTTCTTTTGTGGTTTAAAATTTTTTTTTTCTTAATTCTCCTGCTAGATTGTGGAAAGACTGACACACTAATGCATTGTTGATAGAGTTGTGAATTGGTACAACTATTTGGGAAAACAATTTGGAATGAAGGAAAGTGACTAAAATGTTCATAACCTCGACCCCAAAATTCCACTGCTAGTCATATACCCCAAGGAGTTCATTGACAGAAAGGCTCTATGTGCAACACAATATTTTAGTGTTTTTTATATGTGTGTGAGAGCAAAGAACAGGAAACAAAGTAGATGTCCACTAAGTGAATAATGGTTAAATAAATTGTGGCATATTAATATCATGGAATATTATTGTGCTGATGATGCACGTGATGAATATAGGGAAGCATGGAAAGATTTACATGAATAGATAAAAAAAATAAACAGCCAAAAAACAATATATAAAATGACTGGAACAATGTGAGTAGAAAGAACAGCCACCACAAAATAATAAAAAATGAATGTTGTAAAATTATAAAGAATAAGCTTAGCCCCAATGAAGAGCTATGAGAAGACCCTTCTTCCTTTTTCATTACAGAAGTTGTGGTTCATGCATGTAATGTCAGATTTTTTTAATCAATATGTTTATCAGTTTTGTTGAATTTTGTCTCCTCTTTTTATTTCTTTTTTTTTTAAATCTTTGTTATGTATGATAAGGAATGACTCTTTGGGAGGAAGATGGGACATAGGGAAAAATCTAGGTGATATGAAAACAAAAAAACAACAAAACTATTAAAAATAATTCTTCCTTTAGTCATAGTTGTAAAAAGTAACACTTTCTCTTCTAATTTTTCTTTTACTGGGATGAAATATATTGGGGTCATGTATCTATTTAAAGTTTATTGTAATATGTGGTATAAGATGCTACTCTAACCTAATTTTTACTAAATTATTTCCTACTTTTCCCACAATTTCCTGTCAAATATGGATTTCAAGGTTGGGGTTTTATCAAGCACTGGGCATGTATTTCCATATCTTGCTTATATTCTCTGTTCCAGTGGTCTACTTCATTTTTTAACTAGTATTACATTACTTTGAGGACTACTGACTTAGGGTATAATTTGAGATTTTGTAATGATAGGTCCTTTCATTAGGGTGTTTCATTATTGATGATGCCTCTAAGCATGGTATAATTTCCCTGCCTGTTGTTCTTAACTTTTATTTTTATTATTGCCTTTTCTGACATCAAGATTGCTACTTCAACTTCTTTGGGTTTTGTCTGAGGCATAATTCTACCCTGACCCTTTATTTTACCTCTATGCATCTTTATGCTTTTAGTGTGTTTCTTGTATAACCCCAGTCCCAAAGCCCATTGTTATGAGACTTCTCATCAGAGGATGTGAATGCCCTGCCCTGAATGAGGGGCAAAATAGAGTTGGAAGGAGTGGGAGAGTTCCCACATTATTTAGTTTTTCTTCAGATTTTCAAGTCACTTTGGGCACTCCTGGCTTCTACCATCAAGAAGGAAGATGAAAGAGGCCAACCTCACTTCATGTTGATGAAGGGAAAGATTCTGGGAAGATGTGAGAAGGGCTCATGGTCTCCATGATGTCCCTGTCCCCAACCAGTTTGTTACACTAGAGATTTTGGTGAACTTCCCCTTGGGTGAGATCTAAGATTCTCTTTTGGTTGAGCTGAGTTACCTTGGCTCAAAAGGAGAGCTATTTCAGTATATCATCATTATTATTATTATCATTATTATTCAATGTATATATTCTCATATGTATACCTTTTCTGATTTTGTTTTGCTGCAATCCAGATAAATGAGTTTCTTTCTATTCACTATGTGTGTTCAACATGGAACTGATATTTGTGGCACTTGTGGAAAAGAGGTCAAGCTTTGTATTTAGAGCTTGGGGTCCTCCTCCTTTCCCCCAATAATAGAACTGCAATCAGAAGTTAGATTGAACCAGATCCTATCCCCTAGACTAGGAATATTTCAGGGAGTAGATAAGATTCTTACCCAGTTCCCCTTCTCTCTGAGGAGAGCCAAGTGACCTCTACCCCCAACTTTCTGTTTCTCCTCTTGGTAGGAATGAAAGTCTCCCTTATAGAAGAATGGTGTGGGGGTGGGGAAAGAAGAGGCAGGAGATATCTATTCTATCTCCCTTCAAGCTGTGAAGCCACATCCTCTTACTACATGTGGGGAACAGACCTCCCTATACTTGTAAACAACAAATTGTTATGTTTTGCTTTCTAATTCATTTTTACTACCCACATTACTTTTATGTGAGTTCATCTCATTCATATACATAGCTATGATTGTTATATTTATTTTTCCCTACACTAAATGCTTCTGTAATATCAATAACATTTGTCAGTTGCCTACTGTGTTCCAGCCACTGTGTTAAACATTGATAAAAAATGCAAACTGAAACAGTCCCTGTACTCAAGGTGCTTATATTCTACTGGGTTTGCAGGTGAATGATACAAAATAAATACAAAATAAATGTAACAACTTCCCCAGAGATATTGTGATAGAGATTTGACGGAGTGGGAATGCCAATATAGAGGCATTACCCAGAGTTCCACAAGTTTCTAGGGTTTTTGAACTGGGAGGGTCTTCCTTACACTGAGTAGCCATATGGCTGAAACACAGAAAAACCCCGCAGAGAGATGAAAAAGAGGAAGGACTGGGAACCACACGGATCCCCCATGCTTTTTCTGCCAAGCCAATGAGTAATTGGGACACTGGATGCTTCCTCTCTGGCAGAACACAGGGAAAGCAAGTGGGTCTGACACTCCATAGTATGGCAGAGGTGCATGAAGCCAGAGATGGCTGCCATTAGGTGGATCAACGAGAGTGTAATGGATCAGAGAATTGACCAGGAAATAGCAGTTGTTGATGAGAAGCCCAGAGTCTAGTCCACAGCTTTTCCTCTCCCCCTCTTCCCTGGAGCAGTGCCTAGAGAAAACTCCACTCCCTTTCATCCATCCAACCATTTCCTGTATCCTTTTTGACTGCTGGAGTGAGTGAGGGAAAAGATCCTGCTCTTCCTCTGTCTCCACCCCAACTCTTCCCTTCAACTTTAGAACCAGCAAAAGGGAGCCTGCTTTTTAAATGCTTATCTGCAATTCTATGCTATTTGTAGAAGAATATGAACATTAGGGTGATTTTGGTCAAAGCCTATTTTAGGAATGGGAAGGAAATTTACCCCCTAGAAGGAGAGCTTCTCCTTAGTTTAGGCTGAGGTAAGGGAAAGCTAATGAGAGTGAGCATTTCTATAATTTTTTCCCTAAGATATCCATACCCCATATTGCTTGTGAACCCAGAGAGTTAATGAGGAAATGAGTCAGTGGCCTCTCTGCCCCCCACCCCTCACTTTTTAGAAATCAGGGTCAATGGTTATGGAACACCGAATATAATGTCAGTTTTTTTTTCATTGTTGATTAGTCTTTTTTTTTTTAAAGCAGTGGTTAGATTTTTATTTATTTTGAAAAATAATTCTCTCTCTATACATACATACATACATACATACATACATATAATATATATATGTACAATGCTACATTTCCCCTTGTACAAAGAACTATTTCTTATAACAAAGATTTTTGAAAAGAAAGAAAAGAAAGGAAGAAGAGAAATTCAGCAAAACCAATCAATACATTGAAAAAAATCTGACATATTTAATGTTTTACAGCAGTGGAAGTCCTTCCCCCTCCCCCCAATCTCTGCAAAGGAGTGGAGAAGGTATTTTCTCATGTTTCTTCTTTGGGGTCAAGGTTGTTCTTTGCAATTTTGATTTAATTTTTTTTATCGTATTGTGGTTACTTTTTTTCATTTTTTGTTATCATTGTGCATATTGTTTTCTTGGCTCCAATTATTTCACTCTAAATCAGTTCACGTAAGTCTTCCCATGTTTCTCTGTATTCACACTCTTCATTTCTTACAACATGACATTTACATACTATAATTTGTTTAGCCATTCCTTATCTCATATTGATCAGTTTTACTGATTTTTTTTTTCATTCTTTGTTATAAGAGATGGTTATTTGGGAGGAAGGTAGGGAGAGATACAGTAGAAATTTAGGCAATATTAATGCAAGATAACAGGAAAATTAATTTTAAAAAAAGAATCAAATACAAGCTTCCCTGTGTGGCATTTAACATGTTACAGTCTGGAATCAGATGTACACGTTCCTCCCCTTTGTATGTTGTGCAGTCCAGACAAATGGGCCTACTTGCTAATCACCACCCATGACATTCTAGCTCAGCTCTCCCTCCTGATGTTCCTAGCCAAATAACTTGAGACAAGTCATTTTTCTGAATCTCAGTTTGCTCACCTGTATAATAAGAACCATAATGCATTTACTACCCACCTCACTAGACTTTGGTGAAAATCCAGTCAGGAAATGTTTATGAAGTGATTTGTAATGATAAATCCCTATTATTGTAAGGGAAAGACATGGCCCCTAACCCTAAGTATAGAAGAGACACAAAAATATATGAACATACACAGAAACAAGAGCATCTTTACAGAATATTCACAGGAATACATGATATATAGGGATGTAGGAAGGAAGTGATGGGGGATGAAACCTGGACCCTTAAAAGGAAAAGATCATGTCTTTGCACCTGAATTTTCCCACACATTGTTACCTAGATACTCAATAATCCTTTTAACTATCCTTTCACTGTGGCCCTACCACTTGACTCCTTCCATTGTCTGGACCTGGCCCACCCCAGGCTACTTGCCACTCCTTAATCCCATCCAGATCTTCCCACAGTCTTTCTGTATAAAAATATCGATCTTATCCCCATGAAATTGTACAGATTCTTAGAATCTGGCCCACTTGTATTGGTGTCACAAATATCATAGATTGGTTAGGAATCTCACCTGCCCAACCAGTATTATAATAAAACCTCACTACTCTGACTGAAAGAAGGCTTGTGTGGTCAAACTCTTTCAAGGCATACCCACCCTGTCCCCTTGTATTTCAGGGTTCCTAGCACCCCTAGACAGTATCAGAAGGAGTGCTTGGGGTTATTGATATAGTTTACTAGTCAAACTGTTAATAAGTGTAATCCTTTAGCCTGGATTATACCCACAAACAAATAGTTCTGGTAGGAACTTCAAATGGGTAGTTTTAGGTTGAAGAATCTAGGTGGTTCTGATAAACCATGCAGTCAGAACCATCTGGAGTTTTGTCAAAAACCTAAAATTCCAGGGCTAAATGAGGGTTTTCCAGAGAACAGGTCCCCAGTACTAGCACACCAAGTCCTCAATAAGGGAAAAACAAGTAATACAACCTTCTTCTTTTTCTCTCTTTTCTCTTTCCTCTCTTTCTCCTCTCCTCCACTTTATTCCCACTTTGGGGGTAGAAGAGTTATCAATGGAGAAATTTGGGAGGCACAAAAGAGGATATGAGATGACCTGCAAGAAGAGTAAGCATGAAGTCAGTCATTCATTGACACTTTCCTTGCATTGGATGGAAGCTATAAGTGAAGAGGACCACATTGCCATAGGACAGTGGCCTCATGAGGGAAGGAGGCCACTGAGCCTGGAAAGGAAGAGACAGCCTGACGTAATTAGATTCTTCTTGACCACAAATCCTTTCCTGTGGGAAGCTATTGTCTCAAGAATATCATACTCTGTTCCTAACAGACTAGACAATGCATCTATACACATCACCTAAAAAAATGATTTTTGGCTAGATGTTATTTTAACCTCCAGGGATCAACATTTCTCTGTCATCACAAAATTATTTGCCAAATTACCTTGAAGTTGGAACCTTTTCCATTGTTTTATTGCACACATTACTTTTTTAAAGGAATTAAAAATAATTTTATAATTTATCTTTTATAATTTACTTGCTTTACTGGATCTGCTATTTTATTGTCACAGGGAATTTCCAGTGAAGAAATCCCTTCACCAAAGAAGACCAGCAAATTCCTGATAACTTACAGTCTTTAAGAATTCCCTGGAGTACTGAGAAGTTAACACATCCATGTCTCTCCTCAACATTTTATCTGGAAAATGGTATTCCTTCATAAGTTCACCTCATGCTTTTTTCCTTACACAAATGTTCTTTTTTAATGCTCCCTTTAGCAATCAAACTGTTCATATAGGAAAGGGGAAGCACCTTCCATAGAAATTAAGAAAAAGAAAAAAAGATAGTCTATAAGTGCAAGAGACAACACAAATAGGGAATCAACCGCAGGGTAGTTAGAAAGGCTCAGAAATTCTAGGGATGTACTGAAGAGGTGGATGGCAAGATCTAGGAATCTTTAGAGCATCTGCTCCACAGGGCAGGAATTCTAGAAGGGACCAATCCATCACTACTGGGAAGTATAACGTGTCAGAGTCTGTCCTTGAACCCAGGTCTCTCTGGTTCAGGCCAGCTTCTGTCTCATACATTATGCTGCCTCTCCATAATTGATGTATAATACATAAGATTATAATATATGTAGCTGAGAGTTGGATTTGATCCTTCTCCAAGGTCAGAGGGGACATAGCCACTGGCTCACTTCTGTTCTCTGCATTAGCACTGCAACCTCTCCTTGCTCTGGTACACAGCTGCAGGTCCCAGCCCTGTCCTTGTGCTGCAGAATTATGAATGAACCTTCTTGATTGGACCCCCTTCCTGGGATCCCCTCTCTGTCTCCCTAGGCTGAAATGAACTGGAAAAATCACCCAGAGAAGGTTCTCCTTGGATTTCTAATCACTGTGATGAAATACTATTGTGTTATAAGAAATGATGAACAAGATGGTATCAGTAAAACATGGGAAGATTTAAATGAACTGATGCAAAGTAAAGTGAGTAGAAAACCTGGAGATGATTATATACAGTAACAGTCATATTGTAATGATGATCAACTATGAAAGACTTAGCTACTCTAATCAATACATTGATCCAAGACATTTCCAAAAGACTCACAATGAAAAATGCTACCCACCTCTAGAGAGATTACTGATAAACTCTGAGTGCAGATTGATTTTTTTTTTTGCAACCTGGCTAATATGGAAATATGTTTTGTATGACTTCACATGTATAATTGATATCATATTACCTGCCTTCTCGATGGGCGGGGGAGGGGCTAGAGGCAGGGAGAAAATTGGAACTCAAAATTAAAAAAAAAAAGAATTTCAAAAATAAATAAATATTAAAAAAAGATTTCCCAATCACTATTTGGTTTGGTGTTCTTTCTAGATCTTGAAATAGCTATAGGAGAGATCTGGGCAGTGCAGCTTCTTTCTTCTCCACCATCTTTGTTGATCTCCTCAGGGCCTTATGCCCCAAGGTAGCAGTCTCTACTGAGGTCTCCCTCCCCAGTCCCCACTCAAGTGATTATGTAATAAATTGGAATACAGTTGAATGAGCTAAAATCTACCCAACTTTATTATCTGTACTAAGAGAGCCTATTTCATGAAAACTAATGCCATTTAATATACATAAGGACATTGGCACCCAACTAGCATGGGTGTGGATGTCATAAGCCAGTTACATGACAGTCACACTAGCCCTAGAGTAAGAGAGACCTTATCTCTGATGCTTGCTACCAGTGTGACACTGGGCAAGTAAGATAAACTCCCTGGGCCTCAGTTTATTCATCTATAAAATGAGAGGATTAGACTACAGGGTCCCGGAGGTGTCTTTCTGCTCTTGATCTATGACCCCGTGTAAATAATCAATTAGAAAATTAAAAAAGGGCATTAAAAGCCTCCCAGCCTCCCCCGAGCATCTTGGAATAATTGTTCTCGTCTTTTTTTTTTCTTTTTCCAGCTCACAAAGTTCACCAGTGTCTTCTTGCCAGTAGCAGACGTGACGCAGAGGTTTTTCGTGGGTGGCTCTGCTCAAATCACATCTGGGTTAACCAGAAACCCCCTCTCTTTCTCCGGCAGCCCAAAGCACAGACATTTCTCCCAGCTGGATCCCAAAGCAGTCTGTATTCCCTGACTTGTTCTAATCTCCTTTCATTCCTGCTCTAGGCTTACAGATACTTAAGTGCTTACCGTATACAAATTCGCTGTTCCCCTGCCCTGGCTCTTAAAGCAGGATTTCCCCTTCTGATCCTCAGATTGTACAGTGGTCCTACCATAGTCCCTGGACTGTTGGCGCAGCAGGTGCCTTCCAGGGCTGTTTCTGCTGTCTTACCATCCCTTTTTCTCTAATGTTCCCTCCCATCTGACCAGTTTCCTGGCCTCCCCTTTCATCTCTCACTTACTGGAATCCAGAACCATTTGCTCTCTCTTTAAAAGTAGTTTTTTTTTGTTATTTTTCACTCAGAATTATAGAGTATTAGAACTAGAAGGGACCTTGGGAAATGGCTTGTCTGATTTCTACCTTTTACAGGTGGGGAGAGTGAGATTCAGAGTGACCAGAAGCCACACAGGCAATGAGGACCTACTGATTTCAAGCGCAGTGATCAGCCGCTCCTCTTCTAATGACATTTTGCCTCACTTTGTGAGACATGTGTTGGTATCCACCGACTTATCTACCGCTTCTGTTCCTACTAGGCTGAAGTCGGAAGACCTGGGTTTAAATTCTGCCTCAGGCTCTTACTCTTTGGACAAGTAATATCACCTCAATTGCCTTGTCTATAAAATGAGGGGAGTTGGACTGGGTAATCTCTGAGGTCCGTTCCACTTTAGAGTTACGATCCCCTTTTAATCCCCGTCTACGCCAACCCCTGCAGCGAAGTAAATTCTCTATCGGCTCCCAACAGGCAGCTCTCTACCTGACGTGTGACATATAAACAACGTGAGAACAGATCCACTAAATATCAGAATGCTGCTGTGCTCTCTGATCTGGTTTTATCCTGCCTACTAATATTTATTAGTTGTGTGACCTTGGGCGAGTCATTTTACATCTTGGAGCCTCAGCCTCCTTTTTTTATAAAATGGAGATAATAACACCTGTTTTCCCTTTAAATACTATTACCTGCCTTATGGGATGGTTGTGAAGATCAAATGAGATAAAGCGTTTAGATAATTTCGAAAACTTTAAAATGGCATCTAAAAGTAAACTGCTGCTGCTGTTTTTGTCCAAATAGCTATAATGTTAGGTACTTCCATAAAGTCTTCAGCTTATGGCAGCCAATCTTAGTCTTAGCATTAAAAAAAAAATCGTTATCACTTCCAGATGATGCCCTCCCCCACAGTCCTTCTTTGAAAGAAAGGAGTAGAAATGAGCAAAACAAAACAACATCTTGTCAATATCTGACGAGGTATGCTTTATTCTGTATCTATGGCACACCCATTTTTTTGCTGAGGAATGCTTGCTTCACTGACAGTCTTCTGAATTCAAGATTGGTTGCTGTGTCCATTAGAGATCCTATGTCTTTCAATGTTGTTTTCCTTCACCCCATAGTCATTGCATAAAGTTCTTCTCCCTTTAACCGACATCAATTCATACAGGACTTCCAAAGACTTTTTGTGTTTTTTACATAATTTCTTGTCGTTTGTTATTGAGTTATTTTTTTTCAGTTGTGTCTGACTCTTCGTGATCCCATTTGGGGTTTTCTTGGCAAACATTCTGGAGTGATTTGCCATTTCCTTCTCCAGTTCATTTTATAGATGAGGAAACTGAGGCAAACACTATTAAGTGATTTGCCCAGTGTCACACAGCTAGTAAGTGTCTGGGGTCAGATTTGAACTCACAAAGAGGAGTCTTCCTGACTCCAGGACTGGTGCTTTGTGCGCTGTGCCACCTAATTCCATAATATTCCCTTGTATTCATGTCCTTAAGTTCATTTAGCCACCCCCTAATCGATTGTCATGCACAGTTTGCTTCCACTTCTTTGCTTTCACAAAAAGTGTTGACATAAATATTTTTGTGCCTTAGCTTTTCACCTCCTTGGGATACATGCTGGGTGTGTCTGTTTTTCTTCATTCTACTACCTACCCCACTCAGTATCTTCTGCAAATATACAAATGCAAATATATGTATACACACATATATGTATACATACAAACACACACACACATATACACACAAACATACATACATACATATATGCACACACATGTGCATCTTTCTCCCCATCTGTCTGTGGAGTTCTTGTTCCTTGGTGTGGCAAAGAGGTATTAAGCATTGCTTATGTTACCCTAATCTTCTCTTTTTCATAAACCAACTTTCAAAGCCATAGTTCACTGAGGGCAGTGCTATGAGGTTGCACATTCCTCCTCTGATCTTTATGGCATTTGGATATATTTTCCATCAGCATAAGATCTCACGCATTCATGCAGGTTGATGCAGCGATGAGAGAAGTCAAGGGGGAGAGTTGCCACAGGAAGGGAGTGGTTGAGCTGGTCTGAGAACATCCAATGCCTGACCTACTTGTTAGTTTCCACGTGGCCTTCATTTTCCTGCCTGTCCCATCCTTTTTGCTTGTCAGCACTCTCCATGGACTGATCTCGTGGCTGGCTTTGGAGTTGGGCTCTGCTTTTGGCTGGTGATTTGTGCCTGCTTTCTTTTCACCCTCACTAGAAAATGAGTCTCTCCTAATCCTCCCCCAACCCTCCCATCTCCTAACAACTTCCATCCCTCCTCCCCACTACACTCCTAGTACTTCAATTCTCTCATTAGCTGCTTGGCTTTGGACTATTCCCCAAAGCAAATTTTTACTCAGATATTTTCCATCTGAAATTCATGTTTGGAAAAGAAAGCATCTCACAATGGAGAATCTTTAGTGGGGTAGGATAGAGTGAGGGTGTTATTGGAAAAGACAAGTTTGTGTCTCCAAATCACTTTCAAACATTACAAAAAAAAACCCTTCATCTCTTGGGTTCCTTTCCAATAGGCAGCAGGCCCAGTGCAAATCTGATTATGGCCAAGGAGATTGGTGCCAAGCTGGAGGCCAGAGAAGGACTAAAACGTGGACAGGTGCTGGTGGTTGGCACTGAATACCATTCAGTTTTTTCATATCTCCTGCTGACATGAAACCAGAAGGGATTGCTAATTCACTGGAAGACAAAATCAAGATATAAAAAGATTTCAATAGACAAAAATGATGAGCTGAATTTAATGGAGTGAAAGCTAATAAGATTAAATGTAAAATCTTATTCTTAGGTCCAAAAAATCAACTGAATGAACACTGTTTGGGGAAGATATGACTTGACAAAATGTCATTTGAAATGAACTCCTAGCGAGTAGGAGTTTTGCCTTTCCTTGTATCCCCAGCACTTAGCACAAGGCCTGGCACATAATAGCACTTTAAGAATTGGTTGTTGACTTGATTCGTAGTGGACTGAAAGCTCTTTATGAATTGAAAATGTGATGCAGAAAAAAATTTTAAATGTAATCCCAGGCTACATTAGTAAAAGCATATTATAGGAGCTAGAAAAAAAGGAGTTGATAACTCCTTTTGTTTTCTGCTCAAGGTCAGATCAAATCCAGAGTGTTGTTTTCAGTTTTCAATGCCACCTTTTAGGAGAGACATTGCCAGTTTGAATTGTATCCAGGTGAGGACTGTGTCCAAGAATAATGATGAGGGGACTTGAAACTATATTGAAGGACCTGGGAAAGTTTAGACTAGAGAAGAAAGCAAATGGGGTGGGGGTGGGAACAACATAATAAAATTCTTAAAATAATTGGAGATCTACCATGTAGAAGAGTGATATGATTTATTCTATATAGCTTTGGAAATGTTGACCTAGGACCAGTGAATGGAGGGTAGATTTTGTTTCAGTATAAGGAAGACCTTCCCAACAATTAGACTTTTGAATATAGTCTAGGCCATTTTATGAGGTAGTGAGCTCTCCATCATTGAAAGTGTTTCAGAAGAGACCAAATGGCCACTTTTTTGGAGGGGATTCATACATTGGGTAGAAGTTGAACTGTAGGACCTATAAGGCCCTAAGATTCTACCATTTTCTGAGTCTAGGCCTTGGGGCTACTTTCAGGCTGGGCTATGGCCTGAGGTCATTCTATGTGTCAGAAATCTAACACCCCAAGCTCTTGGGGGATGAAAACGAAAATGTGCTTGCTTCATAATATGTACTGGCTGCTGAATGAGCCTCTCTGACAACTATCTATCCGAGTGAAGGTCAGCTCAGGATTTCCAGCTTGGCCAACTCACCCCAATTGAGCCCGTCTCCCTCACTTTTCCCCACACCCATACTTCTGTGCCCAGAAGCTTTAGAGAAAACTAGCATCTACCATCCCAAGCATGTTCTTCCTTCGACTTGGATTTGGGTGGGGCTTTCCGTTCCCATGGCTCTCCCAAGCTGAATTCAGGGAAGGCAAAACCTCCACATACTCTGGTCAGAGGACAGAGCTGTTCTCGCTGGCAGTATGTGCAACCTTTGCCTTCAGGGAAGGGGAAGGGTCATGGTTTGGCAGCAGGGGAGAATGAGAGGAGGAATCC
This sequence comes from Vombatus ursinus, assembly GCF_900497805.2. NCBI lineage: Eukaryota > Metazoa > Chordata > Mammalia > Diprotodontia > Vombatidae > Vombatus > Vombatus ursinus. The sequence goes on from NW_020954113.1 coordinate 422,512, forward strand.
TAAAGCAACTGATACATATCAAGTTGCTCCCAAATAATATCCCATCCTGGAACAGATATCTCACCTAACTGGCTCAGATCTCCATTGCAGTCACTTTTTAATTCCCTTCTCTAGACGAGGAACACAGGTGCATACAATCCTTTTTTTCTGTTGGCTCCCAGGGAAGGGAAGGACTCTTAGAAGAATGGCCTGAGGATCCCCAAATCCCCAGTGTTATCTTCTCTCCTTCAGGGTTCCCTGACAAACAAAGGTGAGCAAATAGCTTCACCAGGCTGTTGTGAAGAGACAGTGAGTAGGTATCTCTGGTGATTTTCCGGCTCTGAGAATGAAAGGCATTTATTGGAGCTTGCAATGTGCCAGGAATGGTACTAAGCTCTTGGAGTACCAATGCAAAAACAAGACAGCCCCTACCCTCCAGGAGCTTATGTACTAATGGTGAAGTTGACCTACCAGCATAAAGGACTAGTGGTCACGAAAGGCTGTCAAGGAGGCCACAGAAGTGGTGAGAGGAGTCATAGAAGATTAATTGATGCTTCCTTTCCAGGAATGGCAATGTTGAGTTGATTACTGTTCCAATAGCTAAAGGTGGAGAGTGGTGCAGTGGAACAGGGTTGGGGGGGGGGTGGAGAGAAAGGGAACAAAGGTTGAAGCCTAGCAGGGAGTTGCTATGGGATCAGTGGGAACAGGGGTAAGGGCGTGGGTGTTGGGCCAGATAGAGTGAATTCTTACCAATCAGGAGACCAGAACCCAGGGGCAGGAGTTGGAAGAAGGCAAGACATGAAGGCTGGAATGCAGGCACATGGCATGAAGATGTCCAGGGAATATAGAAATATCACCATTAACCTTTCTCTAGAACTGATCACAGCCAAGACATAGGTTGATCAAAGGATGTCCATAATCACTTAAAAGCTCTCCTTATATAGTTTGACTGTAGGATTTAGTGGACTTTAGAATTCATCAATTGGTCATGTGGATAATAGACACCATATCCCTTAGGAGCTGGTTTGTGTTACTAGATGAGCTACTGTAGTACAAATTATAAGAGTTGTGAGGGTTTTCTTGGGTCTGAATCCTTTCAATATGTTCAATGTATACACAAAATCTTTTTCTATGTTGAATGCTCTTGTTGGCCTGAGTGTTTATAGGGTAGCTGCGGCCTTTTTGGGAAAGAATGTGCAGCGTTTGCCTTCAGTGGAGGGGAAGGGTCATGATCTGGCAGCAGAAGGGAATGAGAGGAGGAATTCTAAAGCAATTAACACAAACCAAATTGCTCCCAAATAATATCCCATGCTGGAACAGAAATATCTAATGAAGCAGGAACTGAGTCCCCAGGGTTCCCACGATGGAGCCAGAGAGATTGTCCAAACAAATCCAACTCTAGGTAGGGGCATGAACCAGGTGTAAGAAGCACCTCCAAAATTATATCCAGGTCCTCGTAGCAAGAAAGTTGTACAAATTCCAGGTGTTCATTTTTCCCCCTCCGCAAAGGCTGCTATGTAGTCCTTAAAAAACAGGTTACACATGGGATTGCATATGCATTAGCTGTATGTACCACTTACCCCTGGAGAATCCAAAGCCAGGTACTATCACTGAAGGATAGATCTCAGAGCTAAAAGGGACTTTAAGAGATTCTTTGAGCCTTCAAATTTGTTAGATCCTCATTTTTCAGATTAAGCAACTGAAATGAAAGGTTAAATTACTTAGCTAAGGTACCCATTAAGTGGTAGATGCAGTAGACCCCTAGTTGTCCTGCCCACTAGTGAACTGTTTACTATGCTACTGCATGGCTTCCCTTTTTTCTTGCAGGATTATTATTATTATTATTATCAGTATATACATATATACATATACATATATATATATATATAAAATTTACATTTAGGATGAAGGTACATATAGGATGTTCACTCCTTCATTTCTTTCTGGGTCCAACCCCTGACTTGCCACACTTATTTCTCTACCACGTCCCAGTAGACATCCCTTCTCCCTAGAAGCTGCCTTTACCATCATGTTCATGGAGTAAAGTATGGGAGCCTCATGGTTAGAGCTTTGCTTAAGGAAAATTAATTTGGTAGCAAGGTGCAAGATGGCTTGGAATGGGGAAAGACTTGAATTGGGAGGCTACTGCAAAAATCTAGGTGAAAGGTGATAAGGGACTATACTAAGCTGGTAACTGAGTGGAGAGGACAATATAAATGGGAAAGGTATTGTGGAAGTAGTAATACCAAGATCTGGTTACTTATTGGCTTTGTGGGGGCTATATAGAGAGTGGAGAGTCCTGGCTATGCTAAGGTTATGAACTTGGGAGATGGGAAGAATGGTGGCGCCTTTAACAGAAACAGGGAAATGTGGAAGAAAGGAGGATTTAGGGGGAAAGATAATGAGTTCAGTTTTGGGTGTGTTGAGCTTGAGATGTCTCTGGGATATCCAGTTTGAAATGTCCAATAGGCAATTGGTGATGTGGGACTGAAGTTCAGGGGACAGACTGAGGTTGGGGAAGTACATTTGGGAGTCACCTATACAAAGTTGAATATTTTCGGTATTCAATCAGTGGCCAGATGTAGTCCATTCTACTTCCAAAATTTTATACAATCATTCGTTCCTTTTCACTCTGATTGCTACTATTCTGATACACACCCTCATTATGTCTCATTTCTTATACCTTCCTAACGAGTGTTCTGAACTCCAGTCTCTTTCTGTTCCTATTTAGTCATCATCATCTTCGTTGTTATTATTGAGATGTTTTACTCGTGTCCAACTCTTTGTGATCCCATTTGGGGTTTTCTTGGCAAAGATATTGGCGTGGTTTACCATTTCCTTCAACATCTCATTTTACAGATGAGAAACAGAGGCAAACAGGGTTAAGTGACTTGCCCAGGGTCACATATCTAGTAAATATCTGAGGCCGGATAGGAACTCAGGTCTTCCTGACTCCAGGTCCAGTGTTCTATCCACTGTGCCACCTTGCTGCCAATTATTATTATTGCTAGCACTTATATACTATGCTAAGTGCTTTACAAATCTCATATCATTTGATCCTTGCAACAATCCTGGGAGCTAAGTCCTATTATTATCACCATTTTACTGTTGAAGAAACTGAGGCAGACAGATTAAGTGACTTGACCAAGATCAACAGCTATTAAGTATCTGAAATTAGATTTGAAAATAAGTGTTCCTAGCTCTAGGCCCAGCACTCCACCACTGTGCTCATCCATCCTACAGGCTACAGGTTCCTTGCAAATGCAAGGTGATATTAATCACTCCAATAAATAATCTGCAACCAGGAAACCACAGTGAAGTCCCCAGGCTCAAAGACCCTCCCTTGCATTTCCTAACTCCCCACACCTAACCTCAACCAGATCTGCTAAGTACAGAAATATTAAGTCATTAGTACTAAACTGAATAACCACTCCCACTTGCCTGCGTAATTCTTCTGTAGGTTTGAACACATTTAGAAACCTTTTTTTCATTCGTTTGGCTCTTAGCCCCCATAGAGGAAATATAAGAAACTGTAGGTATGATACCTGACCAATACCAGCTCTCTACTTATAAACATAAGGTTGGCAGTCTTACAGAAAAAAAAGTTTTATTAAAAGAAAAAGGGGGACAAAACAGATCCTTGAATGATCCAAATTATACCTCTGCTCTACCTTACTATGTATGTAAGAACTAAGGACTATTGTTCATTGTTGTCATGAACATTAGTGATCCCTAGAACCCCTTCTAAACTGCAGCAAGAGGGCTTGGGTTCATGGGCAGATTTCAGGGGATCTGTGAACTTGGATTGGAAAAATAAAATATTTAACCTCTACTGAAATTTTGTATTTTCTTCCATTGTGAGTGTGGGCAACAAACATTTATTCTGCAAAGGTGTCCGTAGGCTTCATTAGATTGTCAAAGGGGTGCATGACACAGAAGTTAAGAATCCCTCACCTACAGGAACAACCAGGTGAGGATGCTTTGAGGGAACTTTGCAGAATTCTTTGCCTCAGAAGTCCTCATGCCTGTCTGGGGCTACTTTGACACACTCCCCACCCCCACCCCAATCCATTCACATAACATATGCCAGATCTCTCCCTTCTTACTCCCTTTCCCTCAACCTATGCTTTTTCTCCTCTGTCATATTGCTCCATTTTTCTCTCGCTCAGGCTTAGCACCCATATCTTAAACCAAAGGCTGGGCCTGGAGGATAGAAGGTGCCTGGTGGCCTGGGAAAAGTTCTGGAGGAATAAAAAAAAGTCCTTCTCCTATCATTGAGAAAGGTACTTGGGATAAGGAGGGGCATTATGAAGGCAGTAAGGGTGTGAGGGTGGGGTAATGGATGTTTCCTCTTAGAGAGCCTTAAAGATAAACTTTGCCTCCTTTATAAAGGAGAGTGGATCTTGGGCTACTTTTGCAAGCCTGCCCCTTCTAAAAGGGTGATCAGTTTCAGAGAGCAAGTCTGTTAAAGGCAATTTTCATGTCTGGCTCTCAACCAATTTTGGTTACCTTAAAAGACCAGTATACTTTATACCTAGAGAATGGCCTAGGGGTTGCACGGGGGTTTAAAAAATGTATGTAAAGTTTTGTTCTCAGATATCAGTGGTTCCAACAAAAACAATTTAAAATGCTGCTGGGTCCTGGTTTCTGGGACTAAGTACTAGCTAGCAGCAGCCTTCCAAATATTCACTTGCCTTGGCCAAGATACTCTGAGGGGAGAACCCTGTCTAATTTACCTTTGAATCTCTCCTAGGATAAACACCTTACTTAGGGTGGGTTCTTTGCAAAAGATGATTATTAACCCATACCCCAGGCACATCCTGCAGAGTGGTGTGGTCTTAACTTGAAACTAGGAAACTTGGGTTGAGTTCTTGTCCTTCCGATTACTAATTCTGTGATTGTGTTCAGGTCACTTAAGTTATCCAGTGACACTAACATCCTATCTGTTCCTGCACATTTTCACTGGCTTACCTTCATGCCTGAGACACTCTCTCTCTCTCTCATCTCCATTTTCTGGCTTCCTTCAAATTCCAGCTAAAACTCTACCTTCTACAAGAAGCCTTTCCTAATATCCATAATGCTAGTGGCTTTCTTCTGTCAATTATCTTCAATTTATTCTGTCTATATCTTGTTAGAGGTAGCCAGGTGGCATAGCAGATAGAGCATTGGGCCTGGAGTCAGGAAGACCTGAGTTCAAATGTGGACAGTGCCTGATAGTAGATGCTATAGAAATCTTTTTCCCCTTCCCCATTCCCTTGCTTGTAAATAGTTGTCTATATGTTCTCTCCCCCCATTAGAGCTCCTTGAGAGCAGGGATTGCTTTTTGCCTTTTTGTGTGTGCTTTAGCACAGTACCTGACACACAGTAGGTGCTTAATAAATGCTAATTGACTGTCAGGAAGTAGAACAATTCAGAGGGTATTGGGAAAGTCCAGGTGAAAGGTGATGAGTGCTGTGGCCAAATGGGTATGATGAGATGGGAAAGATGTGCTATGAGAGGGTAAGGAAATGATGAGTCAAGGATGACTCTGAAGGAGCTCATGACTGTCTTCTGCTGGGCATATGAGTAGGGGAAGAGGGATATGTATTGGAGGCTTGACAAGAGAAGAGAATGTTTAAAATAACAGTTAAATGGAGTGATTGGCAGCCTAGAGTTGTTGATGGAAAGATGGTAGCCTTCATAAAGCCTTCATAAAGAACTGGTCTCAGATTGAACTAGGGTTCGAATGTCACTTCTGACACATACTGGCTGGCTGACTGTGGGCAAATCACTTGACCTCTTACTACTCCAGGCAATCCTTTAACACTACCTGTTGCAGAGTCATTGCCAATTTGTCTTGATAGAGGAAATCTCCACACAGGAGTTACCTACACCAATGAAATCACAAAATGATTTCCAGTGGACCCACTGGGTACAACTGTGTGACTTCCTCCCTTGGTATTCAGAAATCCAAGAGTACAAGTAGAGAAGATGGACATTGGAGGTCACTTGGGGTTACCCAGGAGTGCAATTTAGAATGACAGTAGGAAAGAGGGCAGGGAACTTAAGGGTATAGTTAAACTGATCAACTAGAGTCAAGCAAAGAAGAAAGTAAGGCTAGACAGCAAGTGTTATGAGCTGGGAGAGAATAAGGAGGAATGGGGGGACTAAAGGTCATGGCAAGGATGAAGAATAGGATTGAGGCTGGGAGCTTATGATCAGAGGCAAATTTGGGGGTTCAGCATCATAAAGGATGCAATGGTTAGATTTCAGGGATTACCAGACCTGTGGGTGAATGAAGGGCAGCGAGGGTCAAGGGAGTTGAATCTCAGAGGAGGAGAGGTTACTGTGTATGGTGATTGAACTACTAAGATCTAGGATAAAGGGAAGTTTGTTAATGATGGGGATGGTATTGAGAGGGCACAATTGAAGGGGAAGAGAAGAAGGATAGGAACTGGAAAGCGGGACTGAGGAGAATGGTGACACAAGAGTTTGGAGTAATAGCAGGGGAAGGATGTTTTCATCCCATCAAATTGACACTGAATGACAGAGTTTAGGGCAAGGAGCAGGGGGGTGTATGTTAGTTATGGGAATGGTGAAATACTAGTTGACCAGGACTCCCGCCTCCCAAGGTTCTATGATGATGGAGGGTAGTGTGGGTCTATGGTGTCTCTCCAAATACCAGGGAAGAAGGGATTGTGCCAGTAGGGAAATCAGTTCAGGTATCTGGATGGGTAAGGTCCTGGGTAAGGAAGAAAAGTAAAGTGGAGCCAGATTATGGAAAATTTTGAATGCCAAACTAAGGCATTTAGACTTTGTTGGGTAGATATTCAAGCATAATTTTCTATGGAGATGTGTTCAGATAAGACTGCAGAAATACAGGTACAGGAAAAAGCCAAAGGGAGTGAGAAGAGGACTGAATTTGTATTCAGCCGGTCTAGGAGCCACTTCCAGGACTGCCACTTACTCTGAGGTGTAGATACTTGGGCCAACTATTTAGCCTCTTTGGAATCAATCCACTACCACTGACCTCCATAATTATGAGATGGGGAGGAGGGAGTGGCTGAATTTAGCTGGCAATTGAAGGGTCAAGAGGAAATGAGATATGTTACTTGGACTTTAAACTTGAATTGCAGGGCTCAAAGTCAACAATGAGGGGACAAAAGAGGCAAGATAGCTAGTGAACAGGGAGAGTATAGGCCTACCTTTGTCTACACTCATTCTGCAGGAAGATGATTTAGTCATAGCAGTTGGAAATCCCTGCCAGTGATAGCATACTGACTGGAAAAGCATTGACCATTCAAAATTCCAGTCTGCTCCAGATTCTGAGTCCATTCCCTAAGCTGCGAGTCCTGGGCATGGGGGTGAGGGAGGATGGGAGGACAGATTCCCAAATATCCAAGAAGAAGTAGTCAATAGCATCAAATGTAGAGAGGGCAGGCAAATTACTGGAGGAAAAAGTGGGACAACAAAGTCTAGGAGTCCTGGAGAAAGGCACCACAGATATAGGAGTGAGACTGTAGGGTTGGGGCTGGCGAAGTGAGAAAAGAAAGAAAATCAAAGCTTGCTACTGAGTCCCTTTGCCAGCCTTAGAAAAGCCAGAGGAAAGTAAGGAGTCTACATTTAAAGGGGATGTGAACTCAACCATCCCATTCATATGATTATTAAGACCTGAACCAGAAGACTTTAGGGACACAGGCAATTTTGTGGGGGTTTTTGTTTGTTTGTTTAAATTACACTGCTGCTGATTAAGGTAGCAGTTTCAAGAGAAGCAGAGGATTTGCCAAATGAACCATTAGTTAAAAGAAAAAAAGATTTATGAGAAAGGGATCTGGATTTTCTGAACCATAGTTTAAGATATAGGAATGAATGCCCAGGATGGAGTGAACCTAATGAGGGCCAAGAAAAATGCATTTCCCTAGAGATCTGAAAATCTGAACAAGAGGGTTTTAAATTGAAAGTGTCGAGGAAGGGAGAACAATTTCCAAGTTGGATACCGTAGAGGGAAACCGAGCAGATGTAGAGTGAGTAGTAATTCACAGCAGACAATATCAAAGATGAGGGCAATAAGAAAATCTGTAAGCTCATACAAGTATATAAATTCACGTACAAAGCACAAATAACTAAGTGCAATAGAGATATTAAGGCAAGGAGGTAAATTAGACCTCACAAATACCATTGACTGTCCAATATGACATGCCTGGAATATAACTATAGAAGAATATATTTTATTCAAAAGTATCAGGTTTAATAAAAGGAACAGTGGGGTAGCATTATAGATTAGGAAATATACTCAATCATTCAACAAGAATTTATTAAGTGCCTACTACATGCCCATCACTGCTAGGATCTGGTGATACAAAGACAACAGTACCATGTGAGTTTTCATGGTAGGAAATCCATGATGGTTGTCCTTCGTGCCTGAAGAGAACCAAAATGACATCACTATGTCAGGGTCAACATACAGTGCATCCCACTATGGTTGATCAGATCAATATGAGCTTGGAAGGTTCTGCCACAGGCTGGGGACAAATAGTTCACATTAACACTAGGAATGGAGATGTCTCTAAATTTGCACATCTTTTGTTTCTTTGGAGCGACTGCAATTTCTGCTTTGCTCAGAGAGCGCAGGGCCTTCTTTCATGCAGATGTGCCATAGTGGGCGGTCCTGTGCCAGTGTCTCCTTTGTCTTACAATCCAAAGTTCTTCAGAGAGACCTTGGAAGTGTTCTTGTATTGATTCTTCCATCTTCCATGTGAGCTTTTGCCTTGTGTGAGTTCTCTATACAATAATCTTTTAGGCAAATGCATGTTTGGCATTCTAAAAACGTGGCCAGCCCATTGGAGTTATGCTCTCTGCAGTAGGATTTGGTAGTTCAACTGGAGAAAGGATCTCAGCGTCCAGTACTTTACCTTGCCAGGTGATCTTCAGGATCTTCCTAAGACAATTCAAATAGAAGCAATTCAATATCCTGCCATGGTGCTGGTTTACAGTCCAGGTTTCACAGGGATGCAGAAAAGAGGTCAGCACAACAGCTCTGTACAGACCTTCAGTTTGGTAGGCAGCCTAACACCTCTTCTCTCTCATACTTTGGAGGCTCCCAAACACTAAGCTGACTCTGGCAATGCATGTGTCAACCTCATCATCTATGTGTACATCTGTGGAAAGTCTACTGCCAAGGTAAGTGAACTTATCCACAGTAATCAAAATTTCTACATTTACTGTAACCTATGGTTCCACATATGAATGGTGTGGTGCTGGCTGGTGAAGAACCTCTATTTTCTTGGCACTAATTATCAGGCCAAAATTAACACAAGCAGCAAAGCATCAGTCTATACTCTGTTGAATCTCAGCCCTGGAGGCTGCTTTGAGGGCACAATCATTTGTACTCCAGTTGTGCACCAGCTCTCCCTCCACTTTAGTCTTGGCTTATAGCCTTTTCAAGTTAACTAATTTACCATAGGTGTGGTAGCCAACCTTGATGCTGTTTTTATCCTCCTTGAAGGTGTCTGATAACATCACTGAAAACATCATGCTAAAAAGCATGGGAGCAAGCAAACAGCCCTGCTTCACTCCACTGGTGACTGGGAAAGTGAGAGAACATTGTGCATTATCCAGAACCTGTGCAAGCAACATGCCATCATGGAACTGGTATACAATACTGATGAACTTCTCTGGGCAACTAAATTTTGCCATGATCTTCCACAAGCCCTCATGACTGACAGTATCAAAGGCCTGGGTCAGATTGATAAGTATTGTGTTCTGTTCTATTCTGCTCCTGGCATTTCTCCTGGAGTTGCTGGACAGCAAATACCACATTGAACATTCCTTGGTCCTTTTGGAAGCCACACTGGCTGTCGGGTAGAGGACTCTGGCAAGTACCTTGCTGGCAATGACTAAGAGAGAGACACCCCCACCCCATGATTGTCAGAGGACAACCTATTTCCTTTTCCTTTATAGAGATGGATGATGGAGGTATTCTTGAACTCCTAGGGGATAAGCTCCTCTTGCCATATAATTTGGAAGATTTCAGTCATCTTTTGTAAGAGCAATGGACTCCCTTCCTTGTAAATCTCTGCCCAATAGAATCAGCACCAGGTGCTTTGCCACACAAGAAGAGCCTAATGGCATTCAAGATCTCTTGTTCAGTTGGAAGTTCTGCTGAAGGACTTACCTCAATCTGAGGTATATGGTCAATGACTTCAGGATTGGTTGATGATAGTCTGTTGAGAACATTATTGAAGTGTTCAGCCCATGTCTCCAGGATCATGTCTTTGGCATTAATCAATGTGGCTCCATCAGTGCTGAGAAGTTGAGATGCACTGTAGGTCTTTGGCCCATAAATAGCCTTCAGGGAATCATAAAAGCACTTTGGATTGTTATTATCAGCATAAAACTAAATTTCATCTTCCTTCTTACTTAGCCAAGAATCCTGTATCTCTCTAAGCTTTGCTTGCACTTTATTTTTGATGGAGTTAAACTCTGCCTTCTTAGAGACAGATGAACTATCTTGCTGTTAAAACCAGTGGAATTCTCTTTTTTCATTAGGTAACTTCTGAATTTCCAAAGATACAAAGACAATAGTACCATGTGAGTTTTCATGGGAGGAAATGCATGAAGGGGGAAGAAAGATGGAGAGTGTTTGGTTGAGGATCACAGGAGAGAGAAATAGAAGCTATATTGGGGTGGAAATATACAACAGACCACTGAACAAGGTAGAAATGGAGGATAAGGAAATAGGTCACATTTGTGACCTATTTCCTTATCCTCCATTTCTACCCATTTCTAGCAATGGGGCACTTCAACTCTTTAGGTATTTGTTTAAATCACACTGGTTTTTTAGCTTGATTTGAGGAACATCTCCATAATGATTAAAACTGTATGGAGGTGGAATGGACTGTCTCAGGAGGTATTGGGCTTCTGTTTACTGCAGATTATTAAGGGAAGGCTGGATAACAACTTGTAAAGGATATTATCAAGGACATTCCTAGTTGGATATGGGTTGGTCTAAATGAGCTGTGAGCTCCTTTCTGATTCTGTCTGACCCATCTGATCCCCAAGATAGCAAGACTCACTTGGACTAGGGGTGAACTCTCCCGGGCCTCAAAGGAATGACAGGTTTGTTTACTGGCCGCACTGATCAAGAAACAGAGACATTGCATAGGAAACTTTAGATGACTGGTCTTTGAACCCTTTTCTTTTGATGTGTTTGTTCATTGCCTCTGATAATCAAGAAACTGACACTGGATAAAGAACTATGGGTCATCAGTCTTTGAATATGTTAGCTCAAGTGAGCAAGTATTAGGGTAGGTATAAGGATGAATGAAAAGCATATTCCCACACTTTACAGATACGAAAACTGAGGCACAGAGTCAGTGATTTGCCTGATTTGACCAGGTTCATACAGTTAGTACTTGTCTGGGCTGGGATTTTAACCCAATTCTTCCAGATTCTCACAGACTCCTATTGCTTCAAGAATCAGCTCAAACACCATCTTCACAAATTCTTTTCCTGATTTCCTCTCCCCACTCACCTCCATTCCACCATCCCCTAAATGCTAGTGCTCTTCCAACTACCTTTTATTTTCTATATTTTGTACTGGTCTTCCCTGATAGAATCTAAAGTCCCTGAGAATAGTATTATTCCATTCTTTGTTATATCCCCAGGGCCTAACAGTGCCTGGCATATATAGGTACTTAAAATATTTGTTGATTGATGTAGTATAATAAAAGTTATTCTGGGTTCAAAGGAAGACAAGAATGAACTGTACCTCAAGCTGATATTACTAGATTCAGATAGGTAAATCAAAGTCTGGCCTTTGTAATTCTGACATTCCAAGCTCATACTGGTTTACCTATTTAGCAGCAATATTAAGAGAGCCTCTTCTTTCTGTATATATCTGGCAGAATTGATGGAAGATGTGATTATTATCAGTTTACATTTGAATGCATCAACGCATAGAGGAAGGAATAGTTTAATAATCCTGGTTTGATCTAAATCCCCCCAGAGAAGAGTACTTTAAAAGTAAAAGGAAGTAGGGTCCCTTTCCAACTTCTGCCCAATAGCCTACAACTTCCATTATAGCTGTAAAAATACATCAAAGTGGGGTAGGGGGAAAGGGGAGAAAAGGGAGGGAGAAGAAAGAGGAGTGGGAATTGTGGGAGCATTGCATCTTCTCTGCCTGAAGCCACACCTTGCTGCCTAACATCAGTTCCAGAGTGCTTCAGAAGGCCATGCTCTGGTCAAATGGTTATGACTGACATCAGCCCCAAGAGAAGAACAGGGAAAATGGTGAATTACTTTATCATTTTGATAAACTGCGCCTAAAGAGGAAATTTCTTTCTTGGGGAAAAACAAAAAATACACTTCACTGAAATAATACGCTTGAAGGTCTATGAGCTGAAGAGCCAAGAGTCTCTGCACAGAATGGATATTAATTAGGAAAAAAAAAACATCCACTTACCTGCTATGATTCACCCCTACTGAAAAGGGGTTCCTTCCTGATGTTCCAAGCAGAAAATAAAACTGACACTCATTTTTAAAGATCACAATTCACTTCAGACCAAGAATCCATAAAAAGCCTGTGCCCTTGTATGAGGTCAGTGTCCTTGCTTGCAGAAAAGAAACATTCTGAATTCATTAAAAGTTAAGTTGGAAAGACAGAATTTGTAAAAACGGCCATGTTTTGCCAAATACATGTCAGCTGTCAAGTTTACATGACATTATCGTAAGGCACTCAGGCTTCTATAGACATGTGTGAATAGGCCAAAAATTTTATTTGTGATCCAATGTTGTAAAGTAAGCCAAGTCACCTTAAACACACTGAAATCTGCAAAGCAAAAAAAAAAAAAATCACAGCTGGCTCCTGGCTTTAAACCCAGGAGAACACTGGAGAACCTTTATTTTGTCACATACGGGGCTTACCAAGTCCAAAGTACCAAGCCAAATGAAGGTAACTGGTTTATTTGATTACCCTTATTACAAATACATTATTTTAAACTGCAAGATGTAACAACACTGTCTTCAGTCATACATAGGTGCATAATCCACCAAACAGCAGTACATCTGCTAAACATTTAAAAATAACATCCCCAAATATTAATTCAAGTTCAAGAACAAGAAACTAAACTTTTTTTTAAAAAAAGTATGCTTAAGACCTACAAGTAAAACCAAAAATGAAAAAATGACTCCAAATTAAATTTCAAGCCATTTAAAGGTATCATGCTTGTTGAAGTGAATCGAATGACAAATCTGACTCACATTTAAAATGTTCTACTGTGATTTTGAAATCCCTGACAGACCCTAGTTAACTAGTCTCATGTAATGTTATAGCAAATGCTAAATGAATCTGTCTCCTACCTAACTTGGCTCATCTTTACCAGTTAACAAAACAGATGTGATTTCTAAAAGTTGTTAATGATCTTTGTAATGGCAGTGCCCAAGGCTGCTTTGGCTTAGTAAAGTGCTATTTGCTGGACTGAAATGTAGTTGTTTATGCATGTCAAAATGTTTCACAAAGCCAGCTGGGTTCATTTCAGCTCCGCTTACAAAATAAGTATTGGCCAATGAAACAGGCCAGGGCAGAAAGATAAAATTTCCCTGCTGTGCCATCCTCCCCCACCCCCTCCCCCAAATGTTTTCAAGCTTCTGAAAGATTGATACAAACCAAACTCTATAACTAGTCAAATTAATGTGAAAACGTCAGACAAAATCAAAGGAAAGATAGGGGTTTAAACCCCAGGGTTAAAAGAGTTCTGAGTACTTGTTGCAATAGGAATATTTACAATGGTAGGACCAGGAAAGTGTTAAGCATTAGAAATCCTGGAAAATATGCTGTTAAAAATTTTTGGCCTTGGAATAAATAAAATCCAGACTTAGTCTATTAAAAATATCAAAGTGATTCACTATGTGCCAACTCCATTTTATATCGTTATGTTTGTTACGCAGAAAACCCATTATTGAAGATAATACTGCACTGATTGAATTATCAAAAAATATTTCCCTTCCATAAACTGTTGTGCTATGACGCTACGCACGTTTCCTTCTAACAACTACAATACACATTCTCCTATGGTGGGATCACAGACTCTTAGAAATGGAAGAAACCCTAGAGGCCGTCCAGGCCAATCTGCCTCCCAACGCAACATTCTTCCTCCACTATCCCTGGTAGATGGTCACCTGACCTGAGCTTGAACATTTCCTGTGGCAGGGAGTTCACTACTCCAAAGGGTGGGCAGTGTGGACGGCTCCAACTAGACAATCGTCAAGTTCCTTTCTACCTCTGAATCTATGAAACTCGGAGAAAGCCCTTCCTAGGAGTAAGCTACCCTTCAACTTTCTCCTGAGTTCTGTCCTCTTGAGTAAGGCAGAAAAAACTTCTCTTCCACGCGACAACCCTTTAAATATTTGAGGATGACTACCACAGTCACCCTCAGTCTTCTCTTCCCTAGACTAAGCAAGAAGCAGCTTTGAAATTTTCTTGTATTTTCACTGCCATAAACTGTTAAACTTCCCTCTTTTTTTTTTAACTGTTCCATATCGGTTGACTATTATCATGCTAAAAATATATTATTGCACTCAAAAATCAAAATACTGGCATTTTCACATTATACATTCCAGAAAAGAAAGGCTATTGCTTTCTCTAGGACTCAATGCTCAATTATCCTTTCTAATTAGAATGGAATTGACTAACAATGGATGTTTAGGGGGGAAAAATGGAACACCTAAAGCTTGCCAACAGTTGGGGGCCAGGGCAGGGTTAGCAGATAAAACTTTGGTAATGAAACACACATGTTCTCAGAACAGGACTGAACTTTATATTTAACGGTATTTGGAACTACTGAAGTTCCCAAATCACAAGATTAATTAGGTCACATTTCAGAGGGGAAGCCACAATCTGAATTTCTGGTGGAGTAACTCATTAAAATGAAATAATTTAATTGCTATGTGAAATTGTGGACGTCAGATTTTTTTTCCTCTACTCTTTATCAAATACAGTGAACAAAACAGCAGACTGGCTGTATGTATATATGCCAGACTATAGTCTTCCAGGCGTTATAAGTTAGGCATCTTTAGAAGCTGTGATTCACAGGCGCAGAGTGACTTAGAACTGGGAAAATCTTGCTCAAGTTAATCTTTGGTACGGCCCCAGTAACTACAGGACCTGAAGTCTAAACATTTCACTCCAGGACTTTGAGCAAGAAAACCAAGTCATAGGATAAACTAAAAAAAGAGACTGTTTTATTGTGACATTCATGACATTGAGCCCTTGTTGATAAGGATGATTATGGGTACTCTTGGCACATGTTACACAATATTAAGATGTACGGTGGGCACTGAGGGTCATCTGATGGCTGAGAATGTTTACTGGCCCTTCTTGACCTCAGTGCAGTTTTGGGTAAGTCACAGACATTTCATCATTAGGTTGGTGTATAGTTAACAAGTAGTTGGTCTTAATAAGCACCATTATAAACCCTCACATTAAGGGTATTATTACTCTAGTTTACAAACGCTTCAATGATAAAAATAGCACGATTACAGTATACACACACTTAATTTACATGTACTGTATTATAGTTATAACTGAGATAAGCTACTGAGCTAACTTTGGTTGACTGAAATTAATGAAATATTTAAACTGAATAATTGCAATTTGGCTTCTAAGTTGTGTAAATATTACAGTGCATTTATAAATCTAGTTTGAAAATTTACTAGCACCAAATAGATATTATAAATGGCTGACCTAGTATGTTGTAGTTGGAAAAGCAAAATTTTAAAATTTTAAAAATTGAACTGTCCATCAATTGAAAGCACATTCATGTACCTCTGCTGAAAGGATGACATGTCTCAGCATCAATGGCCAACTTCCAATGGAAATATGTCCCGGTTTTCAAGATTCAACATATCATTATACATCATGCCAAGGCAGCTCAGCTACACTCATGAGAAGCCTGAGAAAGTGGTTGTTTTGAGCTAGGGTATTCATCCTGTACCTTGCTTATGTCATAATACAATAATGCTCACGAATACAAATGTAGTCGTGAAAGATTGTACCTATGATATGGAGAATCTGACTGGGAGAAACATTCAGTTCTACCTATCTAGCTTTGTTTTTTTTTTTGTTTGTTTGTTTTTGTTTTTTCATTATTTGGTCTTTGGCTGGTGAATTAATGAAGCAAAATCTGAATTTTCATCTTCAGGTTATCACCCAGTTCACCACTGAGGTAGTCTTTGTCATGTTTGTCTTCTAGCTGGTTAAGTTCCTTCTTTTTATAAAGAGGAATACTACTGATTTGTAATGAATAGGTTCCAGCCACTGGCTTCTTCTTTGAGAAGTGAAGATAGCTTATGCCTTCCTTTTGGTTGATTTTAAAGAGGCCATCTTCATTCCCAGATTCAATTAAGTATCGATTGTGATTTGTTAGAGTTGTAAGGGCTGGAAGGAGTTCCAGGATCCGAACTTTGTTACTGATCGAGGAAACGTTGAAAGCAAAGACAGCTGTCTTCTCAACATCCCAACTTGCCAGACTCACTGGGGCTTCCATCTCGGGCTGATCCTGTGGAATAAGGGCACAGTATAGTTAGTTTCTTCTGAGTCTGTTTTAAAAAATAAACACTAAACTTTTAAAAAATTTTCTCATATGACAAGGAGATCTTTAACATCACAATAATATAGTTTTAGGTGCACAATAGGATCAGAAGTTCATAGATTTGGAGCTGGAAAAGACCTTAGCCACCACATTGCCCTGTCCCCTCATTTTACAGATGAGGAAACTAAGGCACAGAGAGGTTTGGTGACTTGCCCATAGTTACACAGTGTCAGAGGAAGGGTTTGAACCCAAGTCCTTTCTGATTCCAAAGCCAGTACTCTACCCACTATACCATTTGTCATTTTGAAAATGCATGGTCAGAAAACATTAAAACTATACCTAGAATAATGGAAGACCAAATCTGATCCCTTTATTTTACAGATGAAGAAACTGAGGCTTATAGAGACCAGGCGAGTTGCCCAGAGTCAGAAAAAGATTTATCAATAGAGGTGGGGAAACTACAGTTCTCTCAACTGTTAAATTTAGCAGTTTCTATTCTTGCCATGTAGAGAGACAACAGAGGTAAAACTTTTTGATATTAAAATCATAAACTGACCAAGAGATAAACTAATGTGAAATCACCTATAGCTGGGCCTTAGTTGGTCATTATTTTGTTTTTAATTTCAGAGGGCCACCTCATTCTCTGCTTATTGACGCTGGGCTGTTGTGCAGACCCCTTAGGACAGACCTATTTTAAAATTTTATTCACATATTCAAAGCCACACATCCTAAATATGTACACACATAATGATGACCCTCCCATAGTCTGTACTTCCAACTGAAATTCTTGCTCGGCTCTCTGCACTACAGGGTGAACATATGTACTGGATTAGGTGGCTCCAGGGCCAGATGTCTATGTGTCTGAGAGCCGACTCCAAGGCTGCAGCAGTCGTAAGGCAAAGGAAGCCAGGCTGCTAGAGCTCAGTGTTATTTTTGCCCTCTGTCCAACTTTCCCCACATATTCCACATGGCTCTTTTCAGCAGAGTGACCTCCTGCTTCCAGGACTTGGCGTCCTCATTTGGGGCACACGATGTCACTTCACTACTCTGCCCACCTGCTGTCCTGGCTCTCAGGCCTCGCACTTTGGGCAGACTTTGGGTGGGTGTTTAACATTCTTGTTTGGCGAGACAGAGGAAATGAGCAAGTATGTGAAAATCTTCAGATGACCACTCCCTAATAGCAGCAAGCAACTTCAGAAAGCCCCACAGACACTTGTAAAATACAGCCTAGATCCTAGGGAACGTTGAAACGTCTAATTAAGGGGTTGGGTTTTCCTCGGGCCATTCCTTCACACTTCAGAGCATCTCTGTGGGGGAAACCCAGGGCCCCAGAGACTCTTCCCCAATAAGAGAGATCAGACAGGAAAGAGGCTCTTTTCTCACTCACTTCTGCATCGAAGGCATCTGTTTCGTTAACGCTCCTCCGTCTCCTGCCTCGTTTTGGGTAGCCGTTGATTTTACATTCATAGCAAGCTTCTGGCGAGAGGGAATTATCATCCACTTCTCCACTGACAGGGGCCTCGGCACCTCGGCTCATTCCCATTCCAGAAACACAATGCCTGAAGAAGGAAGTGAAGCAAATAAGTTCTTTACCAGGACCACGAGATGAAGGCTTAATCATGTGCTGAGTTTAGACAAAGCACGAGAGTCAACCTCAGGCTGCACACATGGATTTTTGTCACTCAGATGATCTTCCTGTCCCAAAACCTACCAGTTAGAGGTTATTTTGCTTGATCTATGGTCTCAGGGAAATTCCCTATCTCCCTGAAGCTTTTGTCACTTCCTTTCTACTGTCCTGTTTCATTTATTTCTCTGTTGAATTATCTTCTAAACTTAATATAGCAATCAGTTGGCAGTTAGCATTAAAAAAGAAGTGGGGAAAAAAAAGAAAGTGAATGTGAGAAATATTGCAGATTGGTGAGTTTTTTCATGGATTTCAAGGTTCCCAGGAACCAGTCTTTCTCTTCCGTTTACACAAAAGTTTGCACTGCCTTGATGTAGTGAGTTCCCTGACATTAGAGGCAAGGGGTGAATGAACACTCTGAGATGCTACACAAAGGGCTCATCTATTGAGCAAGGATAAGCATTATCTTAGAGCTAGATGAGCTCTAAGGTCTTAGAATTGCAGACTGAGAGCTAAAAAGGACCTTAAGGTCATCTGGTCCAACCTCTTTAACTTAAAATAAGGAAACTGAGGCCCAGAAAAGTTAACATAATATTTCAATACTTGAAGGATATGTAATACACAAGCAGTAAGGACCAGAGCTGAGAGTCAAAGCCAAGTACTTCAATTCTAAATGCAGAACTTCATTCATTGCTTTAGAATCTGGTGATTATCTGGAAATCAGACATTCCCAGAAATTTCACTGGGGGTCATTTGAAGAAAAAGCGCTGCAGAGATAGGAAAAAAAAATCTAAATTCATCATCTCACTTTCTTAGGAATACTTTCTAGCTTTTGTCACCTTTCCTTATTTGGCAACTAGGTGGCGCAGTGATGAGTGCTGGGCCTGGAAGTAGGAAGACTCAACTGCCTGAGTTCAAATCTGGCCTCAGCCACTTACTAGCTGTGGGACCCCGGGCAAGTCACTTAACCCTGTTTGCCTCAGTTTCCTCATCTGTAAAATAAGCTGGAGAAGAAAATAGCAAGCCATTCCAGTAACTTTGCCAAGAAATCTCAAATGGGATCATGAAGAGTTGGACACAACTGAAATGAGTGAACAACTTGTCTGCACCCCCACATAGAATGTGAAACCTTTACATTATTGTTGTCACATGGTTTATATAGAAGAATAAGGAAAGGAATCTGTAGCCTGTGGAACAGCAGGGAGATTGTTGAACAAAAGTAAAATAGCTTATCTGATCTCTGTGTTAATTTTTTCAGATGTTGCAAAAGATGCCTTAAGCATGTTTCATCTTTCGATAACTAGTCTAGTCCCAGGACTCCACCTACCTCTGTCCTGACCATTAGGAAGGCTCAGGTATTGGACATACGGCTTGCTGTCCTCTTAATCCATACCAGACAACAGTTCAGGAAAAAAAAAAAAGAACCCTCCTGTTTCTCAACAATGGAGTGAGCTTTGGGGCAGAGTTGAACTGGGCTAAGGATAAGTATTTCAAACACATCAGGTACTAGACATTTGTCCTGTCACTGTGCCTGCTCCACCAATCTACTGCCTTCTTCATCTCTATTTTGAGGATTGATAACCAAAGCAACACTGACGTTGCTACTTGGAAGAGCGTGCCAACCTACTCTCCTATGGTTCAACACACAATGACCTGTAGGCTGCAAAAACTAAAGCTCCTTTCCTAGACTACCATTCCCTAGTTCTCTCATCTGCCAATTTATTCCCATGTCTCTATCCCTCTCTCCCCTACTTTCTCACTGTGTTCTCTATTCTAGCATTAACTGCTCTGCATAATATACCTGTCCCCCCTTAACTACCCTGTATACCTGTTCCCCCAAAACTTTATATATATATATATATATATATATATATATATAGTTTTTATGTATGTGTATATATGTTGTCTCCCTCCAACAGAATATGAGCTCCATTATGGTAAGACAAGTTTATTTTTTCTTTGTAATCCTACTGCCTAACTGTGCCTGGCACATAAAAATGCTTAGTGAACAGAACAGAACTGAAGGGGAGGAAAGCCCTGAGTGGATTATCCAGTAATTTGTATTATTTGTACTAATGAGCCTCACCACTAGCTGTAAATATCATATACTTTAAAGATACAACACATGTATATAATTAATTCATGCTCTATGGTCAATATATTAAAGTGTGCTCATTTTTACATTTACAAATGGCCACATGAATACTGCTTAAAGGAAGGAAACTAGTTAGGGTCATTCAAAGATGTGAAAAATATAAAACTCAGACTTGTGCCAAGCAGAATAATAAATCTGCATCTAAAAAACAACTAGTTTAGCTACTTTTCAGAGTTCTAAAAGCATTTCACAATAACAAGTACTATCATTTATATAATGCTTTTAAGGTTTGCAAAGCACTTTAGAAATATCATCTTTTTTTATCCTTACAATAACCCCAGGAGTTAGGTGCTATTCTTATCCCCATTTTACTGATGAGGAAACTGAGGCAGATTGGGTTTTTAGCGATTTTCCCTACATCACACAGGTAGTAAGTGACTGAAGCAGATTAGAATTTGAGTCTTCTTGATTCTAGGTTTCTCAATCCACTGTGTCAATACTTAGCTAAATTCAGAAGCTATTTTAAATATACATCACTACTATTTGATTTAATAACCTGAGTTGATTCGGAATAGCCCAAAAATATAATTTTCTGAATTTGGACAGGTTCTTTCCTGTATCTTACAGAAAGATGCAGCTATTTGCAAATGGGCAAGCTGTTGCACATGGGTCATAACATTTGTGTGTGTCTGTGTGCATGTGCACATATATGTATGATCTGTTTCCAAATTAAAGGAAAATCTACAGAGGAGAGAATATCTAGGAACAAAGATTGCAGAGAAGTCAAGAAGGATGAGGATTGTGAAAAGGCTATTAGATTTGGCAAATAGGAGATGACTGGTAACTCTGGAAAGGTTAGTTTCAGGGGAAAGGAATAAACATTTGTATAGCACCTGTATACTATGTGCCAGGCACTGTGCTATGCACTTTTTACAAATATTATCTCATTTGATCCTAACAGCAATCTTGCAAGGTAGCTGTAATTATTATTCTTATTTTACAGTTGAGGGAACTGAGGCAGACAGAGGTTAAGTGATTTGCCCAGAATCACAGAGCTAGTGTCTGTGGACAGACTTGAACTCAGGTCTTTCTCATTAAAGTTCCAGTGTTCTATTCACCAGCTGCTTCTCTCAGTTAAATGATGAGCTTTGAAGCCAAAATACATTAGATTTTAAAATCCAATGAGAAAAGAGGAAGTAGAAGCACAGATTGTAGATGACTTTCTCAAGAAGTTTTGCCACTAAAGGGAGGAGAGATATAGAGAGATAGCCAGTTTTCCACAATTCATTCTCTCTCTTGGTACCGTAAAGTTCAAAGACAGATGTCAGGAAAGAGATTTGCACTTTGCTATTTCTTCAACAATCTCCCTGCTGTTCCATAGGCTACAGATTCCTTTCTTTATTCTTCTATATAAACCATGTGACAACAGTAATGTAAAGGTTTCACACTCTATGTGGGTGTGCAGACACATTTAATAGAGTTGCATGTTAAACTTAATAAAATCTGATTTGGTAACCTTGGCTTCCTTCCTCAGGACCCCATTTCCAGTGTTTCCATGTCCCAGGAGCATCTCCTTCAAGAAACATGGCTACCAAATCCACTGGCCAGTGGCCAAGTCAGAGAGCCTCAATTTCAGCTGGGAAAATATTTCTGGCATCAAATTTATGCAAAATAGAAAGCTTCTGAGGACTGGACACAAACATCTGGGAATCTCTGTCCAGCACTGTCATTTTGTGGGATGTTCATCAAACAAAAAAAATATATTCTTTCACCTTCAATTCTATGAACCCACTTCATAATAGTGTGTCAAAAAACCAAAGACCACCCTGGTAAGAATAATCTGGTGTTTTAAACAAAAATGTCAGAATGTTGCCAATTTAAAATAAGAATTCTGGGATCCTTCTTCCCCTCTCAAGGCCAGCTAAAGTACAAGGGAGGACTTTGTCTTTACATTGTTTAAGCCTCAGGTTCTTCAGCTTTCAGTCAATGGATCCCTTTACTAGGGAAAAGGGCCTCACGGAACAGTTTTTATCTCATCCTCCAGGCCACATGAAAATAAAACTAAAACACCAATTAGTGAAGAATAATCTCTTGGTTACCCACTGTAGCTATCATTTAAAAATGTTCATTTTTATAATTTCTATGTAGATTCAAACCTGCAAATGGCAAGCAAAATTTAAAATCTGCTTACATTTTTATGTGATCACGGGATGATAAATCATAGATTTAGAGTTGGAAGGAATCTTTAGGACAGCATCAAAACCCCTCATTTTATAGATTAAGCTGAGGCCCAGAGAGAGTAAATTATTTTCCCAAGGCCACGCAGCTAAGTATCTGAAGCAGGATTCAAACCCAGTCTTTCTGACTCGGAGTCTAGTACTCTGCCCATCATATCACACTGCCTCAGGTGTGACTTTTTTTTGGGTACTACTTTAAAAGATCCTCAAAAGCAGAATATTTCTTCACTTTAGACCAGCAGGGTATGTCATATCCAAACAATCTCAGCCCTGTGGAAGATGTAAATCAGCAAATGTGTAGCATGAACC
Organism: Vombatus ursinus; assembly: GCF_900497805.2. Classification (NCBI taxonomy): domain Eukaryota; kingdom Metazoa; phylum Chordata; class Mammalia; order Diprotodontia; family Vombatidae; genus Vombatus; species Vombatus ursinus. Next base: position 445,324 of record NW_020954113.1, read on the forward strand.
CAGATCTACTTTAGGCTAGTGGTCCATAATGATTTGAAAAGCGGGGTATACTATCACCAAAATGAAGAAATGATGAAGATGAAAAAATTGGATCATGAGATAGTCCCTCAACAACAAGTTCACAGAACTGGACTCCTATCTTCAAAGGAATAAAAACATCTTAGGATTAGCATTTTAGAGCTAGAAGGAAATCTCCTCATTAAGATGAGGAAACTGAGGCTAAGAAAGTTAAGTGAGTTGCCCAGGATCATATCACTGTTAAGTGTCTGAGGCAGGATCTGAACTTAAGTCTTCCTTAGAGCATTAAGTCGAATGCGCTAAACACTATGTCACCTAGCTATACTTCCAAAGCTAAGTGTAAAGTGATTTGGTGGTTATGCAGACCCGAGCTATTCTCCATCAACATACATGTAATCAAGATCTGGGTTTCCTTAATCATGATGTGAGTGACAGGATCTCTAGTTCATTAAATGACAGACAAGTGAGTGCTTACCCTTGGCCGATCCTGAAGTAGCCTGGTGGACAGCCACACAAGTAGCCTCCTTCTGTATTAGAGCACCCGTAGCTGCATGGGGCCTGAGCTGAGCCACATTCATTGACATCCTGGCATCCTCCACTAAACTGCTCGTACTGGAATCCAGTGGGACACATGCACTTGTAGCTTCCCAGGGTATTGTGGCAGGAGGCTCCTCCACATATGTGTGCACTGAGGCATTCGTTTTCATCTAGAGGAAAAGCATCAGAGACTTCATGTTTTTAATGCATAGTCACATTTCTAACGATTTGGTAAATAACTTTTTTTAAATTAAATTCTCTTTATTTTTTCTAATGCCATATAACATCTGAAGGAGAGAGGAAGAGTGGTGGATTGTGAATTCAAATAAATAATGTATAGTTTATAATTTTTTACGTTCACTTTTGTTTAAAGATTTTGGTTACAACAAAACATTTGAATGGTGGGCCCACTGTACATTGCACTGCGGATAGAAACTTCCCTATGGACAGCCGTCAGATGGCGTGGGGGTTAATTTCACCAAAAGCCATTCCATTTCTCAATTCTGCTTCATGAGAAGGACCCATAGCATTGACAGATTACTGGCCCTGCTTCAATCCCAGCCCCCAAAGTCATTATTCAGGGGAGCAATCCTTATGGACAGATTTGGCAACTGTCCCTGCAGGTGCTGCAGCCCCTGACTCCTCAGCAGCCACAGCCACTGAAAAACGAGAAAAGAAGGTTTTTACCCCAAATTCCTTGGCACATAAAATAGTTCAATGGATTCAATTTTATCAATGGAAATGACGCTAAAAAAGACGTACTATCATGTGCTTTGAAGCGATATCATATGGACCATTGAACTTTTCCATATGACTCGCAGTTGAAACACCCTTTATGGGAGTTGTCTCCTCTTATGAATATGAACTCAATGAGAAATGTCTTGATTTTCTATCTGTATACCCAGTGCTTATCATTTTTAGCTTTGGAGATAATATGGACTTAATAAATGCTCATTCATTCCTTCCAAGAACAAATGTTATGCTTCCTTGAATGGTAGTTTCCATCAATTTGAAGTGAATACTATTGGTCTGGCTACAGCAAGAGGAAAGAATTTTTCTGGCTATAAAAAGATTAATTTTTTAAAAAAGTAAATTTAAATTAATAATAAATAAAATTTATTTATAAATAAAATTATAAATTATATACAGTATATATAACATAGAAATAAAATTGTTTATAAATTTAGAAATAAAAGTAAAATAAAAAATTTTTTTTTCTTGTTTTTATATTGTTTATTTCTATGGGAAAAAAACACACATCAATGACTTTTAATCAGGTACCCCACACAAGGGATAAGAGCAAAATGTGTCTAGGCCTCTTGCTGCTGGTATATCAACTTCCACACTAACTCATTAGGAAGGCAAGCCTAGATGGAAGTAGTATGAGTGGGGTACGGGGAACAGTAAGTGATTGGGGGGGAGGCATGTATAGTTAATTTCCTCCCTCAGTTGAGTTCCAAATGTATTGGTTTTTGACAGTAAGAATTTCTTTCTGAAGCATCTATAATGTCCTGCCCCATCTGAACCTATCAGTTGTATAGTTTTCATCATATATTAACTCAATAATAGGAAATAAAAAAATAAAAGGAAAATAAAAAAACCAAACAAATGAATAAATAAAAAGAAACTTATTCTTCAAGTTCTCTACAAAGAAAGAAAAGTTCACAACTAAACCAATAACATTCATAAAACCTGTTTTCTCCACGTTCTTTTTCAAAATGTACCTCTCTGCCCACATACACCTGCTAGATCCTAACGAAAGTGCCTACTGCACTTGTAATTTCTCTCAAAAATCTGCAAAACATTCTCCAGGCCCTCCTCTAAAAGCCAGGTGGAAGCTCTGGGGATGAGTCAGTGCCTTCTGGCATGTCTGCACCATCCCTGAAGAGGCCTCTCTGTGCCAAGATGTACCTCCTGCCAAGAGCATCTGCACTGTCTGCAGAGTTCAGTGTGGCGTGGAGAAGCTAAGGGCAAACTTCAGTATATGTACATGTATTCTGGAAAACCCACAAGAGAGGCAGATTCTGCAGGGAATACACCTATTAAATCTGATGGTAACAAGCTTTTTCAAATCAGCATGAAGACTGAACACACTGGGTCTCCCATTCTTTTAGAATAATTCTTCCACCTTAAAACCCACAATGAATTTCAGGACTGGCAGAAAAGCTTCAGCAGGTAACAAATGTGCTGCTAAGAGAGTTCTTAACATAAGTATTCTGACATGCTACTTACCTCCTGCCACGGAGAAGACAGACAAAAAGTACAGATTGGAACATATTTTTTTTTGGACATGGCTAACACAGCATTTTGTTTTATTTAATTATATGTGTTTGTAACAGGGGCTCTGTTTTTCCTTCTTTTTCAATGTGCAGAGGGAAGTGGGAGGGAGAAAAGGCAAATTCTCATTGATTAAAAAATAAAATTTAATTAGAAACAATAAGTGTTTTGGTTAACATGCAAAGGCATTGTGGTATAGAGGCAAGTCTACCAGACTTCTGGAAATATGGATTTTCTTTTGGGCTCTGAGAAACCCCAACTATTTGGCCCTGGGCAAATCACCTAATCCAGGCATGGGGAACCTGTGGCCTCAAGGTTTAGGTCCTTGGGTGCGGCCTTTTGACTGAGTCCAAGTTTTACAGAACAAATCCTTTTATTAAGGGGATTTGTTCTGTGAAGTTTGGATTCAGTCAAAGGGCTGCACTTGAGGACCTAGAGAACTGCATGTGGCCTTGAGGTCGCAGGTTCCCCAGCCCTGACCTAATCTCTCTGAGACTTCTTTTCCTTATTTGCACAATGGGCATGATGAACTACTGACCTGTAATGTGATATACTGGAATGGGTGCTAGATTTAAATCCCAGCCTCTGACTCCAAACTGAAGACCCTTTACACTATGTCATGCTGCCTTGTGCACAGGCTGAAGTACTCCTCTTTTGTCAGATACAATGTAGGAGGGAGTCTTTTTCTATTATAGATTCAAAGTATCACAGATTTACAGTTTGGACCAAATGGCCCTCTCAGCTCTCAGATTCTGTTGTACTGTAAGGCCATAGTTAATTAAAAGATGTATCAGTGTCCACTTTGAATCAAATATAAACTGTAAAGACTTAGGACTATACCTACAGCGCAAAAAGGGAACTCAAAGAGATCACTTCTGAGTCTCAGGTTTTTAAAAATCTGTACCACATGGATAATAACATTTGTATTGTGTTTCAAAAATCTATTAGAATTGATTTGTAAACAACTAAATCCTTTATAATTTGACAGGTTGATTAGACTGTTCAATCAGGGAAAAGTCATGGACATAGTATTTCACCAGAGCACTTGATAAAGTCATAACATTCTTGTGAACAAGATGGAAGGACGTCAGGGGATGATAGTATAATTTCGCATATCTGGATATCACTAGATAGATGACTGAACTCAAACACTGAACATAATAAGACCAAGGGCTTCTCCTTGTCTTATTTCTTCATTCCAAGTTAACAGTGGATTGACTAATTAACTATTCTTTGAGTTCAGTCATCAGCGTCTATTAAGATGAAACTTAAGAAGGGTGAATTTAAGTTTCTACATATATTCATAAAATCCACTTCACAAGTAACAAGATAGGGGAGGCCTGGTTAGAAAACAACTTACTTGGAAAAGATCTATGGATTATAATGGATTAACAGTCTATATAGGCTAATATCACAACACTATCCAAAAAGCTAGGATTGTAGGCTTCATTAATAGAAATAGTGTCCAAACAAGGAAGGTGTCCATTGTCTCAATGTACTCTGCCTTGGATAAACTACACCTGGAGGACTGTGGTTAATTTTGGTTGCCATGTTTAAAAAAAGCATAAGCTGACTAGGATGTTGAGGGCACTGGAAACCATGCTATGCACTGAATGAACTGATGATGCTCTGCCAGGATGAGGGAAGACTGAATGAGGACAATATAAGGTGTCTGTTAACAAGTGTCTAAAGGGCTTTCATGGGGAAGAGAGAGATTAGATTTATTTTTCTTGGCTCCAGAGAACAGAATTAGTGTGGAAATTGCTAAGTCTGCTTTTTGTCTTGATATAAAGGAAAACCCCTAAACAATTACAACTGTCCAAAAGTGAAACAGCCTGCCTAGGAAGATGCTAAATTAACCTTTTTTGACAGTTACTAGTCGTCCCTTTTGGCAACTTTCCTTTTTCACCAGCGTTATGACACCAGATTACCAGCCCTGGGGAAGGAATGTTGTAGACATACCATTTCAGCAAAGCATTTGACCAAGTTCTCTCATGAGTTTTAGTTACACATGCCTTATATTTTTCCCCACCACTGGAGCCTTCAAATAGAGCCTGGATGACCACTGGAATAGGACTTGGTTGGGGGTAAGGGGGAAAATTCTTTTTCAGGTATAGGTTGGACAGATATTGTCTGAGGTCCTGTCCTGTTCTGTCCAGATCAGAAACTCTGGGAGTCTACATAAAGAAAAGTGGATCAGTCCTGTCCAAATGGCCATCAGAGACAGTGGTATTCACAAGATTGAAAAATTCAATAATTAAAACCAGAGCATTCACTCAAATTATACTTAATGATAATGAACAAAGGCATTTTTTATAAAATGCTAAGAAAAAACAAAAATCCAAGCAAAGAATTATTAAAGTTAAGTTTTACCAGGATTGGTTATCTCAGCCATTACATTTTTCCACTATGTGAAATGAAGACTAAATCAGACAAAAGATTTTTTAAAATCCTGGCAAACAGAAAATTATTGGCTGCCTCTTCACTCGGAGCATAGTAAATGAGATTTTAGAGGAGAAATTGCTACTTGTGAAATGGTGACTATCTGGAAAGTATGGATAATTTTAATAGTAGTGATCTTTTAAAGCCGAAGAGGTCTTTAAGATTTGTGAAGGAGCTCAATAAATACTCATTAAATGAATAGATGACACTTTTGGGGGAGACAGTAGAGCAGAAAGAAGAGTAGACAGAGAATTAAAACACCTAGGTTTTAGTGTTTGCCCTACTAATTAGCCCTGTTAGTTTTGTGACTTTGGGCAGGCCATTTAACTCCTCTTCAAGCCTCAGTTACCTCATCTGCTGAATTAGGAGGTGGGACCAAATGTTCTCTGAGGTCCTTCAAGATCTAAAATGCTAACAGTATATAATCTACATCAGAAGAAATCATTTGTCATGACTTTATTGAGCCAGAAAATGACAAGTAACATAATATCAAATTTAAACGAGGAGTTTATGGATTTCCCTTTGTGGAAGATTTTAGTATTCCTGAAAAAAATCTTTCTATGGCTATTGACTTCGTCCTCAAAGCTTCCCAGTCTTTAGAGATGGCACTGAAGCATAGTAGAAAGAACATTGTATCTGAACTCAGGGAAGCTGTGTTCAAATACTGGCTTTGCTTCTACTACCTGTATGATCTTGGGGTAAGTCACTAAGCTTTTCTAGGCCTCAGTTTCCTTGTTTCTAAAATGAAAAAGCTAGTCTAGATGATCTCTAAGATCCCTTCCAACCCTAAATTCTATGATCTTAAGTCTCCAGGACTAGGAGTGCTCTGAAGGCAGTTATTGGCTGATACGTTTGAATAACAAACAGCATAGGATTGCCCACAAGGTGAACCACTGAATGGGCTAAAAGAAGACCAAAAGGAGTAAAATGGACTAAAAAGAGACCTATACACCTTTTTTTTTTTCACTCCTTGAAATGAATTCAGGACTATTCCCAACAATTCAACAGAATCAGAATGCAAAGAAACATTTGAAGATTTCAGGGCAGGTTCCCAAAAGTCCATTTTTGAACAAAAAAGCCCCATTTTTCTGTTTTGCTACCCTCCCAATGGTTATGTTCATTTATGCTCATCTGTGGCTTTAACGCCCAATTCAAAAGTATTCAACAAGGAAAAGGATCTTTTAACTCCCAAATGTCATCTTCAATTTATCTTGCTAACAAAAACTACTTGCCCACACACTGGTTCCACTGGTAATGCTGGAGATATCCTTGAGGGCAGCTACATCTGTATCCTCCAATGATGTTCTGGCAGCCATGTTGGCACCGGTGGTTCCCCTCACACTCATCCACATCTAGAAGAAGAAATCACAGATCCTTTAAAATATCAAGGTAGAGACTTTCAGCTAGACACCCTGTCTTCACACCCTTCAATCCAGACTATATTCCACTGGCAGATTAATATTCCCAAAACACTTTTCATCATGTTGATCCTTCATTAAAAAATTTCAGAGGCTCCTTACTGCTTATAAGATTAAGACCAGACTTCTAAGCTTAGTTTTTCATTGTGTTTTCTATTAGAAACAGAACCAGTTCTGGAGTTAGAGGCCTTAGGTTTCAATTCTTCCTATGACACTACCTGTGTGACTTCACTTAACCTCCCTGGGCCTCAGTTACCTCAGCTGTAAAATGAAAGTTAAAAGGCTAGATGGTTCTGAGGTACCTGCCAGTTCTAAATCCATGATCATTTGGGTCTTTGTAAACATAGTATGTTCCTTTTGCTTTCAGTATGGAAAACAGGTGGCACTTTTTCATTTGGAGAATAGGAATCATCATCTAAAAAGAGCAGTGACTAGCAAAATTTGTTCAATTGTTTAGTGTCTCAAAAGGCACATTCCTTCAGGAATGGGAACTGGGACAAAGTTCACTGTGTGCTCAGTTCAGAGAAGCTATATACTAGGTTACACCACAGTCCGGTCTCATAGCTCTCACTCTTGCTTGCTCTGCACTGGAGTACGTTGAGGCTGTACCATAAACCTTAATCAAGCCTTAAGCATACAATCATATACGTTCCTATGTGACTTTAGACAATTCATTTAACCTCCCTAGGCTATCTAACCTCTAACGTCCCTTCCAGATCTAAATCTATGATTCCATGTATAACTCTACAGGTTTTGTACACACAAAATAACCCCTACTCTTATGGACATGAGCACCAGAATTTGGGGGGTAGGTGTAGGAGTGAAGGGCCAGACTTGTGATTTCAGAGGTATAGAGATTTCCCACTGAAGAAACTTCCTCTCTCAGCACAGTTCAACACTTGCTCCGTGTTTTATAGTCTTCGGTGTCACGTGAGCTAAGAAGTTAAGTGGTCTGCCCAGGGTGAAAGAGCTAGTATGTATTAGAGGCAGGATTTGAACACAAGTTTTCCTGACTTTGAGGCTGGCTCTCCAGTGACTACATCATGCTGCTTCTCACTAGAAAATTACTGGGTCAAATTAGAGGCTCAGAGTATTTGGTTTTTCCTGAATGTGTGCTGCTTTCCATTGGAAGAAACTTGTAAGGAATTGTCCTTTAATGGGAAAAAGTAGGACTTGATGCATCCTGGGGAAGAGCTAATTCAAAAAGAATAAAAAGATCTCTCACTTTCCACATGAAATTTCACTGTTTCACAGTGCCCACAAGAGTGGCAAGTGTAGGATGTTTCATTAAATGTGAAACAACAAAGAATGATGATGATTGACAATGATAATGACATAAAGCTGACAGACTACAGTCTCTATGCTCTTTCCTCCTCTCCTCGGTAGACTGCCCCATCTCACATGCTCACACAAATGAGTCCATCTCTCGGCTTACCTTCACAGCTGGCTCCACTCTGATCTAGTGAGAAGCCCCTCTGACATTCACAAGTGAAGCTTCCAGGAGTGTTCTGACAAACACCCTTAGCGCCACAAAGGTTGACTTCAGAGGTACATTCATTGTTATCTAAAAGAAACAAGGATGAAAGTGTGGGTTTTTCCAAATTTTTCAATGTAGAGTTTCAAATACAGTAAGAACTAAAAGTCACTTAGCGAAGCTGAAACAAACCTGGTATTTGCTAAGAAACATATCCATATACCTGTTTTTCAAGTTTTAATTTGCCTTGTCTTCAGACCAGGGAATAGTAAAAAGAAACAGTAAGAAGAAAATCTTGAAATCACTCAAAAGTTCTTTCAATGCCACTTACCAATACAGGCTGTATGATGCTGGGTAAATCCAGGTGGACATTTGCATGTGAAGCCTCCAATGGTGTTGACACAAAGGAACTGACAATTATGTTGTTTGGTTGCACACTCATCAAGATCTAGAAGACAACAAGAGAGGTCTTTGCTTTCAGCTTACAAGACAAATGCAGAAAGAACTATGGGGAACCATTCTGATTTGCAAGTATCAAAACTCCACTGACCAGAATTCATCAGACTAGCAAGCAAAAACAAAAACAAAAATAAAAATCTAGGCTCTGTGGTCTAGCGGCAGTAATATAATGTAGTCTCAATCTAGGCCAAAGACAAATTTTGGCATATGTGGTAAACTATGTCTTCTTTAATTAAGGGAGGCAGATATTATACTGTAAGAGGTTTTTTTTTTTTTAGGGTAAAGTATAAACTGAAACAAGAACAAATCTTAAGAATTTTGACAAATTTCCAGGACAACTGAATAATCAATTTTGTCAAAAGATAAAAAGAGACCCCCAATTCCATGAAATCAATCTTCTTGGTTCATTCCTGTTAACTGTTTTTCATCTGTCCAAATGACATCATTTAAAAAGCTGGTTTTTCCTGTTAAGAATTCCCCTTCAGATGAAACAAAGTTGAGGAACCAGAAAGAAAGTTAAGAAGAGACCTTTACTGGCAAGTATAACATAACTGCTTTTTAAAAATGAATTTTTCCTTCAATCTCATGTTTCCCCATTCCAAATATTCTACACCAGCTAGGCAAGGTTCCTTATAGGTTCCTGAACATGATGTGCTCATTCTTGACTCCAACTTTTTATGGAATTAATATTATCTGCAAACACTTAATGTCCTTCAGTGAAATCTCACAAAGGAGAATTCTATGGACAGTCAGGCACCTTTGTTTCTCTGTACTATCCTTTTTATTTAAATCTAAATTTATGAACACAATTGGCATGCACTCAGTTATAACTCTGTCAACTTATGATTCTATGTGAGTTCTCAGTCAGCAACTCTGCTCCAAAGTTCTTATTTTTGACCATTAAAGTAGTAAATGTTCCATCTGTCTATTCATAAATTGGAAGAATCTTCATTATTTTTCTCCCAGACTGGTTTCCCTTCTGTGTTTTAGTGGGAAGGCTAACTGCCTGATGTTAGCTTTCTGGATGGCTTCTTCTAATTACCTGATCAAAAGGAACACAAGATTGCTTCTGTGTAACAACAGCATATATTAGAAGGGGGAACCTACATCTGATCCTTACTACTGCACTTCTCCCCCCGCTCTGATGTTTCCTCTTTAAGTCTCCACATCCCCTTCCCAAAACAGCAACACAACAAAGTTTGACTATCATGCTGGTACTCTGAAGCTGACAGACAAAGACTTAGGATGGGTAACTCCGTGGTTTCTTATAAACAACAGTGATATAGCACCACAATGTATCACTAGTAATATTAATAAAGCTTTCTTTATTTTCGCTGTCCCTATCACCTAATCCTGCTCAAATCCTACCCATTCTTCAGGCCCAAGTTCAAGCTCTGCCTCCTTCCATGAAGCTTCCCCCAACTATTCTGATAAGCTCCTAGAGAGCAAGACCTATGTGTGTCCCCTCTGTCTAGTATGGTGCTATCTATGCACATAGTAAGCACTCAATAAAATCCATCTTGAATGAATGAATGAGACAGCTGACAGAGAGACAAAGTAGGGAGACCATCAGATGAGCCCTACTCCAGCCGCCCAAAGTCAGGAGATCTGGCCTTGGGCTGGTCCTGCCCTGCTTCAAGAAACCCTAGAAGCAGAGGTGGCAAATTTGGATGGGTGCTGCTGCTGCTCCCACACTGGGACCTCCCTGTTCCTGGCCTCCCTCCACCAGCCACAGGAAGTGGGTAGTGGGGAGGTCCCAGTATAGCACTAACCCCAGAGGAGCACCACTTGAATACAAGAAAATAGCATCAAGTCTCCTCTGCAGCCTCTGAGAATGGAGCATGGGTGGCAGGTGAAAGAATAACTGAAACAAAGAAAAAAATGTCTTTTTACCTTTGCAGCTTCTCCCATCCTCCTGAAGGATGTATCCTTTTGGACATGAACACTGGTAACTCCCTTCTGTGTTTTTGCATATGAAATTGCAGGGTTTGGGAGCCTGGTTGCACTCATTTAGATCTATTGTGAAAAAGAAACAGTTTGATTTTTTGATCTGATAAAGATTTCAACCAACTCTACAACTACAATGCTATTTTATTATGGGAAAAAAATAAGGGAAGAGAAGGGGAAGGGAAAAAGTATTTATATAGTAGATACTATATTACAGCACTATTTAGCACTATGATAAATTCTTTTTATAAACATTATTCCATTTGATCCTCACAACAACCCTGCTAGATAGGAGCTATTATTATCCCTTTTTACACATAAGGAAACTGAAGCAAAAGAAGTTAAATGAATTGCCAGGGTCACATAGCTCATAAGTGTCTGAGGCCAAATTTGAACTCAGGCCTTACTGACGCTAGGCTCAGCTTTTAAACTAAATACAACAGGTTTTTAAACTAAATACAACTTTTTTCTTTCTCTCCCATTAATAGGACATATTTGCATTGGAATAACACAGGCTAAATTAAGGGGGGGAGAATAGTTTTGTTTTTTTTTTTAATTTTCAGGTTGCTAGTCTTTTTCTGCACTTCAACAGACATGCAAATTCTCAGTAACAAAATCACCTACCTATACAGGTGGTGGCAGTGATATCTGGAGTATAGCCAGTATTACAGTTGCAATGGTAGGATCCTCTCTCATTAACACATTCTCCATTCCGGCAAACGTCATGAATAACCTTGCATTCATCAATATCTATGATTCAATGAAATTTGATGAAATGAAGGAAGAAAACACAAATGGGACACTGCTGGTGGTTATTTGGCACCATACTGGAATTTTATACTAAAGAAACTACACTGTATGTCTAAAAAGCAATGTTGAAAGGAGAGAATAAATTTAACACTTAACAATGAACAACTAGTTTAAAAGAAAGCAAATGGCTTTCTTACACAATAATGAATCTCAAATGAATAGGTTAAGAGAAGTACTTTTAAATAACATCATATAAATTTATATTGTGAAACATGAAAAATAAATTGATAATCAGTATTAAAGATCTTTGCTTCCCTACTTCCATTACATTCTGTTCCATCACACTTGTCTCCTTGTGACCTTAAGTACCACTTCACAACAGGAAGGCTTGTAAGCAAGAATATGAATACCATATTTTTTTCAGCACTGCACATTCAGAATATGAAAAAAAAATACTACTGTTCTCAATTGTCTAAAATAAGGGCTAAAAATTAAGATGAAAACATCATCCAATCTATATAATATTGGGGAAAAGTGGAAGGCTTATGAGGCACTTTGGATACTGCTCAGTACTTTATGTAGATCACCCCCCTCCATCCTGTGAGGCAGCACTATGAGGAAGGTGCTTTACAGGTGAGAAGAGTGAATTTTTGAGAAGTTAAATGACCTTCCTATGATCATGTAGCTAAGTAAGTACCTGGAACAGAATTGGAACCCAGGTCTCTGAGAATGGGGTATGGCAAGAGTAGAGGCTAAGTTAGGGTTGTGATCATGGTCAGAACCTGCTAAGTATGAGAGACTGCAATTTGTGTATATGACAAAACATAAAAAGAGAGTAAATATCAAGTGTCTGAGCATATACCCATCACCACTACACTTGACCCCTAAGGGATTTTCTGAGCTCACTGGGTTGAGATATAAACATAGGCATTCCCAGTGAACACCCAACTTACAAATATAGCAAAACCCTCTGTCCCTAGATGTAGACATCCAATTGTAGGCCTACATACTCTACCTGGTCACCTCACATAGCAACTAAACTATCCTAGGAAAAATGTGTACCCTGGTAGGTCATGAGGAATATCCTATGGCCAAACAGATATCTTTTCTGTTCTTTTGTCCCTGGGAGATTTTATACATGGCTTTCTCCCTTTCCTATCTTTTCCTACTCTTTCATCACTCACCAACCTGATCTGTTAATTCTAGCTCAGGCAACATCTTTCTCATGAATAGACATATATTTCCTCTTTAGCCTCCTCTTCTCAATTCCACCTCTTATTTAGTTACCTTAAGACAATTTCTATCCTTTTCTCTACTTTCATGCCATTTGTGAGACTTGCCATGACCCAAATGGTAGCTGATAACCATAATACTAATGGTACAACTGAGTTGAAAAAAAGGAAAATCATCAAGTTTGTAATGAAACAAGATACCTTAAGAAATCAGAACCATCAACCTCTTAAAGTCCTTGAAAGGGCCCAGATATCTCTTTCTGAATGTCTATAAACCAGGTAGGTCTACCAACTTGTATCTTTAAGTACCAGCATTCAAGTTAAATTTAAAAAAATCTTATGCTTTGTTTAATGACTAGTATCGCACTAGTATCATTTACTACTCTTTTTCCTTGCTGATGCACAATATAGCACAGATATTTTAAGGGTTTTTATGGATAATTCTGGAAAAGTAAGATCATAGGATTATAGATTTAGAGATGGAAGAAATAGCTAAGGTCATCTAGGCCAACTCTCTCATTTTATAGTTGAGGAAACACACCTAGAGTTTAAACAACTTGCTTAGGTTCATACAAGTGGTAAATGGTAAAACTAGGTCCTATCTACACTGTTTCAATGCGAAAATAAATTCTAAGTTACAAGTGATTCTTTACCAAGCAAATGCTAGGAACACAACCCCTCTGAAAGTTGAGGGCTGCTTATATGCAAAACAGTAAAATAGATGTTCATCAGTCATTTTAGCAATGTGATCCTCAAATATCTAAAATATTCACTGTAATGAAATTTTTTTTACTTCAGATTTACAACTGAGTCTATGTGTATGTTTTATTTTCCATTTTCTCATCTAGTTGTCTTTAAAAAAAATAAACATAAAAAAGATAAATATCCTGATAAATACTTTAGGAACTTGAATACCTGCTCCATTGGTCATGAATCCTCGGCCATGAGGGCAAAGTTTTTTAAAGGCCACAGTGCCCTGGAACGGGCAGATCTCACAGTGGGGGCCCCAGCCTCTCCCACCATCACAGCAACACTCAGACTTGGTGACTGGATTCCTGTTGCTTGATCCAATCTGACACATGCTTTGTAGAACTTCAGTGAAACAGTATCCTTCTCGGTTGTCTATAAGATACATTATATTTGGGGGGGGGGGGGGGGGAAGAGGGAAGGGTAGGATTATTTTAGTGGTGGTGATCTCATGAGAGTCACAAGATTATCAGGAATTTAGTCAGATATTAAAAACAACAACAACAAAAAGAAATGAAAAGGAAGCATACTTAACCCTGGGCCAGAAGAAATGAGAGTGAAAAGCTGGAAACAGCAGCAAGAGAGAAAAGATGACGTCTGAGGGAAAACAAATGAAACAAGAAATTCAGTAAGAGAGCAGGAAGGGGCAGATATCAGATTCAGCCTGGGAGGAATAACAGTTCTATTTGCACCTAGAAAAGAAGGAATATAACCATCATATCAAGCTACAACACAGAGATGCAGAGTAGCACACGGAAACTGATACCAATCATGGAAGGCTAGACAGGCAGCTTAGGAAGAAATTCCAATCAAATGATACAATGATACAATTAGCAAAGGAAGAATTAAACGGCAGGGTGGCGCTAAGTTCAGTGTACATTTGCAAAGTCACTGAATTATCCACAAAATATTCATGTTTTTAACCCGGCTATTACCAATAGCTTAGCTGCAGCCCATGTTTGCCTAAGGAGCCCAGACCTTACCCTTAATAGTTTAGAGGGCTACTGAAAGCACTACCCAAACACTTACCAAGGCACTCATCCTGGGCAGGGCTGGCTGTGAAGCCATCATTGCACTCGCATGTGTAGCTTCCTCTGGTATTGAGGCACCGTCCATTTTCACAGATTCCTGGCTTGGTCTGACATTCATTCTCATCTATTTAATTGAATCAAAGGACCACAAACAAAAGATGGGGGGGGGAGTTGTTACTTTGTCAAATAATTTTTAGGAGTGAAGCTAACGAGGAGCTTTAAAGATGAACATTTTTTTAAACATGGATATTCACTACTTTGTCAGAGTAACCATTTAGGGGTTAGTATTAAGCTGTTGATAGTTTAAACTAATCTAACCCTTCAGAGTTAAGCTATTCTATATATTACCTTTAATGTAGTAATAATGATAACTAAATTATAGTCCTTACTATGTGTAAGGCTCTGTGCTTAGCACTTTACAATTATTTTCTCATTTGATCCTCACAACAACCCAGGAAAGTAGGTGCTATTATTATCCCCATTTTACAGATGAGTAAACTGAGGCAGATAGTCGTTAAGTGACTTGCCCAGGGTCGTGGAGCTAGGAAGCGTCTGAGGCTGGATTGAGCTCGGTTCTTTCTGACTCCAGGGCTGATGCTCTATCCACTGCAGTACCTACTGTTCTCAAACATTAATCAAGCCTAATTTTATCTATAAAGATTCAAAATGAAATATCGCTGGAGATGGTTACTTAACTTTAGACTATACACAAATTTTTCCACTACGGTGAGCCCAATAGACAGACAGATAAAAGGGTGAGAGACGCAGACAGTATGGGGACAACATCTAAGAAGACCAGGGTGGTGGCAGTGACTCCAGATATGTTCCTCTGCCTTTACTAGACTCAAAGTTCCACGAGAGCAGGCACAATGTATTACCTAAACTTTATATTTTTATTTATTTATAAACATTATATTTTCCTCAATACCTAGTAGAATATTCTGCCCAGAGGAAGGCTTATTCAATTCTGGATGAATGAATGATGACTCTTAAAGTCATAATCTTACATAACCAGGAAATGCTCAAATTCTTACGAAGGCAACTTTGAGGAAAAGTGATGTGAAAGTCAGTCCACGGAAAGCAAACTTAAATACAAAGTCTGTTCCAGCAAATGTCTGTAGTTTTGCAATTATATTGTTTTAATGTATATATGTGTATAGTTATTACATAACCAAACCCCATCATAAAGTTATGAAATCCCACTGTAATGCCACACTACTATGATGTATGTTGTCTTCTAGCAAGAATGCAAACTTGTTGAGGGTAGATACTATCTTGCTTTTTCTATTGTATCCCAAACCCTTATCATAGCGCCTGACACTTAGTAAGTGCTTAAGGAATACTTTTTTACTCATTCATCCATTCAGTTAGTCCATGGTTCACTTATAACTTTAATCCTATGCAACTAATTCCTACCACAGAATCATAGATTGATGGAGCTTGAAGGGACCTTTGAGGCAATCTAGTCCAACCTCCTAATTTTACAAATGAGGAACCAAAGACTCAGGGAGGTTGCATCTTGCCCAAAGCTACACAGGCAGTAAGTGGCAAAGCCAAATTTCTGAATCCAGAGCTATGTTGTGTCACTCAGCATCGCTGAGTGGGATCAATGTGAGAATGGACTTTATTGGTCATCTATTCCAAGTCATATGTGGAAAAATATTCTCTCTATAGTTACCAATAAGTGGTCACTCAGCCTTTTCTTGAAGACCTCCAATGAAGGGAACCAATACCTCCCAATGCAGCCCCATTTCAAATTATTTGCACATTTTTTCTTATATCAAGCCAAAATCTGCATCTTTGTACTTTCCTTCCACTACTACTAAGTTCTGCCTTCTGGAGCCAAAGAGAACAAATTGAACCTCTCTTACATAAGAGGGAGGCTATTCAAATCCTGGAAGTCAGCAAACATATATTGCCCCTCCCAACTACCTTGCCCCATGTCCTCAAGTTTTTTCTTCTCCAAGCCAAACATTCCCAATTCCTTTAATCAATACGCATATACCCTGGACTCAAGACCATTCACCATAATGACTGCCCTCATCTTTACTTTCTCTAGCTTATCAGTATCTTCTGTGGCTCCCAGAACTGAACACAGTACTCCAGAACTGATCTAACCATGGTAGAGTAGTTGGTGAGGCAGGAGGGTGGGACAGCTGTCTGTATAGGGAAAGTAGTCAAAAGACTACTTTGCTCAGCAGCAGCAAAACACTTCTGTCCAAAAAAGATGTGCCTACAAATTGAGATATGCTGCCTATGTTCAGAATGTTGAATCTGGTCTCTTCCACATTTACCTGTTCATCTGAAGCACTTACTTTTTCTCTGACTGATGGAGCTTGACTTACCTATGCAACCCTCTCCATCAGGTCTTCTTTGGTAGCCAGGGCCACAGATGCACATATATGTGCCAATAAGGTTCTTGCATTCCATTTGTTTTTCAGCACAATCATGCTTTCCTTCTTCACACTCATTCTCATCTGCAACAGATTAGCAACTGTGAACTGCCATCATAAGTGCATCACTTGTTTTGTGAATATGGTGCCACTTTTATTTTTGTATTACTGGGATGATAATTTCTTTTGATTTCAGTGAAAAAAAAACAGCAAGGAGCTAAGCATTTCTCATAAGCCTTTTTACTTTTCAGTTAAAACACATCAAATTATAAGCTCCTTTGCATTATGCCTAGTAGATATTTATTAACAGCTATTGAATGAATGGACAAATTAACAAATGACAGTATAATAACCAGATTTTCAAGTAGATTACAAACTACTTCAGAACAAGGATCATGATTTCTACTTTTCTCCATATGCCAAGCCAAAGTTCTAGACAAAGAGTAAATGCTCATTATGGGCTCACTGAATTGAAACTTATTGTGTTATACAATGAAAATTTTCCTAAACTAGACATATGGCTACAATACAGCCTTTCCCCCTGGAAGTCCTAAATTCCCTCCTTCCTTTCCTTTGTTTTGTCATCTTCCTCTTGTATTTTTCTGTCCTACTGTTTTTATATTTTCCTTCCCTTCTCCTCCTGTTTCTTTATCTCCTAGTGCTCACTTCCTTGTCCAGCCTCAAATTGCTACTTACATTAAGTGGAGAAAAGCCCATGGAATAAAGCAGGTGGGGAATGGGAAAGTCCATTATTTTGGACATTCCTCTGCCTTGCTCAAGGCCCTCCACCATGCTACTGTGTCTCAGCAGTGGTAACACTATCTTTTGTCGTTAGCATCTCACTACATACAATCTTTGGAGATCCCTGCCTCCATGACCTCTGGTCAGTCTCTCACCTTTGCACATTCTCCTGTCTTCTCTAAGAACGTAACCAGTAGGACATTTGCATTCATACGACCCATAAGTATTTACACATCGGAAAGCACAGAGCAAAGGATTCTGAGCACACTCATTGATATCTGTAGGAGAAAGAGACAATACGATGGGACATAAAGATGAACAAAAAAATTACTTTCTTCATAAATGAACAGATTCACTAAAACAAATTCTTTTTTTCCCTGTAGAGGGTGGGCTTTTATTTCGTTTTTTTTTAAATTAAATTAAATTTTTTTTGTTACATTTTAAGTTCTGAACCATCTCCCTCCCTCTCTCTCCACCCTATGCTACAGAAGGCCACCATTTGACACATATATCTGTATATATATATGTAAAATTGTACTATGCATACTTCTATTTATTAGTTTTTTCTCTGGAGGTGGATAGCATTTTCCTTCATAGGTCCTTTGTAGTTGATATGAGTACTTATAATACTCAGAATAACTCAGTCACTCACAATTACTCTTTTAACAATATTGCTGTTACTCTTCATTATTTCATGCAAGTCTCTCCATGTTCTTCTAAAATCAACCTGCTCATCATTTTTTATAGCAAGTAGTGTTCTACCACAATTACCTACCACAACTTGTTTAGACATTCCCCAATTGATAGGTATCTCTCAATTTCCAGTTCTTTGCCACCACAAAGAGAGCTGCTATTACTATTTTAGAACACATAGGTTCTTTTCCTTTTTTCCTTATCACCTTGAGGAACAGACCTAATGGTGATATTTCTGGGTCAAAGGGTATATACACAGTTTTATAACTCTCTGGGCACAATTCCGGATTATTTTCCAAAATGGTTGGATCAGTTCACAGTTCTACCAACAACGAATTAGTATCTTAATTTTTCCACACCCCCTCCAACATTTGTCATTTTCTCCTTTTATCATTTTTTCCAATCTGATAGGTGTAAAATGATATCTTAAATTTGTTTTAATTTGCATTTATCTAATCAACAATGATTTAGAGCATTTTTCATAAGACCATAGAGAGATAGCTTTGATTTCTTCATCAAAAAACTGCCTATTCATATTCTTTGACCATTTATCAATTGGAGAATGACTAATATTCTTATAAATCTAACAAAGTTCTTTATATATTTGAGATATGAGACCTTTATCTGAGAAACTGTCTATAAATCTTCCCCCCACACACACATTTTCTGGTTTCCTTCTAATCTTGGTTACAGTGGTTTTATCTGTACAAAACCTTTTTTAATTTAACGTAATCAAAATTATCCATTTTACATCTCACAATGCTTTCTATATCTTGTTTATTCACAAACTGTTCTTCTATACATAAATTTGATAGGTAATATGTTCCATGTTCTTCTAATTTACTTATGATATCTCCCTTTATATCTAGGTCATGTATCCATTTTCACCTTAAATGGTATATGATATTGGCCTATACCCAATTTCTGCCAGACTGCTTTCCAGTGTTCCTAACAATTTTTACCAAATAGTGAATTCCTATCCCAAAAGCTTAAATCTTTTCTCAAACACAAGGTTAATATAATCATTTACTACTGTGTACTGTGTGTCTAATCAGTTCCTCTGATTCACCTATTTCTTAGACAGTATCATATAGTTCTGATAATTATTGCCTTATAGTACCGCTTAAAATCTGGTACTGTTAAACCTCCTTCCTTTACAGTTTTTTCATTAATTCCTTTCATATTCTTTATTTTTTGTTCTTCCAAATGAATTTTATTATTTTTTATAGCTCAGTAAAATTTTTTTTTGTAGTTTAAATGGAATGACATTGAATAAGTAGAGTAGTTTAGGCAGAATTTTTATTATATTGGTTCTGCCCACCTGTGAACAATTAATATTTCTCCAATTATTTACATTTAATTTTATTTGTATAAAAAGCGTTTTATAATTATGTTCACATAGTTCCTGGTTTTGTCTTGGCAGGTATATTCCCAGGTATTTTATGCTGTCTACAGTTATTCTAAATGGAGTATCTCTTACTATTTATTCTTGCAGGGTTTTGTTGGTGATATATAAAAATGCTGATGATTTATGTGTGTTTATTTTATATCCTGTTACTTTGCTAAAATTATTGTCTGAACTAGCTTTTTAGTTGAATCTTTAGGATTTTCCAAGTATGTCATCATATCATCTGCAAAAAGAGATAGTTTTATTACCTCACTGCCCATTCTAATTCCTTCAATTTCTTTTTCTTCTCTTATTTCTATGGCTAGCATTTCTAATATAATACTGAATAATATTGGTGATAATGGGCATCCTTGTTTCATTCCTGATCTTAGTGGGAAGGTTTCTAGCTTATCTCCATTATAAATAATGCTTGCTGATGGTTTTAGTAGATGCTTCTTATCATTTTAAGGAAAAATTCATTGATACCTATGCTTTCAAGTGTTTTTTAATAGGAATGAATGTTGTATTTTGTTAAAAGCTTTTTCTGCATTTACTGATATAATCATATGATTTTTGTTACTTTTGTTACTGATATAATCCATTATGTTAATAGTTTTCCTTATGTTAAACCATTCCTGCATTCCTGGTATAACTCTCACTTGGTCACAATATCACAATCTTTGTAGGTAGTAGTCTCCTACCTACTATTTTATTTACACTAAAACAAATTGTGACCAAGCAGATTGCATTTCAGGGGGTCCACAAAAGACAAAGCTGTATAGTTTTAACCTGTTATCATTAGTATGCCTGATGAATGTGCTGAACACACTGACACCAAACCCTTTCACCTTCACTTTCTATTCTTTTTCCTTTCTCGCCACCTCTTCACCTGGCTGGCTTACCCAACCTTCAGATCCCAATAGTTTTTAAGTTGAGTCTTCAGCATGAGAACCCCTAAGAAGAAAAGCAATGCCTCTAGGCAAGCAGACAGACACAAGGTCTAGCAGAGGATAAAAAAGAGAGGGAAAAGGAATGAAGGGAGGGAAGGGAAGAAAGGCAAGGAAGTTAAGAAAGGAAGAGGTAAAAAGAGGAGAGAAGTAAGAAGTGAGGGAGAGAGAAAAGGAGGGAGAAGAGAGGGAAAAAAGGATGAGGGAGAAAGGAAGGGAGGAAGTGAAAAAGGGAGAGGGGGAGAAGGGAAAGAGGAGGAAAGGAAAGAGAAGGGAATAAAGAGGGAGTGAAGAAGAAGAAAGGGAGGAAGGAATGAAGAAGAGAGGAAAGAAGAAAGTACATAGTAGGGAAATCCAGAATTCATCAATGATTGTTTTGTCTAGGTCACAGGGTGGCACCAGTGTGATGTATCTGTATTCAAGAAATATCATATGGGCAGAGATCAGAGAGAAAAATGAGAGGCAAGACTGACATGAATGGTGGTAGGAACAATCAAGAAAAAATCCTTTCATGCTTATGTGGATTATTTCATATGATGAATGACATTTAATATTAAGATGAGTGAATGAGAGAGAGAGAGGGCGAGACAGATAGATAAACACTCACCTTCACATGTCATCATTGGACCCGGCTCAAACCCTTCCTCACAGGTACATTCAAAACCTCCAATAACATTCTTACATGTTCCATTTCCACAAGGATTACCCACAGAACATTCATCAGTATCTGCAAGATATCAGGAACACATTCAAGAAATTATGAATTACAGTAACAGTAAATCTAACTTATATAATGCCTTTCATCTTAAGAATCTAGTGCTGCTAGACTGTATTTCATTACTAAGAGCTTTACTCTGACAGCAAATCAACAGTCACTGAATGCTTGAGTTTGAAGGAATTCCCCAAATTTTAAGGATCCTATGGCCCAATGAGGTGAAGCAACCTGTGGGAAGTCACACAGAATTTATTTGTAGCTGACTGGAGATTAGAATTTGGTTCTCCCAACAACCAATTCAGTGGGTTTTCTTCCTCCTTTACATATAGATGAACACTTCATAGTTCTACAATTTTAAAGATGGATAATGTATCCATTTGGAATCCTAAAATTGACAGGTTTAATTTACATACCATCTCAAGCTACACAGATGAAAAACCATAGGCTTTTCATACAGGCATTCTTTGATTTTGTAATAAAAGGGTTTAAAGATAAGATATTTATGTTGGGTACATAATCTTTTATACCTAAGTGAACTGAATTCTGAGTTGTAATATTCTAAATCATATGTGTGTACATATATTTATATGTATGTATGCAGAAATGAAAATTTCAATATTAATAATCTTCTGAATTTTGCAATGATGTTTCAATAAAATACCTTTCTCCTTCCTGTTTTCATATTGATAATGCTAACAGTTTTATAGTGCTTTAAATATATATTATCAAACCTGACCCTCACAACAACCTTGTCAAGTAGCTGCTATTATCTCTACTTTACAGATAAGGAAAATGAGGCAGACAGAAATTAAGTGACTTGTATAGGGTCACATCACTAGGAAGCAGCTCAAGCAGGTTTTGAACTCAGGTCTTCTTATATATATTAGTTTAAAACTCTACACTCTATACCAGAGTTGTCAAATTCAAGGGCTCAAAGCTCCCTACTGCAACAGGAACTGGATAAAAATATAACTGAGAAATGTTTAACAAAATAAATTAAAAAAATACAACATATATAATGTTAATCTGTGATGTTCTAAGTCAATATGCAACCAGCAGGGATCTGTTTCTATTGGAGTTTGACATTGTTGCTCTATACCAAGCTGCCCAAGCTTAATAAGTAACCTTGTTCAGGTGACTCATGTTAATTCTGGCTATATGATTTTAGTTTTACATTTAGAAAATTGTCATAGAAGATAGCTCATTACCTACCTACACACTCAACTCCATGGAGGATATACCCAAAAGGACATTCGCAGCGGTAGGAACCATCTGTATTGATGCACTGGCCATATTTGCAGATATCAGGCTCTTTGCATTCATCCATATCTTAACCAAAGGAGAAAAAACACAAAATATAGGATGGAGAGGGGAGTAAAGGAGAGATGTGCGTCACTGATTCCAGCATACATCTTACGCTTTAAATTTCCAAAGTCAATGGGAAAAGATATTTTTAATTGGCTTCAATGAAAAGATAATAATGGCCCTAATTTTATATTAAAGAGTTCAATTTCCCAACACTGATATATGGGTGTGTTGTAGGAAAATTCAAACAATTGTGAAAAAAGAACAGGAAGCAGCAACTGTTGGATATTATTTAAAAATCAACGACAAGTCAAATATGAGATATTTACCAATACGAGTGTCATCAGGTCCAACAATGATACCACTTCCATATGGGCAGATTTGACGAAATGCCTCTGTAAATGAGATAAAAACTTGTTTATTTATGTGTCAGCCACAGTTAATAACTGAGCTACTTTGCATATTTGAGAGTTATCTTTCTGACAGGCCTGAAGGGATTAAGCTGGTTTTTCCAATCAAAACACTAAAAGTACTTTTTACCATATCTTAATCACGTTAAAAAAATGGGGGATGGGTTTTATAATCTTTGCTTCTCTCCAAGGTTCTAAAAGTGTACAATGGAATATGAGCCTTTTTTTCCCTAAGCATCCTAACAAGAATTATACATGGATACATAAAGAGTCTGCAATGAAAAGCCTACCCAGTGTACAACTTAGTAGAGAAGTCTAGAGTTACCTGAGGCATATAGAGATAAAGTAATTTGCCCAAGGTAACACAGCTATGTGTGTTAGCGGCCATGCTCTGAACTCAATTCTTCCTGACACTAGGAACTCTTTATGTACTATGCCACAATGACTCTTGACTTTAATGAGATATATAATCAAACTAAATAAGCTCATTTTCCCCAGGTTAAGCCATTTTTTCATTGTGATTAACTGTCTAGCCTACTTTCATGGCTAGTCTATGTTGTGTACTGCACAAGGAATTAGATATGAGGATATACCATCTGGCTCAGTAGGACACAGCTCACATGGGTCCCCCCAACCTTCTCCCTTTAAGGCACAGCAACATTCTTGTTTGGAATGGTTTCTGGATTTAGGTGATGAACATTTGCCTCCTTCAAACTTCGCATAGCAGTAGCTCATTCTCAAGTCTGCAATATAAATTCAAGCATCTCTCAGCATAATCATGCATATGCTTAAAACAAAATTTAAAAACAAAGCCACTACAGATTTGCTTAAACATCCAATAATGATATTACTTAGCTTATAGTACTATAATAACGCTCCTCATAGCTAACAGTCCCTTTAAAATTAATTAAGCATAATTACAGAAAGAAGGAGACTGAGATAGAGACTGGACCTGTGATTTCATTGGTGAATGGACTCCTAAATGATTACAGCTCATAGTCTCAGAGTTACCTAGAGCACTGAGAGTCACACAGCCAGTACCTGCCAGAGACAGAATGTGAACCCAGCTCTTCCTGGTTCTGAGGCGGGCTCTCTATCCACTACACCATGCTGCCTCTTATTATGTGTTAAAAGATAACATTAAAGGTAACAAAAATTATGTGTGTACTGGAAGAATCTGGTAATCTTTGAGGCTTAATTTTGTTATTTCTCTTTTTGATCAACCTCCAGTATTGGTATGATATAAAAATGAAATCTATTAAGTCAATTTTCAAAAGTGACATCCTTCAATGTCTTAGATATAGACCTGTTATCATGTAGAGAGTCTTTCACGAGATACAGCATTTGACAGCTCAGACTATACCCACTTTGGATAACATTTAGTAAGACACATTGGGTGAAGATAGACATACTAGATTTGGGATACCATACCCTGCTGTTTACTCTGGGTGACTTAAGCAAAGGATCCAAATTAAGATCCCAGACTCCATGCATCCAGCAAGCAGACAACTGGCAACTTTGCAGAATGGCAGATATGTAGTACGAGAGTCAGCTGTAAAAGCAGCTACTCATCAGATTTCCTGGGTGTAAGATGTATGCTGTGTACCATACAGAATTTCAAAAAGCCCTAGGTAATTTGAAGTTCTAAACAGGAGTTTATTTGCCTCAAATGACCAGAAAATAAACATATGAAATAATCTTTCCTTTTGAAAAAGCAAATAATTTTAATTTAACCATTACTTCTTAGAGAATACCAGATCTAATTCACATAAAAAACCACAGCATTTGTTGACATTATTTTGGGAACTGATTTTTTCCCTTTCTTATAAAGTGTGGTGACTTGATAAAGTAAGGTCACTCTAGGGCAGAAAGTTATGTTTTCCTTCAAAATTGACCTCCACAGCCCTGAAAAAACTTTGCCATTCTCTAAGCCCTTAAATTAAGCAGAGGTTAGAGGCTAGTTGTAGAATTAGAACAAAATGCTTTCATATCTGTATTGTGCGTTTCCTTACCTCTTAGTCCTATCCAAACCACTTCTTTGTCCTCTTCTAGCTTTCAATCTAGTTAACTATTAGTCTAAGTACTTTGCAATCCCTAAATCATTATATAAATGTTAGTTATTATAAAATACAAGTTGTCTATTATATACTGTAAATTTCTTTTTAGGAAGTTTCATTTGATTTCATTTCTAACACCGTCATGAAAAAGCAGACACTCTATTTATGTACTAGGATCTTAAAGCCTAACAGTTAAAGTCATTTCCTGATGACTCAGAAAAGAATCAAGGGCTAACAATAACTGACATTTATATAAAACTTTAAGATTTGCTAAGTGCTTTAGGTTCAAACTCTCATTTGAATCTCATAACCCTATGAAGTGATTACCACAGGCATTTCATATATAAGGTAACTTAGCCTCAGATAAGTATACCCAGGTGGAGTGTATGGGGTATTCAGGGAGGACTAGCACCTCTGGTGAGGGCTTGCTGAATCCTTTTCAGGGCTATTCATCCACCTTTGATTTCCACCTTCATACAACTCTCATCTGTGGCTCCAAGAAGCTGTAACACACTCAGTGGCCACACTCTGGTGAACTGTCTCAGCAGATGGACTAAACCAAGTTAAGGGTAACCAACGGGGGATGTCTGCCCCAAGCTTGTGAAGATTTTTTCTGGTAGAATGGGTGGATGAGGCCAATTGGTTCCAACAGCCATGAAAGTGGCTGAAGGAGCTTGGTCAGGCACTGAAGATGCTAGGGTCATCCATGCATCCTGGGCCATCACCAGCTGTCTTGACTTTTGTCTTGTCACTGGATTTTGATGATTCAAGAAAAGAGAGTGAGGCTGATGACTCTGTGCAACTCTGCCTTACTTAAATCCAATTCATGAGTAAGTCAAGACATCACCAATGATATCATTGGTCCTCCTCAAAAACGAAGGACAAATGACAACTTAGCTTCAAAGAAATTAAGTGGCTTGTTCATGGCCACATCAATAGGAAGTGCTAAAGACAGCATTTGAATCCAGATATCTCTTGTCATCGAATCCAGTGTTCTCTACACAATATAACTCTGCCTGTTCGTGGCTAAATGCACAAACATCTGAATCCTAGACTGATACTTACTTGACTTGGCTGGATAAAGTGGGTATCTTTGGCTGCTTTCTGAATGACTTCATTTTGCTATTTCTGACTGTTAGCTCCTCCAGAACTATTCTCTTCCTTATTTCTACCTTACTCCATCCCTACTGTGGTTGGGGGAATCTAGGTAATACTATTAAAAGCTGCAAGATTTTACCTTCCAAAGAGCTGCCTGAAGGTCAGGGGTAACAGTATTAGCTATGTCTATACTAGACCAAGTACTTAATAAATATCTGATGAATTCCAATAACTTGATTGTGTACAGCTTTTCATTCTGATCTGTATTCACGATGTGGTCAATCGATAGGTACTTTAAATGAATCTCTTAATTGTTTTTAATTTGAATTTTCATTTGTTTCAGTTTCTAAATATAAAGACATACACACAGATTTCTGTGTTTGATAGTTTAGTTTAAATTTTATATACACATACACAATGGCAGAAGTCATAGAAACCTAAATGTATCAACTAATGGGAGAAAGATACTATCACCTTTTGAACAGAACCTATTCAAGATAGTAATTCACTCTTCCGGTTTCTAGATATTAATGCTTCCTTTTAAAATTCAGCTTGCTTTTTTCCTTTTCTTTATTTGACACTCCACCATCACCTTCCACATCCTAAGCCAGAATTAAACAGGGTTTCAACAACACCAGGTTTCTAGTAACTTGAGGACCCAACTCAATCTCTTCACTGCTGGAGAAGCATACATTTAAAAATGGGTTTCTAGACTTCTGAAACTGTCTACTGGTTTCCATGACTTCTTTTGCAATCAAAAAATGTGAGCCTGGCTTAGTTCCTTCTTAGTTTATGTTCTTGCAGCATGCACGTCCACACTACACAGGAGCACGGATCACTTGACATCATCTTGACAATGGCAGCAGTATCTCCTGATGCGTTGGCTATGGTTCCTTTTGTGCTCTGTGTGAGTTTCATGTATTACCTTGTGGTATTTCTTCTCTCTAAATTAATCAAGATGACTTATTTGAGAGACAGCTTTGCTCCTCTACACAGTTAAACTGTGAGAGCCTCACCAACCTCTGGAATTTTATCAGAACTAACAGAAGTCACTTTCCTTGTTTGCTTTCTTCCTACTGGCTCTGTGTTCTGTAGCTAATCCCATGGAAGGGCTACTCACAGCTGGCTTTATTCTTTCTTCAGAGTTCACTTGCTCTGTGACAGTCCAATACAAATTGAACTAATGGCTTAAAAGTTTCCCGTGGCCTGCCACACTGGCTAACTCACACCTGGCCTCTCATTGTTCCCTTTTCCAACCCAGGTCTTGCTAGTGTAGCACAAAGTGAAGGGGATGGGCTGGCATTTGTCTAGTATATCTTAGGTCATATGGACAAAAAGAAAACCCCAGATGACAAGCCAAAAACATTTAGTTGGTGGTGGCAGGAATTGCTGCTATTTCTTTTCTTTACTCTTAGTCTGACTACACAATGCCAATATCACTGGTCGAAGAGTGAACATTCAATCAGATCAGTAACTTGGCACCACATAGACAAAAAATAACTGATTGTTTTACTGAATTATTTTTAACTGTTCAGTAAAACAGAATAGAAAACAAATCAAAAACTGGTTTGAATGTGTACCTATTTTCTGTATATTGTCTTGAAAAAGGCAGGTTCCTTTTTTTGGTGGAATCATTCAGTGGGTTAAGAAAGATAATCTTAAGACTCATAAGTGAACTTTTTTTTAAGCTAGAAATCCAGCTCAAGTAAGAAACTGAATGCCAAAAAATCAGCATCTGTGTTAACAGAGATGGAGAGGGCTTAACTTCTAGTGTTCCTAGAGTACAAATCAACCCCAAATTTTGAGAAAGATGAATTATCCTCAAAGTATCAAGTGAACACTAGAATAGGTGATAATCACTAGGTAACACTTGGTGAATGAAAAATCTCTGCCTTTCTTATTGCAAAGGGTCAGAGCTCGGTTTACATTTCCCTTAAAACCATAGCAAATCAATACAGGTTAATGAAATGATAAGCCCTTTAAAGTCACTTACCTTGGCATCTTCTTCCAGTGGAGGATAACGAAAAACCTTCTGGACAGAGACATTTGAAGCTGCCTGGAGTGTTACTGCATGTGCCCAAGGCACAAATTTCTGGCTCTTCCACACACTCATCAATATCTAAAAGAGGGATACACATCAGATTATCTCTAAACATAATCAAATATCACCAAACTGTCAACATGAAAAAGTACAAAAGAAACTCAACTTTGATAATCTTCTGTTAATAAAATTATGAGGATTCAAAGGTTTTTAGGGGCTTTGTTTTTAAAAGTCAGCCTTTCAATTCTCAGTGTACAAAAGTGAACCTAACAAAATCTTCTTCTGAATGCAATGAGGTCTCTCTTCCATCTGTCATCACCATTCATCATATTAACCGAAGTAACACCACACAATTACAGAACTGAAAGGGACTTTAGAGATGCTATAGTCCACACTTCTGCACTCACTCATAAAACTAAGTCCCAAATCACAGGTTAGTTACCAATAGCTGAGAGTCCCAATCTCATATCCTTTGTACTGCTCCAAGATTAAGTATATATAAGCACATTCATGCAAATGAAAATAAATGATGAGGATGTTCAATGACCCCAAGGATGCATTTTATAGTTTGTTTTCGAACCTACCTTAGGATCATGAACAACAGTATGGTGCAGTGCAGGGGTGGGGAACCTGCAGCCTTGAGGCCATATGTGGTATTCTAGGTCCTTAGATACAGCCTTTTGACCAAGTCCAAGTTTTACAGAACAAATCCTTTTATTAAGGGTATTTGTTCTGTGAAGTTGGGATTCAGCCAAAGGGCCACACTTGAGGATGTAGAGACCCACATGTGGCCTGGAGGCCACAGGTTCTCCACCCCTGGTGTAGCGGATAGAGATCTGGCCTTGGATTCAGGACGTGGGTTCAGAGTCCCACCTCTGCCATATATTGGTTGTGGGACTTTGAATAAATCAGTGTCTCTCAATGCTCTCGGCAGCTAAGACTCTAAGTTACAGAACAAGTGCCACCTGCACCGGTAGAAGGAACTTCCACATCCTGAAGAATCGTACATCATTGAAATCATAAGTCTACTCTCTATCCCTAGGATCATATGCTTTGGAGCCGGAAGATACCTTAAAGATAATCTAACCCAACTCCCTCATTTTATAAGTGAGGAAATTGAGGTGTAGAGAAGACCTTCCTCTTTGGTGCAGGCCAATATGCTCAAAGTGTAGCAACACAAAGGTATCTTATTTGTACATGGGCTGATTTTCCTTTCACCAGAAGGAAAGATATCAGATTGAGAAAAATGGCATTGCTAATGGTACAGTATAGTGGAAAGAGCTTGATTTTGAGTCACAAGACCTGGGTTTGAATCCTTTGCCACTTACTTCCATCAGTTTACTCCTCTGGGCTTCTATTTTCTCATGTGTGAATGAAGGGGCTGGACACAGTGACCTCTAAGTTCCCTCCCAGCTCTCCTCTCTCTACATGAGGAATGGGAAAGGGAGCGTGATCAAGCGCAAAGACGGCTGGCTGCAGGGAAGCCTCTGAGCATCCACCCAGTGGCTTTCCCCAGAGGACCTTCTTGGGGGCCAGTATAGAATGACCTCTGACCCAGCTGAGTTGGAAGTCTTCAATTATCCTTCGGGAAGCTTTCCACCTTTTGTTCACTACTTTTACCTCTGACAGAGAACCAATACCTGTGGATCTGCTAGGTCCCTGAATTTTTAGAATGACCTGTAGACCTCTTCTGAAGGCTTTAATGCTGATCCACACGAGGATCGCAGGATCATAAACGCAGAGCTAGAAGGCATGTCAGAGGCAAGAGAGTCTAACTCCCTAAATTACAAATGGGGAAATGGAGGCACAAAGAGGTGATGCTACTTGCCTCGGCTCTGACTGGTGTAAGAGGCAAAGCAAAGATTCAGATTCAGCTCCTCTGACTAAAAACCCGGCCTGTTTCAGACGAGGACCTGGGGCTTATAGAGGTTGAGGAACTTACCCAAAGCCACATGGGCAACAGACAACAGAGACAGGATTTAAACTCAATTCCCTTGACTCTAAAACCAGTGCTTTTCCTTTCCTTTGTTCATACTGTCTCTCAGCATCAGCGGCATAACTTGGTTAGATGAAAACACCAAGGTTTCCTGTGCATTGTGGCCCATTTTTCTTCCCATGATGAAATGATGAGTCCTACGTACTCTCTACTGTGTGTTCAGCAGACACCTCCAGGTCATGCAGCAGAGCTAAGTAGCACCTCCCAGGTGCACACTATTGCACTGACCCTGGAATAGCACCCATACCCACAACGACTTGGGGGTTATTGTAAAGTTTAAGCCAGAGTCACATATATATTACCCCTGAAGAAAGATCCCACTTTTGTTGGGAGAAACACAAAGAATAGCTTTTTCTTGAAAAGATGAAATTTTGTAGCATCTTGAATGGCCCCGTGTGCACCACAATACAATGATGACAGGGAACAAGGATGACAAAAAGCCTGGGCAGTATGGAAAGTACACCAGATCGGGAGAAAGCATACCAGGGTTCAATTCCAGCAAGTGCCAGTCACGTGGCTTGGGGCAAATTACCTGGCTTTTCTGGGGCTTCAGTTTCCTCATTTTTAAAATGGAGGTTTAAATTAAATAAGCTATATAGTCCTGTTTGGTTTTGATATTCTAAGATTCAAAAGTCAGTTCTAACTCAGTCACTCATTTGTTGTATGAACCTAGGCAAGTCTCTTCATCTTTTTGGAGCCTGTTTCCTCATTTGTAACATGAAAGTACCAGACCAGGAGATTCCCAAGATCTTCTTCAGCCCTCTAAGTCAACAGATTCCACGATAGAACTCATCATTTCATCATGGGAAGAAAAATGGGCCACAGTGCACAGTTGATGGCAATGATACTTGCTTCCATTCTATCGTGTGAGTACCATTCAATTGAGTCTTGGTATAGTAACATGAAACCTAAATATAAAGGGATTTGGCAATATTGTTTTGTGCAGGATCAGTAAAAATTGGCCTCACTTACAGGGAAAAGTCCAACTTCTATAAAATGTTCCAAGTGGCATTTTTTGGCCCTAGTCTTTGTTGGGTTGGATTTTGGGGTTCTATAGCCTGGAAGTGGAAAGAAGGGCTGAAGAACAGATACACTTAAGAGATGTTTAATGAGATAATTTCTCTTTTTGTGTATTTCCACTCTATTTACTTACACGGGATCAATGGCCTCAATTAATGAGGTCAATCTTTAATGACCAAAGATCAATTAGTGATCAACATTTCATGTTGCAGAAATGAATAAGTGTACCTGGAATATTACTACCTGACAATTTATGTTAGATGGGAAGTAAAACTCCTGATACTAAACATGAAGAATGTCTTTCTTTGGAAGTTTTATAAAAGAATATATTCTCATATGTATCTGAGGTTAAACGGATGGACTGGATGACTGAAGAGTCCTCTCAAACTTAATATAAGATTTTTTATAAACATGCCTTACATATTAAGGATAAATCTCTTATTAACTGTAGTACTGCTGAATTGTTGCAATACTATTATTCAATTCAATGATTAAATATCAATAAATGCTCACTCTTTTACAGATGAAAAAATTCCATCTCCAGCCACTTTCAATGAGCCTTAGCAGCAGGGTCCAGTACAAAGGCACTGATTCTGTAAATCAGAGGACCTGGGCTGGGCTATCATCCCCTCCCTTACTCCCTATGTGGTCCTTCTATTCTCTGAGCCTTAAGTTCCTCATCTGTAAAACAGGAGGCTAGACTAGATTATCTCTAAGTTTCTTTTTGTAGTCTTAAGTTACATTATCCCATGATTTGCTTTTCTGTCTTCCAAGCATTAACAATATTTAAACCACTTCAATCAGGATGATACTTCTGAATGTAGCACCTTAAAAATCTAATGTATACTGAAAATAGTATGTAGCCACCTTTTTCATGAGCTGCCTCAATGTACCCTGAGAGGTTGGCCAACATTCATTTACTTGATGCCATGATGATACATCTACATAAAGCAGAGTGGCATTAGGAAAGATAAGTGGGAAACCTTAGATGTTCTCGGTTTTCCATTCAAGAATGAGGATAAGACACAACACTCCATCTCTGGACTCTGTTTCCAATGGTTCCTCTACTTCCTGGCTTCCCTGGCTTCCTTCAAGTCTCAGTAAAAATCCTACCTTTTGCAAGAAGCCTTTCCCAGGTCTCCTTAATTTTAGTATCTTCCCTCTGAGACTATTCCCAATTTATCTGGTATGGATCTTATCTGTACATAGTTGTTTGCACGTCGTCTCCTCCATTAGACTAAGAGCTCCTTGAGAGCAGGGCATTCTTGTTTTATGCCTTTCTTTGTATCCCTAGTAGGTACTTAATAAATGCTTGCTGAGTGACTGATACCATCTTGCTTATCATTAAGTAATCCATAAACTATGATATTATGATAAGGATTAGAAACTGAGGATTAGAAATTTTTTTGTTTTTGTCAGTTTATGTTCCTTTGTACCTTCACAGTTGTCATTTTGCAGGCTGTATCCAGGAGGACAAATACATCTATAGGATCCATCCAAATTCTGACATGTCCCTGGTGCACATTTTCCAGGATCAGCTAGACACTCATTTATGTCTGCAGGGAAAAATGAAGGCCATTAACTTCATCAGGTAGCTAGATTCAAATACATTAGAAACAAAATGAAGACAAGTTAAAGCCTATGAAACTTCTGCTACAAAATCCCACCTAAAACTAAAAACAGAAGATATAAAAAATACTCAACTCTCTAAAAGATTTTTTTTTTACCTAGCAGCTTAAAAAAAAAGTTAATGGGTCTGAAAAGTTTTATGGTCTCTCCTACGTACATAAAATAGTTCCAAAATAATATATTGAAGCTTACCTCAAAAATATTTTGAAGAAAACCTTTTTCTGACTATGGGTATGATTACTTATTTTAAAGATGTCATCATCCTTGACTTTCTAATAAAGACAGAGTTTTAGGTTGCTTTTTTTTTTCAGGTGACAGGGTCTTAGCTTTATTGTCTTTTCTTCCTCCTGGCTTTACCAAGGGGACAAGTTATAAAGGGGATTTTGCACTTCTTTTGTCAATATGCCTAATGGTTTAATTTGGGAAGCTTTTATATGGCTCTGCTCACCAACACAACTTCTTCCATCTGCAGTCACCTCATAGCCCTCATTGCACTGACATTGGAAGGACCCAACTGTGTTGAGGCACTGACCATTCCTGCAAAGATTCCCATTCCCAGTAGCACATTCATCAACATCTATAAGAAAAAAAAAACATTTGACACAGTCCAAAGACAATGAACGCTACGTAATAATGACAATAGTTAAAATTCCAAATGCACTAACACTGGGTTTCTCTAGTCTTTGTTGGCTCAACCAAATATACAAAGATTCAAAGAGGATCTCTTACTAACCACAGCTCTAGCTTTAAGTAAGAAGTAAAATCTTACTTAACATAGTTTAGACAATCACCTTTATTAAAGGGTAGAAGATTTTTGCATTGGAATTTTAAACCAGGCTCAGCTGGGGTTTCCTCTAAAAAAAAGAATTACTAATGAATTAATAGTACACATCACAATGGAATGTATAAAAAGTTCCTGCAATTAGTTGCAGGTGCAATTAGCCTCTGGCTCTCAAGATAAAGCACATTTGTTTAATTACACCTGCCAATGATTAATTGAAGGTATAATTAGTTACAAGTGGAGGGAAAAGTGATTTCAAGCAAGTTCAAGAATTTGTTTCTGTTAACAGAAAAATTCATAGCAGAACATCTGGCCAAGTCAGTCTACATTATTATTCCTAAATCATATGATTATTTATGAAACAGAGCAGATACTCTGAATAATTGTCTATAGATGTTTGTTCAGTTCACAGAGACTGATAAATTGATTAACTGATTTTTTTAAAACTGCATTTTCATCAGTGTAAGGAGGTCAGGCACTCTCTCAGTCAATGTAGGTCAGCATTTTTTAGTCTTAGAGAATTGCCTAAGACATTGAATTAAAAAAAAAGTGGGCTACTGACTACATGCAATACTTCTGGAAATTAAATGGGAATCCTTATTTTAAGTAATTAAGCTTTTTTCTTTCATAAAATAATATTGAAAAAATACTGACCTATGCAGTCATTATTGTGTGAGAGAATGAACCCAAGGTTGCATCGGCAGTTGAACGATCCCACGGTGTTTCTACAAGTTCCATTTCCACAGGCATCCCTTTCACACTCATTTATATCTACAGAAATAAAGAACACAGAGGACTCACAGTTATTTACCAGCAAAGGATAAAAAGTTATAGGGATTTTAAAGACCATAAAAAGTTCTACATATGAGTTCAGAGATTTCTATATGTCCGCATTGTTTTCTGTCTCAGTAGTAGCTCCTGACATGCAGAAAATATGGCTCCATTTATAAATATTAAGGGTAAACTATCTTCATAGTTGGCACATGTCATTTGTAGTAATGTGGAAGATAATGGCATAGGAACTACCACAGAATTATTGTAATTATTTTAAAAAACTATTTACTTGCATAATTCTTTCTACCTCATGATTTTGCTTAAAACCAGAGAATTTGGTGAACTCATGGTCCACTGCAACCCCTGCCATTTATCTTTGAGATTTCTATTCCTATTTACCAGGAAAATAGTGACTCTCCCAAAGGTAAAGAGCAAGAAATAACAAACTAACTGGAGTCTAGTTCACCTAATATGTCTCCTTTTATTGTTCTAGTTCACATTTTTAAGTGCCTAATCACTCCAGGCCATGCTGGTTTCCTCTCTTCTGTAAATTCCTGTAAGACCCACAACCTAAATTTTCCCTTGCTGATGTATTATCTCACACTTTTAAAATTTATTCCCCTGACTACCTAGATTATCTTAACAAAGTCTTCTTCTATCTCTAAGCTTTAACTCTTTTAAGTACTTGACAATGCGCCTATTTCCTTTGTTGTTTCTGAAGCAAATCAAACTTATTTATATAGAGCTTCATATTGTTATCCTCAGTGGGGAAGCAGAAGGCTATCTTCTTAATAAAACCATAAGCTCCTTGAAGGATGAATCCCCATCTTATATTAATACTCCTCTAGTGCCTGGTACTGTGTCTTATATACACAGTAGGTAGTAACTATATTTTTGTTGATTTAAAACATTTAAATAAAGTTTTAGAATTAAAAATACATACGAGTATATTTGTTAAGACAATGAGAATGTGATGGAATGAGAGAGAACTTGCAAAGCTAAACTTCCTTTTGTTTTAAGTTTCAAGCTTAGGGCTTAAAGCACTTTTGATCCAGGTCAATCCAGACCTAGAAGCTTCTGGCTTCCTTGCAGTCATTACATGATCTCTTGAATTTAGAGCTTTAAGAATATAACCAAAAGGGCTCCACTAGCAGCTCAGTAGTCATGACCACAGTTCACTGTCAGCCAAGTGGTAGTACCATGTTCTCTGGCAAACTCGGGGGAAAGTGGAGGATAAGAGATCAGGAGAAAAAAGAGTTAAGAAAGACATCTGAGCCAGGGATGTAGAGTGAATGATGGCTAGTCAGTGATAGAAGAACTATAGCAGTTTTTTTTTTTTAACAGAAAATGATTTGCCCTACCCAGAAAAGGACAAAATACATTTTGAAGGATTCCAGCTATATCCAAAAGATTATGCTTTAGTTTTATTGCTGTATAATAGCATTTCCCAAATAACATTTTATGGAACTCCAGAGTGCAGTGTGATATGAATAGGAATTCTGTGAGAAAATTTCAATGCTAGACATATTTTCCCCTTAAAATATTAAATATGAAATTGTGTATAAAATGCTTATTTTGTGCAGGAATTTTCTGGTGTAAAAATAGGCTTAATTTCCTCTATTTTGCTCTAAAATTTCCCTGGCCTACCCTTTATTCTGGTAATATTCCATACCCTTAGGGCATCAAGACCAGCATTTATGGGTTCTGTAAATATGCTTTAAGCCCCAAAAGTGCTCTATGGCCAATGCTGCTGTACAGCACACTCTGCCTGTAGTTATGAAGGTGGTTCAGAAGTCCAAAAGATATTCTTTCAAAATGGAAAAAAATGGGGGTGAAGGAAATGAGTGTGTGAATATGTTGTGTTAAATCTAAAATATTGTCCTGATTTAGCACTGAATGCAGGATAGGGTTTTAAAAATGCTTTCAGATCTCATTCCTGCAGGGCAAATGTAACACTGCATAATCTAGAAGGTAAGCTTGAAATGGTTTATATTCCATGAGTTGTACTCATTTCATAAGAAGTAACAAAAGCCCATCATCCTTTCTTCAATCTCTCAAAGTGAAGATTTTTTCATATCTGACAGAAAAGTGAATACTTGGGAAGATAATCAGGAATACTAAGGAAGATGTCTACAGAGATAACTATGAACTCTTTTTTAACTGTAACATATCTACTTCTCTTCTTTTGCAAAGAAGAAAGTAACTCCTGAGTGACTTAGTAATTTTCCAGCACTTAGCACAGTGCCTAGCACATAGTAGGCATTTAAGAAATGTTTTTCAGTTGATTGAAATGTATGCAAAGGAGAGCAGATTTTGTTCAAAAGGATGTGTAGCTAATGAAACATGTCAGATACTTACCCACACACATGTTTTGTTCAGCATTTGTTTTAAATCCAGTGTGACAAAGGCAATAGAAACTTCCAACTGTGTCAATGCACTGACCGTGGCTGCAGATATTGGGTATTTCTTGGCATTCATTCCTATCTGTAAATAACAGGCACAAATTCAGAGCATTCATCACAAAGTTAAAAGACCAACACTCATCAAACAAACTCTAATTAAACAACCTTGCTCAAAGAATGGGGTAGGAAATGGAAAATCTTACAGACACTCAGAACACCTGCATCCAGCAGGTCATAAATTAGATCCAGTTAACATCAAATAAAAGGAAGGTAGCACAGTCAACCAAAAGGTCTGAAAGAGGAGATAACTTGGAGGTGGTATGAGAAGATGGAAAATCCAACCTAAAAGATAAGTTTATTTTGTTTGGTTACATGCCAAGGGAAGAATTAAAGTCTACATGATACACTCAAATATTTTGTCTAGTCTAGTTTTTGGTGACTCAACTGATGAGGATTCCATGACTTCCTCTGGGAAATCATATATTATCATCACATCCACTCTGCCACTATGATATGTTTTCCTGAAAGACAACCTAAATTCCTCCTTGATGAAGTTTTGCCTATTTTGACTTATCTCTCACCCTCTGGACTCTCTTAATGAAGCCATTTCCCTTCAATTCTCTTCCTGCCAATCCCTAAAACGCGATACTTTTTTGTCTGTTTTTGATTGGCTTGAACCTTCACATACCTAACGTGAGCTATTGATCTAAAGGTGCCCCAGAAAAAGAGAAGACATAGCTTGTTTTTCCAAGATAGAGACAGACACCTCTTCCATCTTTTTATACACAGGGTCACATAATTGAGTGGCCATTTTTTTGGAACTGCCATATCTGATTATATATCTACTTATGTTTAAGATATTTAAGCAAAAAGAAGTTGTTTCCCATGGCTATGTATTTATACCAAATGCAATGCAAAGAGTACTGCAGAGCCCTGATTTCCCCTGTTGACACAGAACAGCAAAAATTAAAAACATGATCTGGAAGAGCAGGGGTTCTTAACCTAAAGTCTATAAACTTGTTTTTACATCTTTTGATAACTCTTTTAATAGAACTGATTTCCCTTGTAAACCTAGCATTTTATGAATTTAAAAGTATTACTCTTGAGAAGGGATCCATATGCTTCATCAGACTGCCAAAGGAGGCCATGACACAAAACAGGTTAAGAACCCCTGTGGCCAGCTATGAGTACAGACACTACAGGATACAGCTTACCTGGCCTATTTGTTATGTCTGCAATAGTTTCTGCAAAATTTTAACTCCATTAACAGCAATGAGACTATCCAAATGGAATGAATTAAAGCTTGTACAAGGCCAATGTGTTAAGTTTCGGGTGTATAAACAGCCCTGCCCTACTTCTTGTCTACATAGAGAGTG
The DNA here is from genome assembly GCF_900497805.2 of Vombatus ursinus. Classification (NCBI taxonomy): domain Eukaryota; kingdom Metazoa; phylum Chordata; class Mammalia; order Diprotodontia; family Vombatidae; genus Vombatus; species Vombatus ursinus. The sequence continues at coordinate 483,421 of NW_020954113.1, forward strand.
GTGTGAAATGATACATTCTATATTATCAGCATTTCTTATTTGTACTGGGACTATTTCACCTATTTTCAAAAAAATATAAAACAAGAGCAAAATGCAGGGAAATGGTGTCACTGCCAAATTATACGTGGGCATTGTGGCTCATATCAGAGGCTTTCCCACTTTTTCCTGTCCTGTTATTTTAATAAATGGGTAACAACAACAGTTCTGTTGACAATATGCTAAATACTTGCACATGTTATACTAAACTCAACAAAACAGGCTTGGTTCTCAAACTGATTTTCTGTTCAGCTACTACACCCTTTTCCCATCAAGGTCCCATAAAACAATGCAAAATGCACTACAGGCAACAGTGTACTTCCTAACACTTAATCACTTATGGATAAGAAAATCCAAGGAAAACTTGACCAAGTTCCTTTGTGTTGTTTCATTCAGAAATGTATAAGATATCCAGGCAACCCCTATCAAAAGGTCCACGACTCTTGAAATAAGCAAGATAACATATTTCATATTGACCTTGACAATAACCTTTGCTAAAAAGACACACAGTATTTAATACTCACAAGTACATTTCATAGAATGTGATAACTGGAAGGGAACTTAAAGATGATCTAGTCTACTCTCCTCATTTTAGAGATGGAAAAACTAAGGCCCAACAAGTTTATTGTCTCATCCAAGGTCACATACCTAATTTTGCGGCAGACCTGCATCCACAACCCATCCATGTCTTCTGAAAGTATATTAAAATAACTTAACTGTGCTTTAAAGAACTTACATTTTTTTAAAGAACTGGACATGAAGTGAGAAAAATGTGGGATTTCAAACAAGTCGATTTTTTTAATCCAGTCAGTAAGATCTCCTCTAGCTCTAAGTTCTATGACACTAATTCTGATTATATAGTTACATTTTAGAGTTCAACTAGTCTAATTCCTTTTTTACATAGATGGGAAAATTGAAGTCCAAAGATGTGGTTGAAGATTCAGAAAGACCCAACGTTTATAAAATTCACCACTTTTAAAATGCTCAAACCTAACATAGTTTGGTCAAATTAAAATCCTATTTACTTTCTGTAATGGAAAAAGGTTTTTAAAAGACTTAAGTAGAAATACATGTCTGTGAGCATAAAAATACATATAGAGAGAGACAGAGAGAAACAGAGAAAGAGAGACAGAGACTGAGAGCACAGCTAGGTGGTGAAGCGGATAGAGTATCAGGCTTGGAGTCAGGAAGACTCCTTTTCATGAGTTCAAATTTGGCTTCAGACACTTACCAGCTGTGTGACCCTGGGCAAGTCTATTTAACCCTGTTTGCCTCAGTTTTTTCATTTGTAAAATGAGCTGGAGAAGGAAATGGCAAACTACTCTAGTATCTTTGCCAAGAAAACCCCAAATGGAGTCATGAAGAATCAGATACAACCGAAACGACTGAATAACAACAAAGCACACACACACACACACACACACACACGCACGCGCGCGAGTTTATATATGTCATAGTGAAAATATAATTAAAGAACATGAAATTTCTGCTTTGCTTAATTCTCTAGTCATAGAATTCTCTTAAGATTAATGCAAGCATTTGATTTAGAGATCCTCCTATGGCTGTACTATACATATTTGAATAATTTCTATCTTAATGAGCATATATTTTGCCATTGAAATGTCAGTAAAGAGACTTATATGATGGCAGTAGTTCAACAGGAATTCAGTGATTCAAAATTTCACCTGGTCATCAAAAGTACCCATCTGAAAGGTTGGTAACACTTCAATATGTTTTAGTAACCTCAATATGTTCTTAATGGGCCTTTAGCATTTCAAAACTTCTACTGGTAGCAAATCACAGGCCACTGGGAGAGACACTATAATTTTTTCTGTATTAAATCTTTTCCAATCTCAACAATGGCTACTTGGAATTCTTCCTCAACTATTATTTATTTGTATTTATTCTGTATATACTTACATATGTACTTTTCTTCCTCATTAAAATGTAAACTCCTTGCAAGAAGGAGTTGTTTTATCCATTGCATTTGTACCCTCAGTGCCTAAGACACTGCGTGGCACTCAGTAGGTGCTTGTTGGTTTAACTGATTAAAGAAAAATACACTTGCAAAAACTGGGTGAGAGAATTGGAAGGTAAGTTAGGAAACAAATATAATATTTACTTTACAAGTCATATACCAGATTTATTTATTACATTAAAAATTTATCAACCACACATAAAATTTTAAAAACAGGCTATGTAGATGTAGGGCAGCTAGGTGGATAGAGTAGATAGAGTGCTGGGCTTGAAGTCAGGAAGATTATCTTCCTGAGGTTAAATTTGGCTTCAGACACTTACTAGCTATGTGGTCCTGGGCAAGTCACTTAACTTTCTTTGTTTCAGTTTTCTCATCACTAAAATGAACTGGAAAAGGAAATGACAAACCAATCCAGTATCTTTGCCAAGAAAATCCAAATGGGGTCACAAAGTGTTGGATGTGACCTGAACAACAACTAGGTGTGATACAGCTGCTAGAGTGCCTGACCTAAAGTTAAGAATCCAGAATTTGAATCCTGCCACTGAAACTTATTAGCTGCATGACCCCAGGCATGTCACTTAACCTCTTACTTTCTCAATTTCCTCATCTGTAAAATGGGGATAACAGTACTTCCCTCAAAGAGTAGCTCTAAGGATCAAATGAGATAATGTATGTAAACTGCTTTGTTAACTTTGTAAATGTTATCTTTTATTCTTATACCATTTTACATGTCACAAAACAGCCTCCTTCATTCTCACAGAGGGAAGAAAAAATGATAAGGCCTCCCTTTCCCTCACTGTTAATCAACCAGTTTGGTTCAGAGATGGTAGTATTCTAAGCCCTGATTCTCAGAGGTAATTTAAGTTTTCTAAAATATATTTCAAATATGATTTTATTTAAAGGACATGACAAGCCAGCTTTGAAATACATACCATTGCACTGTCCTGTTGAGGTGAACCTGTATCCTGGCTTACAGTCACAGCGGAAGCTGCCTGCTGTGTTGATACATTCTGCATTGCGCTGACATACTGGACCATTCTGACATTCATCGATATCTACAGGGTAAACAGAAGTTGACATGAAGAGAACAGAAGATCCTTAGGTCAAAAGAAATGAAATCTCTAATATTAAATAAATGTATACTTACTTCTTTTAATGTCTAGGTATACTGAAAATATGATAAAAGTATTTTCCAAACCTCTGTTTTCCTGAAAACTTTATCCACATAATACTTCTAAATGAATACCAATGCTTGACTTATGGGTATACATGGAATCCAATGATACTGATATTTAACAGCAATATAAAATTCCTAAAGAAGCTAGATAGAACAGGGATGTAATTTCTTCTGTATTTTATGGTCCAATAAGATTCTAGTAATACAATCTGAAGATTATCTTAATTAAAGTTTGTGAAAGGTATGGCATTAATGACTTCCACAAAGATCAAGATAATCTAAGTAAAGAAGATGGCACGTACAATTACTAGAGAAAAAGAATTTCAGAAGAAAAATATTTGCATTTTGTGTAATTGAATTCCAAAAAGTTTGACTGCTTTCCTGATGACTTTCCTAACAAAAAAAGAACATATTCTCTTTCATATTGTAACATATTCTAATAGATCTTATAACACAGATAAAATCACATTCCTCCAAGGTAATAATCACCTTCATAAAGGTACTATAGGAAGTGATTAGCCTTCATACAACATGATAATGTGTCCCTTTAACCCCTTGTGATTGATAAAGGGCTATTCATGCATAGGATCTGGCTAAGTAACAGAAAGACCCACAAGGAGGCAGCAAACACACCAAGTGACCAAAGTGTACCCAAGACTTCTACAGGCTCCCCCAGAGTCTTTCCCATCCACTCTAAGGTAGGTGAACATAGTGAACTCCTATAGGATATATAACATAAACAGCTCTCTTTGTGTAGCTGTTCTATAGCTCGGAGGCAGGCTGACTTCACAGCCTAACACTCAACTGCAAATGGCTTCAACAGTTACCTTCACTTAACATGGGTAGGAGGGTGGCACCTGGAAAGTGTTGTATAGCCACCACTGGGATCTTTGACAAACACATCTTGTATATTATTTATGAGACTACATCATCTATGTTAACTGAAGGGAGCAAGGGTACAAATAATCCAAAATCTCTTTTTGGTACATATGATTTATTTAGCAACAAAATAATCTTTCTACTCAAAGATCACATGAATTCATATTAAAATTAGTTTGCATTCTCAGCCTGTCAATTAGGAAGTTATTAAGAGCCATGGGAAGAAACTGACCTGAGATTAAAGATTATCTTTGGGAAATTGGCAGAATAAATAATCTGGTACCTGGAGAATCAAGACTTGATTATCACAGAGCCCTTGATGACTTCACAATTCAAGCAGTGACCCTTGATTTCTATATGTCATTTAAAATAATGGTCTCTAAACTGTTGATTGTGCATCCTGAGCAGTAGAAGTTCTTTGAGTATGCATCCCAACATGTGTATATTTACTTATTTTTAGATACACACATGTATTATTATACTAATAATTATGGATATTATAAAACACAAAAATAGAAATTTAGTAAGGATGACATAAAATGAAACAACACTTCATCCTAGAGTCCACAGCGACTCTTGAATTATTGAGCCAGGGGAGTGACATGGCTAGAGCTGTGTTTAGGAAAATCACTCTGGTAGCCATATACACGGATGATGGACTGGAAAAGGGAAAGACTGGAGGCAGGGAGATATATTTGGAGGTTACTACAATAGTCCAGATGAGAGGTGATGAGGTCGTGAATTATACGAGTAGAGAGAAAGGGTGGAAACGAGATATGTGGAGGCAGACCTGACAAGATTCGGCAACTGACTGGGTTATGTAGGGTGAGGGGACACAAGAAATTGAAGATGACACTGAGATTGTGAACATGAGTCACTAGAAGGACGGTGGTTCCTTCAACAGCAATAGGAAAGTTTTGAAGAAGAGTGGGTTTAGAAGGAAAGATACTGTAATGATATCTATGATGCAGATCACAATCCTATCATGTCTGCCGATACTGTGTGATTCACTCTGTCCTACCTCAAATGGGTGACAGAATGAGTAAATAATTTTCCCAGTGGCACTTGTACAGTTATTGCTATGGATACCCAAGTAGTAGTTAGCTTAAAACTGCCCTGAGAGGCCAATATCTGGCTTAGAAGGGAAGAGGTTGAGGGCTTGTACATCAGAGTGAAGGGTAATAGCACAGGAGTGTTGGGGAATAAGGGTATGTGTGGCCATTTGAGGCAGGCCCCACAGTCGGGGGAATGTAGGATTTGACTCATCTTCTCACTGTTTTAATTAGTCGGATGTATACTCCTCAGGATCAGGCCACGGCTCCCATTTTGAAGATCAGTGACCTAGAATACTTGTACAATTCTGAGTAGATTTGGCATCATAAATTAATCTTTTGTTTAGAAACTCTAGTGAAGTACAAATGAGATTTCCCCAGCCAGCTCTTTAAGCAAATAATAATGGGTAGAGACAAGACCACCTCTGCTTGGTTCCCCGGCACTATTGCTTTCCTCTCCAAGGTTATCTTGTATCTATTTTACCTGTATCTTTTATACACCTATATTTTTATATGTTCCCCATTAAAATGTAAATTCCTTGAGGGCGGCAATTGTTTCACAATGCTTGGCACACAGCAAGCGCTTAATACATGATCATTGATTGACAGAAACAGGGAGAAGCTGTGAGAATGTCTAAATATGTACTTATGTCCTCTCTCAACTTCCTACCTGAATTTAAACTCTATAAGGTTCAGAATCACATCATATAAATTGTATACATATAAATTATATGTTTTATATGTATATCATAGTTATATAACACACAATCCAATATATATACATATTGATACATAACTATATAATTACATATTATATTGTACATTATGTGCATTACATATAGAGCTATATATTGTGTCAATATATGTGATATATTATAATAGAAATAATATATTATATATCATATATACACACACACAAACTATATGTCCCCCAATGTCGAGCACTGTGCTCTGTACACAGTATTTACCGAATGTTTGTTAAACTGAATTGAGTCACAGTATATTCCAGATATCCTACTACATGAAGCACATTTAATAGCCAGCAACCTCTCACTCATAAAAATGCAAATATGCTGCCAGTGTCTGATGTGAACAAAGGGCTAAGTAATTAAGTAACAGTATGCCTTTACTAATGGTGAAAAGGTAATTTGAAAATGAGAAAGTATTATGCCTAAGCCAAGTATTTTTCATATAAAATAAAAATTTGTGGTCTCTGGCACTTGGAAATCTCTTAGGACTTTAGAATATTTACATTAAAGCTTGTTATAACTTAACCATAGTTTCATGTTGCAAGGAAATATAGTTGAGAGTCAACAGAGAAAGACCTCCCACCACTTGTATTCACTTTCAAATAATGAAAAAAAAGTAAATGTATTTGCCACTCCCAATTATTCATGATTTTATAACAGCTAGAAAATCTAGTATGCTCAATTAAAAAAAAATGCATGTACTAGTAGCTCCACTGAGGTTCAGTAAACATTCTGCATGAAATAAAATAAATATTCACTAAATCTGACCTTCATAGTTCCTAGCACTTGAGGTATTTCTGATGTCTGAGCTACGCAAAACATTATAAGAATGGGTGTTTTACTAGGTTATCGTTTGCATTCATTTCTGGGTATGGTAATCATAGAGTCACTCACCTTCACAAATCAATAACTTGTCATTATAAAAGAACCCCACTGGGCATTCGCATCTGAAGCTACCAACCATATTGATACAAACTCCATTTTCACAGACTCCAGGGATCTCTCGGCATTCATCAATATCTAGAAAAAAGAAAGACGACCTTACATGGCTGACAATACAGCATCTGCGAATTATACAATGTAAATCTGAACCTGTAAACCAACAGGTTTTAGTCTATATTATGGACAAGACAGCTCTACTGGATAGGGAAGAAATCTAACCACATCTCAGAACTCCATTGTCTTGCACAAGTCATGAAGAGATCTAAAAGAGATGGTTCTGGTAGAGAGATAGCCTGTTTTCCTTACTTTGTTGGTGAGAAGTAAGAATTTTCAGGTGTGCCCTCATTAGTATCCCAACAGTAGTACTGTTGCTTAAATTTTGAACGTATTTTAACAGCTGAAGCTGCTGGTCCTTTGAATTTTGTGGTCAGCATTTACTTCTAACCAATCAGGGATAAAATGGGGTGCAGTGCAAAGAGTGCTAGAAGTAAGTAGTTCCCAACTTGGTCATTTTTTGTGTGTCACTGGGCAAAATTCCTTAACCACTCTGGGCCTCAGTTTCCTCACTTGCAAAATAAGGGGTTTGGCTAGATGAATCGCCATTCAGCTCTACATCCATGATCCCATTGCCTTCTATTCCTTGACAAGATGATTTCTTGCCAGACAAGCACTACTGTGCTACCAGCTATAGCACAGTTTATTAATAGAGCAGTATAATGAATATTATTATTAGTAGGAACTGCTTTTAACAAAAATTCTTCAGTTGGTACTCATTGCTAAAATGGAAAAGAAAGGAAGTGAACATGCTAGAGAATAGTGGGGCCGGTCCACTCTAACTCTACTCATTATTATGCTCCCTAAAAGTACTTCTGGTGAGGAAATGGCAGTGAGCATAGCAAGACTGGAGAGAAAAGATGGAACAAAGATATCAGTCAGTTAGTCAATATTGGTGAGTAAAGTCAGGAAGAAGGCTGTAGATGATGTCACATGGGTACAGAAAATAAGGCCTAGTAGATATGGAGCTAAAGGTAGAATGTAAGTTCCTTGAGGGCAGGGACTGGATAACTTTAAGTCTTTACTTTCCCAGTGCTTTACACGTAGTAGGTGCATTTCAGAGGGAAAAGAAGGAACAAGGTAGGAATAAGCCTGGAACAGCTGAATACTGTAAGGCACTGAGCAAGGTGGATATATTTGAGCTCACACCCCTCAACACTAAGTCTGGCAAAAGACAGAGGACCTAATAATGAGAAAGAAAGCAAAACCTTTTTCTTAACTCATCATTTTTCTTATTTGCATATCCTAATCAGATACTACCAGTCATTCAGTTTATCTGAGAATGGTAGGAATGACTGACAGACTCGGAGAACTCAAAAGAACCAGTTGTTATTAGACTGCAATCTTGCTCCAAACCGGGGAGGTTCTTATCTTGGAGTCCATGAACTGACTTTTAAGAAGTACTTTGATAACTGTACTTCTATATAATTAATTTCCTTTGTAATTCTATGTATTTTATTTTGTACATTTAAAAACATTCTGAAGTGAAAAAATTTGTTCTGAAGCCATAGGCTTTACTAGACTGCCACAAGGGTTCACACCACACAAAAACAAGTTAAAATTTTGGGTCTAAACACTTATTTGCTAAGATATAGAATTACACACATTTCTGTCTATTTAGTTGGTTTGTCTTCAACCCTACCACCATACTTCTAAAAGGACAAAGTTTAACTTTCTCACTTCAGAAAAAAAGGAAACAGCCCAATGGGTTGAAATGACTTGATCACAGGAAAACAGCTATTACATAGCATAGTGAGGACTTAAACCCAGTCTTTTTTGAATCAAGTCTAGCACTTTTCACTCTCTGTTATTATTTTCCTATCTATGACATGATTTAACAGTTTGAACCTTACGGGTAATATTAAATCAAAGCTCACAGTACTAGGATTATTGAAATTATTAATATATTTCTTACATATTATTGATTCATGTTAGATCTTATAAATTTATTTATAGTTATTAAAATAGTATCATTATAACTATTTAATAATAAAATGGTTTGTTTATATTACGGTATTTCTTCAGTATAGATTAGGGAAAATATTATTGAATTCACACTGGTTTTTGTTTGAAGTAAAAATGATATAGCATGTATAGTTCAATCTACCATATTTTTCTTGTATTAATGAAAATGTGTTACATTCTTCATCAGCCTTTGGCACAAAAAATAAAATGGATATTTATTTAATTTTTTTTTCTTTTCCTGCCTTTATGCCAGGGAAAGATCAACAAAAGTACTGCAGGTCAAATTCTATGCTCTAGAACAAGAAGTCAGTTACCTTAAGTACTTTTCAAGTACTGATGGTGGGACACCGGTTTTGAATGAAACAAATAAACCTAAATAAAACAGTAAAACCTAAATAAAACAGTAAAATATTCTGTCACAGTGGAACTGGGTTTTATGCTAAATAGCTCGCCACAGGTCCATAGAAGGGGGCGGAGAATAAAGGGAATAAGCATTTATTACGCGTCCATTTTCCCTGAGAACTAACAAGTGACAAAAAATATGAACTCCAGAGGGACTCGGGGATAGACTGAATGGCACAACAGAAAGCACTGGACTAGAAAGCCCTAGCTCAGGACATTGTGGGCAACTCTCTTAGATTCTCTGGCTTTCTGTTTCTCGTCTATGAAACGAGTAGGACACACTATAGTGTAAAGGTGTGGTTTCTTTTCCTCCTGATGTCATAGGATCACAGATTTAGAATTAGAAAGTAGAGGTCATCTACTCATAGTATCATAGATTTACAGCTGAAGGGTCTTTAGTTGCCATCAAATCCAGCTCCCTCATTTTACAGATGAAGAAACTAAGGCCCAAAGAGGTTAAATGACTTGTCCAGAGTTGCACTGCATGTAAGTATCTCAGGGTGATTTGAATGCGGGACCTCCTGACTCCAAGTCCAGCGTCCTATCCGAAGTTGAGGAAACTGAGGCCCAGAGAAGATGACTTACTTGTCCAAAGCCATTCAGATAGTAAGTGGCAGGTTTGGGAGGGCCACAGTCCTACCAAGGTCCTGAGAAGTTCTGGAAGGGGTTGTTTCATTTTTATCTTTTTAAAAAAATATGCTGAATTTGTTAAAAAAGAAAAGCAAGCTATGTATTATACCAGTTTGAAGCTTCAGGTACAATCCTCTTTTTCTGTTGTATTTTGTATTTGGAAACGCTTATCTTATTTTGTGTTTAAGTTCAGAAGACTTTTTCTCCTCCCCACTCCCAAAAAAAGTGAGCTCTCCTATCCTGATCTCAGAGCTCTTGGTGTCTAAGTGAACTCACTGGGCACTTGACGTTCTCTTTTCATGTACAGATCGTATTCTCAACAAGCTAGGGCTGCATCTCATTCTTCCTGTATCCCCTCAACTACATGGCTTGGCATCTTATACCCTTTACTATGAGGTATACTCTTCTATCCTTCCCCCTCTTATCAGGTCCCAGTCCTGGACCTTCTCATCAGGGCTGCTCAACTGCTCACAGGGCTTGGAGCAAGATGGAAGATACCAATTTAGTCCCTTCTAGTGACACGGAAGGCCATCAGTCCTTGCCACCTGCCTTTCCATAGCTTCCTAAGCTCCTCCAGGCCCTGTCATCGAGTGTATGGATGTAACCTAACGACCCTTGGCCCTTATGGTTATTTGTTTTACTATTTTATTTTGGTGAGTAGTTTGAAAGTTGAAAGGTAACTGGAACATCTATAGAGAGGAATAATAATAATAATAATAATGATACTAATAATAAGTATTATCATTATTGCTAGTATTTATATCATGCTTTAAGGTTTACAAAGCATTTTACAGATATCTCATTTTATTCTAACTACAGCCCTGGGAGTTATTTTTATCATCATCTTACAGATAAGGAAACTGAGGCAGACAGCAGTTAAGTGATTTGCCTAGGGATATACAGGCCAAATTTGAACTCAGGTCTTGACTCTAGGTTTAGCACTCTATCCACTGAACTGATAAGAAAATCAGATGCTGACTGGTTAAAGGATCAAAGAAATGAGAACAAGCTCTCCCTTTACTGTGTAAAATCAGTTACTTTGGTTATAAAGATGAACTGCTACATGAAGAAGGACCAGAATAGGGAATCTGAGGCTCCACTCTATACAGGTACATAAGCACTACCTGCTAGGAGGTAGTTCAAAACCATTCAGTTTTAAGTTGAATTCTCCACACCGTATGCTGTAACTGGATTCACCTACAGCTAGCAAAGCAATATTTTTAAAAGAATGTGATTTTAAAAGGAGCCATTCTTGAAGTGCATGCAAAGCTCAGACTATCCCACTACTTGATGCTCCGGCACCAGAGTTACCACTAATGCAGTACAACACACCATGGGACTTTAGAACATTTTAAAGTGAATATTGAGTCCTCTTAAAGTTCTCATGTCACAGATCATATGTTTTTGGTCTAAGATTTCCAAAATCTTAATTTCTAAGAGATTCCATTACAGTTCATTCAGGGACACACTTCAAAATTGCCCTGCTTTTAGCAGACACCTCCTTGGAGCTCTTGCTTCAAAGCATTTGCTTGCTGCCAACACTAGAGGGCAGCCAACCTGAGGTAAACAAACACAGGAATCCACTGACTTACATTCCCCAGGGACCACCATGATTACAATAGGCCACTTGTCACAGCCTGGAGATTGTAAAGAGATTAAAAGGTCTGTCTAGGAATGGGAAAAACAAAGTGGAAAGGGCTAGATGTTTTATGCCAATGTCATTTAGTATTTTTTCCTTCCAAACCATGAAAGTTCTTTGGAGGCTGCCTGGTCAATGAAGCCATATGAATTTGGCACTCAGGGAGCCAAGATGATTGTTGGATCAGGATCTTGATTTTTTTATACAAGGCCATTGGAAAGGCTGGTGCTGATTCAAGCTTACTGATTAAGAAGAACGGAAACTAAAGAAAGCTGTGATGCCCACTAATAAAAGCAGTTGTTCAAGTTTTGAGGGGTATAAGACTGAACATAAATTCAGTAGGGAAAAATTAAACAAGCAGAAATCTCTATTTCATTTCTCCTGCCTTATTTGTTTTAAAACCAAAAAAGACAACTACTATACTGGCTGAATGGTGTGTGGTATTCTTAAATGTTATTACATGAGTTCTTCCACTAATACTGCTTGCCATAATGGTCAATTCTAATTATGGCAGCAGTACTTGAGATATGAAAGATCTCCACAATGTTCATGCACACTGCAAGGGCAGGTTCTCTTCAAGATATCAATTAAACAGAAAAGTGGTCTCATGTCAATGACATACACATAGGGACTAGTGTGAAAAGTCAGATTAAATTGATGTTTTAGGCAGAAGGAAGGACTCTGGCCCTACTCCCAGAACTTTCTGTTTGTTGGTTCCTAGGGTTGGTTTAACTAGGCTTGATTGTAATTTAGCGAGAAGCTTTCCAATTCTCTTAATCATGAGCAATAAGCATTGTTGCCAGCTAGGTGGAGTTAAACAGTACGTTTGCAGAATTTCTTTCAAACCAAGGGTTGGTGAAAGGCTACATGATATAGTTTAGTCTTTTCTTTCAGGGGGGAAAAAAGTGAGAAAACAAAGATATTTACCCTTCCTCCATTTACCTAGCATATAGGCAAAAGTCAGAATCTCTGAAAAAGCTGTGATTGTTGTTTCAACTCACCAACTGGTAAGCCAGTATAAATGTCAATGACAAAGCCAGGCCTCTGACTACCACAGAGTGTAGCAAATTCATCTGCAGGGACAAAAACATAAAGCAAACAAGAAGCACTGAATGGTCTACAGAAGTCAATTATATTATTAAAACACTTGAAAGGTTCGTTCCCCCTAGTCTTTGTAGTCAAACATTTAAGAGTGAATTTTAGTCCATCTCAGCATGTCTACAAGGCTTTGTAAACTCATCCATAAAGACAAGCACTGAGGGAAAAGTAGTCACATGTTAACCTGTTAAGGGAGAGGGAGACTGAGGCTTTAACATATATTATTTCTCATTCTGAGAATAACAGGGCTAAAAGGAAAGCACACATACTTTCATTTCACATTTTTACTCGTGTGTGTGTGTGTGTGTGTGTGTGTATGTGTGTGTGTGTACACACCAATGATTATGGATCAACAACTCTGCAATTCATGAGTAGATTGGTTCTCTTCACCTTGCATTAGGGCACATAAGAATCATCTGAATGTCCCTAAAAACACCCTGTTTTCCCTGAAGATTGGAGAGAAAAATGTTACTTCAGTACAAAAATAATTTAGAGTAAATAACTGTGACCATTTATTGGACTTGGGTGTGTATGTGTATATCAAATTTAATTAGATAAAATTGTGTATCTACTCCAACAGGTGTTTTAAGTGTAAACTGCAAATAAACATCATCTCACTGGTACAAGAGTCATAGAAAATTATAGATAAAAATTGTGAGGGTAAGAATTTGAACAAAAAATGTAAAATCTGATAAACTCATAATATTTCACAAGCTTCTCATTGCCATTAAGTAGACTGATGACAACAAAAAGCTAGATGTTTGGGGGGGCTTATAAAAAGGTATGCAGGTTGATACGTTGGTGGTGGTGTTTTTTGGAGCCTTTCTTCACAGCAGACGGAATACAGGCTATGTTAAATTTTGTAAAAGTTGTATAAATCTTATATATAATTATAGTAGTATCTTTACTCTTAAAATATCAAGTTTTTGAATCTCACATGCTACTCAACTGCATTTGCCATCATAAATGGACATTTTTGAAAGCAGGAGAGTCTAAGAGAGAAGAGTAAAGAAAAGAAATTAAAACATGATAGCAACTCAAGGCTATAATTAATCTTTGTCTCTTTACTTCAAAGCTGAGGCATCTGGCTGAAAAAATGATCTTCTTGGGATAACGATTCATACAAATTAAGAGCTACCCTACTAGATGTGAGGACAATGTTCTCCTATTTCACGGAATGCTGACTGGGTGGCAGAGATAGTTGAATACCTATGCTGAAGGAGTGTAATGATTGTAATAATGACTCATTTATTTATCATATACATCTGTCTGATTTGCCCAGTCTTTTCCTCAGACTGTGAACACAGTAGAAGAACGAACTTCTTTCAGAGCTCTGTAATGTGTAGTGGCTGCAAGTTCTGGTGACTAAATAAACACTGAATACTAACACTGTGTGCCAGTTTTCAACAGGGCAGACTTGGATCAAAAGTGAATCTGGGTGTGCCTTGGGTGTGTAAGTTTTTCTCACCAATGCACCATCCTTATCCAGAGACAAAACAGATTTTCCTATCAATAGAAGGACAGATGTGTGTATTGACAGCACGCTGTTTAAGGAAAAAGAAAGGTGAACACGCACCAGTGCTGGGAACGGGACACTGCTCACAGGGCTTATTCCAGGCACGGCCGATGTTATAGGAGCAGCAGCACATTTTTTTGGTCATATTGAACAGGAGTTCTCCATCACAGGTCTGGTTGTCAGCATAATAATTTCGATAGCATAAGCTCCTTCTCATATCTAGGAGAGGGGGAAAAGAAGGCAGAGGAAAGGATCAGTGGGCAAAGAAACTGCAACCAGTTTCTGATAAGTATAAGCTTCCTAAAAAATGCATTCAAATTTGGGGATCCGCTACCAATTAATGTGTCTGTCATTTTATTTTCCTTCCTTTCTTCAAAGGCATGAAAAATCCATTCACCCTCGTGAGCAATATTCTACACTTAAAAGTGAGATACTGTGAGAAAAAGGCCTTTAAAAACTCCCTCCCTCATACTTTGTAACACAGAAATAAGGCATTATGGAACTATAGCATTAATAAACTTTACATGATTCTTTGCCCAGTCTCCTAGTAACAATGCTCTACTCTATTTGCCTTTAAATTTCTCATTTCCGACATATGATGTTATAATACCACAGGTCAGTGCTGTAAATATAATTGTGTAAAGATACACCCAAAAGTCAAACAAAAGAAGTGTTATTAAACAGTTGTCTTGGATTTTCCAACATTACATTAAAAAAAAAAAGGGAAAAAAAAACTTCTACCCACCCACACTAAGCAACCAACATGCCAAACTTCTGGTGCACCAAGAAAAGGATGAGCTCTATGAGGAGTATAAAGAGGTGGTATCAGTCTGGACAAGCAGCCCAGCCCTAAGCACTGATGGTTTATATATAAGCAAGCTATATTCGATGCTCCCTCTTTGATGCCTTGCAAATAATGAACAAAGACTGTATTTTCTTTTTTTGTTTGTTTTTGGGTTTTTTTTTGGTTGGGCAATGGGGGTTAAGTGACTTGCCCAGGGTCACACAGCTAGTAAGTGTTAAGTGTTTGAGGCTGGATTTGAACTCAGTTCCTCCTGAATCCAGGGCCAGTACTCTATCCACTTTGCCACCTAGCTGCCCCCACAAAGATTGTATTTTCACGAAAGACTCAGGCTTACCCATGCAGTTATTTCCACCATTAACTTGCATGTAGTCTGGAGGACAAATACACGTGTAGTTCCCAACTGTGTTATAACATGTTCCAGGTCCACAGATACCAGGAGTATCACATTCATTTACATCTGTAACCCAAAGAGAAGTGAGTCATTTATCCCATGGAACTGCCCAGATCTCACTGTCACTGTCCCTTCAAATACTGGAAGAAGAAACTTTCTCAGCACTTACTAAATTCAGTATTTAGAAATAGGGTCTTCTGCTCATTGATCTCTCACTTGTTCCACTTTATGCTTTTTTGGGGGAGTCAGGAGAAAACTTGAGGCAACACTACTTTTCCCCCATGACCCTCACCTCCCCATCTCCTAGTTTTATTTAGTGGTAACAATATATTAAAACCCTCAATAAGCAGATCTGTCACTTTATCATGGGGCTTGGGGAGACTGAAATGTGTTAATTTCCTAATCTTTAACTATCTTTCACTGAAAGCAACAGTGTACAATTGGCTTCCGTGTTATTTCTGTAAGAAGGTATTTTATCTTCTTTTTTAAGGCAGAAAGAAGTCTAATCTAATTCCTATAAATCTTACAGCTTCTAAGGTAGTACCCTGTAGGTATTCAACTGATTTCTGATGAGAATGACATATTACTAATAATTCATGAACTGAATTTGGATTCTCTTTGTAGCAAGTCTGATACCAGATATGCCAGGAAACTAGTTCAATTAGTGTTCTACCCCCTAATTAAAAGTGGTTTACTGAAGTTAGTTGAAAGTTCTCTGGGTCAAGGAAATTTCCAATGACTCATAAATTAAAGATGTCACAAAGCTTTCAATGTTCTTTGGAGTATACTTGATAACTATGTAGCCCAGGAACTGACACTTATACAACGTATCATCTTCTGAGAAAATCCATTTCAAATAAGCTGAGTAGGTAAAAAGGATAAGGGAGAGAAAGAAAAGGCACCACAAGACAATTAGAAAAAGAGAATTACTGAAAAATGGGATGGGAGAAGGAGTGCAAGACAATGTAGTATGAAAAAAATTTTCTTCAATATATATGACTACAACAACGTAAAAGGAAAGATTAAAAAACAAAAAACTAATCAAACGCTCTGTAATTATAGGGATCAATCAGTCACCTCAAAGAAGAGATGTCAGAATACACCTCACTCCCTTATCTGCAGAGATTAGGGACAACAGGTGTGGGACATTGCACATACCGTTGGACTCAGTTAATGTGTTGGTTAATTTTGCTTTTTTCCTCTCTTTTTTGTTCTTTGTGAAAAGGGAGAGCTGAGAGGGAGAGCATGCAGAGATATACTGGGAAATGAAGGTGTTATGAAAAAATATAACAATAACATTTTTGTGAAGACCCAAAAATTATTTTTCCTTAGAATATGAGAAATTGTCTAGCTTCCTTTCACAAAGGACCACAAATATCCTTTATCTTCACTAGAAACAAAGGTTGCTAAAACTTGCCAGAAAGGATACCATTTTAGATAGCTTAGAATAAGCTGATACATGCACTACTGTACTGTCCTACTTGGTTATACACGTACTTTTAAAGACTACAGTAACTATGCACCATACTCAAGTTATACTAGGAACTACATCCTAGTTTCTGAGATCCCCTCATGTTGCACATAACCTGTGAACCACATACCATCACACACTCGGGTTTCTTCATTCAAGTAGTAACCAGTTGGGCAGCGGCACTGGAAGCTGCCAAATGTATTGATACATTTCCCTCCTTGGCAAAGTCCGGGCAGTTCTTGGCACTCATCGATATCTATCCAAATGAAAACAATTGCATCATTTTTAGTTTGATGAAAGAAATTAAGAAAAACTAAAATACATCCATCTTAAGGGGGAAAAAGCCAGAATTACCTTCCAATATAACGGTGATAGGGTTTGGTCGAAAGCCTTCTCCTCCAGGGCAAAGAATCTTATATTCAGCTAGCAAAACAAAAATCAAAATGAATCTTCTAATCTCTAAATTCTTTATGCTATGTTATTATAAAAATTTTAAATGAACCTATCCAAAAAGATTTAATTTTTTAGGGACTTTTACTAGGTGTCTTCATCTTCCTAAAACCTTGGTATCTATGAGTAATTTTCACATCAAGGTTATTTTGCATAACAAATGCAGGGGGGGTGGGACATTCTCTTGAGTCACCTCCTATATTCTTTGACTCCGACTCCTTCATAACTACTTAATTTCTTAGATTCTCCTTTTGGTCTTCAAACAAATTCATCTCCAACTGACTTTTCACTATTAAAAAAATCTTTTGAAGGAGGGTGGTTCTAACCTGAGATTTTATCATCACAGGGAGCTTCAGTTAAGATAATTTCCTCTACCAGTAGACTGGCAACTGTTCTGCAATTTACAGTCCTGAGTGAGCTGCCTAAAAGCACTGAGAGGTTAAATAACTTGCTCAGGGTCACACTCTGTATGCTTCAGAGGCAAGACCATTCTTACATTGGGTTTAATCTTGAATTCCCAGGAATTACAGACTACTTTTAGTATGCAGATTGTTTTTTCTTTCAGATCCATTCCAAACAGTGATTTGGTGAAATTATTCTCTTATATATCTCATTGTCCTTTTGGTATTACCATTGAGTTCCTGTTTTTATTTATTATTCGCTGACTGATTTGAAGTTTTAATACTTTGTATTTTCCAATACAGTAACTTCCATTTTCTACTATAGTAACTTCCAGGACTCATTTGGGGACCTTCAGATTTTCTTTACTCCCAAGGTCCAAAATATCACATCACTTGTAATTGATTATAAGTTCTATTTGAAAGGTCAAATGTATGTTAAAAACTTTTACTCTTATTTATCCAGATCTGCACCTCTAGTCGCTTTATTAAAATTAAGAAACAGGGGCAGCTAGGTGGCACAGTGAATAGAGAACGGGCTCTGGAGTCAGGAGGACCTGAGTTCAAATCCAGCCTCAGACACATAACATTCACTAACTGTGTGACTCTGGGCAAGTCACTTAACCCCAATCACCTCACCAAAAAAAAAAAACAAAACCTGACAGTTGTTTTACAAAGACTTTTTCCTTCTTTCCTTACTCTAACTCCTGTTTCTGCTAATAACATCATCTCTCATTTTCCACATAGACAATTCCATAAACTCCATCAACCAGAACACCTCTCTAGCTTTTCTAGTCTGTCTAAAATCAATGTTTTCATGGTCAAGCCTACTGTAAAATGTCTCATACGTTTCCTAAACTACTGAAAATTCTTCATTAATTCCCTCAACTCCAATTTTCTTCTTGGATCTGAGGACCTGTACCAAAACTTTTGATAATGACCTTTATTACCCATAGCTCAAATGAGATAATATATGTAAAAGTATTTTGAATAAGATACTACATAAATGTTACTACCATAATTTTTAGATGTGAATCTCTCATACTACCTAAAAACCATTCTTCCTCCTATTCTTCTCTGTTTCTTTGGTGAATACTGCTATACTTGAAGTAAAGAAACACATGAGTTCAAATTCTGTTTCTAACATCTACTGTCTCTAAAAACCATGACCAAGTCACTTCATCTCTAAGCCTCAATTTCCTCACCTGTAAAATGAGGATACCCCCTACCTACCTCAAAGTATGCTCAGGTAAAGTGCTTTGGAAATTTTAAAGTACTACACAGACAACAATTACTGTCCTGCCCTTCACCCCATTCCCCAATCCCTCTTTTTTGGCATTTTTCACTCTTAATGAACTAACCTGTTCTCAGTTCTTGTCACTTCTCTCACCTACTCATATTACACAAACCTTTCATCAGTCACACCACAAATCTAATATGACTTCCCATTTCACAACTATTAAACCAACTGCTTTTCTATCTAAATATCTAAGTCTCCTTGATGTGTCATAGTTCTGAATCAACAGATTAAAATAAAAAGAAATAAAATGAATCAATGAATCTTTCAGATTTAAGCAACAGCGTACAAATGATCTAGGCTCAAAGAGTTTACTTTTCAAAATTACTTTTTACATCAATCCATATGTTACCCTTGGAACATGTCCACTCAGAACACAGGGCCTCTACCATTTTTATGATATGCAAAGTGCCTGGCCCACTGTGAATTTAAACAAAGGCTAAATGGAGTCCTATTTTTTGATACGCAAGTTAAAGGCTGAGCGATGATAAACCCACATGGGGAAGCCCTCCAAGGAATTATGCAGTGCTAGAAGAATTTACCTCCCACCCCTGCTTTTACTGTTGCACCCTGCAGAGTTGGAATAAAAAAAAACTGGATTAAATTATAATAATAATAAAAAGCAGGTAGATGCCAACTTACATGTGTTCACAGCGGGGCAGAGTTCACAAGGAGTGCCCCAAGCTTTACCCAGGGAACAGCAGCAGGAAGCCTTAGAAACGCCAACTCCAATTTCATTGCTGCACGAGGTATCTCCGTTGTCTCCTCGAGGCCGAATATCCAAATAGCAATTGCCAGATCGTGTATCTATTCAAAATGTACAGACACAAAAGTAATGGTCACTGAGCAAGAAATTAGAAATTCTCCATGAACATTTAGGGATCCAAATTCCCTTAAAAAAACTCCAATGGAAGAAACAACACCATCAATTACCTTCTTTTAGAGAAGGTTATTACCCTAAGGATGGAAATTCAAACTCATGTCAAAGAATGGCTAAAAATCACCTGATTTACCATTACAGTATTACTCTTACAGCACAATGAAGAAATGTACATCAGGAATACTGAAGATAAAAAGGGCTTCTGAAAATGCAAATCAATTCTGTTGAATCTCTAAACTTTCACATTACTGAGTTTTAGAGAAGAATTAAAATGAAAATGAATTTCTCAGTGCTTAAAAAACAAACAAAAAAGACATGTAATTCTTTGAAAAATATAATGATATCTTACCAACACAGCCAACTCTGGTGGGGTTCAGCTCAAAATCAGGTGGACAATCACAAGTGTAACTGCCTGGGGTATTGACACAATTCCCACTAATACAAGTTGTAGGGTCCAGACACTCATTAACATCTATGACAAAATAACAAGTACATAATTAATGCTTTATCCAACCCTTGTCACACTAGAGGAAATCTTGCACTCTTGCCACAGAAAAGTAGGATGGAATATGAAGTCTCAGCTTTAGGAATTATATCTAAGGAGGTAAATTCACCATGAATTTTGGGCCATCATCACAATCCTTTCCCCTAGGACATAAAGAACATTTAAATCTGTTTAGTATAAAATATAATCTTGAAAACTGGAAAAATATTTTAGCCAAGGTATAAAAAGTAAAACACTACCATATGACTAATTCATCAGCAAACATAAATTACAATAAAAGATACACATATGCCTATGTATGTATATGTACATATATATATATATATATGAAAATTTGTACACATACTTAATATGTATGAACTGTTGTCATGTAAAAGTAGGAGATACCGTCCTAAGGAAATCTGTTAGTTGCAAAATATGCCTTCCCCCACAAACTGGCCTTGATTCAGTCTGGCAAAGAACAAATATACAACTGCAAAAGCCAATCAATGTCTTGTTATTCATGCTAAAAGGATATATATCCCATCACTGATGCTATGTTAAATGTTTCCCATTCAGTTCCTATCCAAAAATATGCACAGCATTTCAGATATTTGGAACAAAGGTTTTTGACATGTTTTATCTCTATTGAGTCCTTTTCTTCAGTTCCAAACATTCACAATGATGCTCAGGTACAGAAACAAACTACCCACCAGAAGGGAGGGATGAAACATTCCTCCCACATATACCTTCCTTTTGCTCCTCCCTTTTTAAACTGATGATCCTGTTGTGGGTTCTACATCAAAACCACCTCCCCTAAAAGTCACATCTGGGAGTGTGTGGCTAGGGCCAGATTAATTTAAGGGATGCTTAAGTTAATATAAGTAATGTCGACACTTAGGAGCAACAGACCTAAAAATATATGACTGAGGGGCAGGTAGGTGGCGCAGTGAATAGAGCTCCAGTCTTGGAGTCAGGAGGACCTGAGTTCATATCCACCTCAGACACTTGACACTTACTAGCTGTGTGACCCTGGGCAAGTCATTTGACCCCGACTGTCTCACCGGAAGAAGGAAGAAGGAAGAAGAAGAAGAAGTGGTGTGACTGAGAGAGGTAGCTCCCTGAAGAAGTCATGAGGCAAAGCTGTCACTTGGGGTAGGTAGCTGCCAAGGGTGCAACACAACTCAGAACACAATTAGTATGGTAAAGTGAATGACTTTCAAATCTGAATCAGAGGAACTGGAGTTCAAATGCCTTGCTCTACTACTAACTACCTATGTGACATTATGCCTAGGTTTATTTATATTCACCTCTCTGGGCATCAGTTTCCCATCTGTAGAATCACAGGATTGGAACAGATGATCTCTAAAGTCCCTTTCAGTTTCAAATCTAAGATCCTATTACTCTTTTCAATACAACATTATAAG
Source organism: Vombatus ursinus (assembly GCF_900497805.2). Taxonomy (NCBI): domain Eukaryota; kingdom Metazoa; phylum Chordata; class Mammalia; order Diprotodontia; family Vombatidae; genus Vombatus; species Vombatus ursinus. The sequence goes on from NW_020954113.1 coordinate 505,141, forward strand.
TGCATATGTTTATGACCAAAAATCCCTCCCTCATTGACACATAGTTATTCATTTTGTAATTAATTGAGTTGCATGTATTACAGTGAAGGTTTAAAAGTATTAGCATATACTGTTGGACAGTGAACACTAGGAATAAAATTTTCAAATATAGAGAAGCAGAACTTTCAGTCTTTAAGGAATGTTAATACTTTGTGGCATCTCTAGTGGTTTAGAAACAGTGGCGTCAAACTCAGATAGAAATAAACCATACGTAAGGATCCCTGCAGGCAGTAAACTGACTTAGAAAACAACATATTATCATTATTTTCTATTGAACTTTTAATTATTTTGTTAAATATTTTCAATTACATTTTAATCTGGTTGAACAGTATTTGGGAGTGTTGACAGTGTGCTTTTGACAACTCTGGTTTAGATGATTATATGCCCAGAGAAGAGCCTAGGTCAGAATAATGCTATGGGCAGAATCCAGGCAATCCACCAAGTCAGACTCTAGGTAGCTAAATAGAAGGTGGTTTTGAAATAGCCTGAAATTGAGGGTTGGATAGAAATAAAGGATCTATTTTTTTCTAAAGATCCTGGATTAGATGCTTAACTTTTTTTTTTTGTATGACAGACTCCTTTGGCAGTTTGATGAAATCCATGGAGTCTATTTTTTCATAATAATATTTTTAAATGCATAAAATAAAATATGTAGGGATAAAGAAACCAATTAAATTGAAATATAGTTGTCAAAATTAAAAGAAATACATTGTTCATAGAGCCTGGGTTAAGGATACCTGGCAGAGGCTGGAAGTAAAGTAGTACCTGGAAGGGTTACTAAAAATGACTTTAAAAGGCTGAACTGTAGGTGAAGTTAAGGTGACATGAAATGAGTAACTAGAGACCATGTACCTCTAAGTTAACATGTAATCACTTTTATAAGATTTCTTCTCACTTAAGTGAAACATTTAATATAATTTAATACTACTAATAATAATTCAACTAATTTGGGCTATGCTAGAGTGAACATGGTAGAGGCAGAACACTCTAGGCAGGTAAGAGAAAGGACAATAATCCCAGGATAGTGCCACTAAAAGTGAATCCTCTGATTTCCTGCCTAATAGTAATGGAAAGGTGGTAGTGAAGGCTGTGAGAAAGTCCTCTGTTTTGGATACGCCTTGAGCTCCATTTCACCACAGGTTCATAAATGACAAGACAGTTAAACCACACAGAGAGCCTCTACTTATCCACAACAGAAAGCAAGAAATCATTCTGGACTTCCAGATTCAAAATCTTGGAGTTAGCTTTCATTCTTCCTTCTCGTATAATTAATTTTTCTTTCTGAAGACTTTTCCTATGTAATCTCTCATATTGGGATCTTTTCTCTACATCTTCACAGTCAATTCCCCACTCCTCAATACCTGGAATAACGGGGAAACAACAGGACAAACATCAATCCAAACCCAGAAACGCCTTACCTGTGCAGTTCCCTCCGGTTCTGTCCAGTTCATAGCCAGTCTCACACTCACAGCGGAAAAGACCAGGAAGGTTGTGACAAGTCCCAAAGACACAGATATTAGGAAGAGAACACTCATCAATATCTATAAGTTGGGGAGAGAAAAAGAGAACTGTTGGTTAAAGGCAAAGATGAGAATATCCTTTTCTTTATAAGATGCTTTAAATTTTTAGCATTCAATGCATTATAGCGGCTCTTTAGGAATTAAGACACTTCCAGTGCTCAGTCAAGTGTTCTGATGTCTTCCCTGAGTTTTATATCACCTCTATCAAGTTAAGAAGTTTCATCTATTTAAATTCATTTACTCACTCTATTTATGAGTGTACTAGTCTATAACTCTGTATTCTCAGAGCCTAGCACAGTGTCCCACACAAAGTTGTTGCTGTTCGGTTGTTTTAGTCACAATCTGACTCTTCATGAGCCCATTTGGGGTTTTCTTGGCAAAGATACTGGAATGGTTTTGGCATTGCATTCTCCAGCTCATTTTACAGATGAAGAAATTGAGGCAAACAGGGTTAAGTGATTTACCCAGGGTCACACAATTAGTATGTCGAGGGCAAATTTGAACTCAGGTCTTCCTGACTCCAGGCCCAGCACTTTATTCACTGCGCCACCTCGCTGCCTTCCATACAAAGTAGGTACCTTCTAACTCTGCTTTTAATAATCATGATAATGATGATCATCTGGCTTAGTGCAGACATGTGATTGGTTTTAGCCCTCCTGAAGCTCAGATCTCCTGAGCACAGGTGATCCACACTAGCCTCTGCCTCCCCAGTAGTAGGGATTATAGGTATGCAACATCATGCCCAGTTGCAGGAAAGCATTTTCAAAGAGGGGAAAACTGCATGTATGTGAGCTTTCCATTAGAATTGAATTTTTTTCTTTTTGGTGATTGTCAGCTTCTAGTGATGGACATATACTAGAGTTGACTAGGTTGAGGAAAAAAAAACAAAAAACTTTTAGTCATCTAATTAAGAATGGCTTTCTATAGCACATTTCCATTAAAGTTCTCTTAAAATATATTTATGTTCCATGAAACGTTACTCTCATTTCTAAGCTAGATATAAATTAACTTCAGCTAAAGAGTGCATTCAGCATAGTGTCTGTAAACATGAAATAGCTATAACTATATTAGGAACTTTAGAAAAATCACACTGAAGTATACAATATGTATTTAATTCTGAGTTTCATTGTTCCCAAATACCTAAAACATAAGCATACGTAGGCTTCATCCATTTCCTGGACCTAAACATTACTCAAATGAACTACAGGACAAACTCAGTTTGCAAATTTGAAAATTACTACTCAGAATTCTTTTTAAAAAGGTGTTTAAAGGCAAAAGGATGTTGTGTTCAGTATCCTTCCAATTCACCAATAGTAGGCAATGTACTGGGAGTTCTTATTTCAGTAGTGGGGATGAGTTGGCATTAAGTCAACCACACTTACTTGTCTGATCTCCCTTATGACCACTGACATGAATTTGTAAGAGAGCTGGCTAAGATTCAGCCTGCAGTTTACTGCCACAGAGCAAAGTTTTTCTCTTCATGAAAAGAAATGGCCCATATGGGAATTGAAGTCATAATTAACTGAGCACCAACCTGAAGCCAGAACATAGTAGAGTAACAAGTATGGTGGGTGCATCATATTTTAAAATAATAAAGCATCAACACTGCCTATTAAGTCACTGTGGATTCTGAGCTCACATATTCATTACCTTCACAAGCTTTTCCATCAGCGCTCGGCACAAATCCCATATCACATTCACAACGATATCCTCCAGGGGCATTGAGGCACTGCCCATTTCCACAAAGGTTCAGATTTTCTGAGCATTCATCAAGATCTAAATTTAAAAAAAAAGAATTTCAGTTTACAGTTATAATAATTACTATTAATTGCCAGCCTGAAGGCTAGTGAGTACTTCTATTTCAAGGCAAGTCAATTCATTAAACATATATGTGCCAAGTTCTGTGTAAGGGTGCTAGGAAAGCAAAGACAAAAACAAACTAATCTCTGCCCTCAAGATGCTTACATTCTATTGGGGAAAAGAGATAAGCAAATACTAAATATATATCAAGTAATTTCCAGGAGCAGAAATATGGCACTAGCAATCAGGGGATCAGGATAGTCCTCATAGATAAAATGGCACTTGAGTTGAGCTTTGAAGAAAGTTAGGCATTTTTTGAGATAGAAATGAGGAGGGAGGGTATTTCCTGGACAATCTTGTTTTCCCTTCAAGACTAGCCCCATTTTGGGATCTCTAGTTATATTAAATTTTACAAAGACTCATCCATAATAATTTAGAACACATAAGGATCTAGTTGGGTGATTTTAACTAAGTCGATCTAAGTTGATTTGACCACATAAGGAAATACACGTTGTATCAAGAGTGTGACTCAAAATTAAGTTTCTATCTTAACTGAGTCCTTTGAGAACTGGAAGAGAGTCAAATAGCAGATAAGAACTCATGTGGGTGACCAATTTAAGGAAAGCATACAAAAAATTCAGAACTAGGTTTAAAAAAAAAGTTAATGTGCTACAATCATATGCTGATTATAGAATAGAAAATTAAAGAGAATTGAGCGATCCTCTATTCTACTTAATACTTAAGCATTACTAAGAAATGACTCAAAAAACTAAATTAACTCTTTCAACTCACAAAAGCAGCAATGTTCCTGAGGACTTGGAAGAAATAATGGACTTCCCTAAATTACTTAATACCTGGGGATTATAGATATGTAAAAAGTGAATTACAAATACATCTGCATACATGTGTAAATATAGATATACCTATGAGAAAAGAACATAATATATAATTATATGGTTTTACAATGTTTAAATACATGAGTGTATTTAGAAATAGAAACAAACTTCAGGATATACTAGCTCTATTTGGGTTAACTTGGTCTGAGAATACTGCTGAAGGTAATTAAGTTTAGGAGACCAGTGAAACAATGCTATAAAGCATAGGTTTGGCTACAATATAATATGTATACAATAACTACTATGGGAATAATATAGAAAGTCTATAAATATTGAAACAGTTTCTGAGTTTTCTATAAATACTGAAAAATTATTCTGATAACAGATCAACAGATTGGGTCAATATGGAAAAGAACAAGTAATCTCAGAAACATGTAATTTAAATGGATAAGAAACATAACAGGGAAGATGCTGAATGGTGACAAACTAAACTTATTCATTGGCCAAATGGCACTTCCTAGAAACTACACAGATTTATAGACTGAGGAAGATGGAATGTGGTATATAAAGGATAAAGAGATGGGCCTTGGAGTAAGAAAGCTTCTCAAGTCCTGCTTTTGGTACATGCTAGCTGAGTGATCATAAGCAAGTCACTTAAACTCTCAGTGCCCCAGGCAATTAAGACAAGACCAGGAGCAGATGAGGTGTTGATCAGCTTCAGTAGAAGCAATTTCCACATCAGGAATACTCTACACAGATGAGATTGCAGGTTCGGAACAAAAAACATATTGAGCATCTTTCAAGACAACACAAAGTTGGTTACTTCCTGGAAGCAGTCCCAAACTCTTGTTTTGGATGATCAAATTTTCAAATACCTAATATTCCCTTATAAAAGTGGATGGTGATTGACCTATCCTTCTGTAATGCATTGGTGAACTGCAATATATATGGACAACTTATCTTTTCCATAGGTTTTCACAATACTACCATGACATAAGCATCTTCTCCCCCATTTCAAATAAAACTTACCTATACAAGTGAATCCATCTCCAGTGTACCCTTCCTTGCATAAACAGCGGTAAGATCCCATTGTATTTTTACAGTCAGCATGTTGGTTACACATATGTGTCCCATTAGAGCATTCATCTAAATCTAAAAGGAAAGGGAAGAAAGAAGTTCTATAATAATAATAAGACATTGCAACCTTCAAAATGCTTCATCACCAAATATGTTTAAATTTTCCTTACAAGTTTTAATAAGAAACCTACACAGCTTACAACCAGCTCAGATTTTGAAGACTTCCAAACTCACCTGTGCACTTAATGCCATTGCCAATCCATCCTGGGCTGCAGCTGCATTTGAAGCTCCCTGCTGTGTTGGTGCAGACAGCATGCCTGTCACAATTATGTGCTCCAATTTCACATTCATTGATGTCTGGAAAAATAAAGACTGGTTTTTAGTGTTCAGAGTTAATTCTTTTTTTACTTCTAAAATGGCATGAATTTTCAGTCACTGAATTGTTTTCCTTGCTTCAAACAGGATAAATTAGTTTAGCACCAATGTTTATGACACATATGCCCTTCAAATGGCAATTCATAAAGGAATAAAGCATGATGAATTGCTGTTTATTTTGACCATCATTAATTAACATTTTTTAATATGAAGTCAATATAAGGAAGAAAAAGTGATCTCTTTAAAGTTGTAAGATAATATTAAACTACATTGTTTTTTATGTTTATGTGCAAGTTCATTTTTTCTGTGAGGATGTTACTGGATCCAAATTTCTGACCCCTGGTTCTGAAAACCAAGCTCATAATACTAAGAAAGCTCTTTGAATTTCTAGGGTATGAAGGGACTTGATATGCTTCCATTTCTTGCTCACTGTGAGGCAAGGACAAGTCTCCACATGTCCTGATCCCTTCCTTAAATTTTAGAAAGTACCACTGGCATTTAGAGAATTATGCCTTGTTGCTTTGATACATTTTGAGAACTATGGAGATAGTCCCTAAATGGATCCTAAGTAATTTTCCTGATTCCTTGGAAATGGCCAAAGAAAGCACAGTAGCCAATAAAAACAAGAGGTATTATTATTATACAGGCTCAATTAGGGGAAAAAAAACATGCTTCAAATTTCTCAAAGGAGGTCTGAAGTGAAATACACTATTTATCTATTATTTTTATTGGCTTGATCATGTTTTATAACCTTACATATGACCTTTATGTTCTGTAATGTGAATACAAAGAAGCAAATGGAATTTGCAATTTCTTTATTAACATTTTACTGGATTCATTACTGGAGTATACTGCTATGTTATATAAAACTAAAGTTTCCACAAGAGGCAAGGGTATCTATCAAATAAGGTAAATGGCAGTTTGCGAAGAATTTGAGTTATTTAAATGGGGCCACTGTCATGAAAAACCCCCAGAGAAGGATTAGATCCCCCTTCACAAGATGTAGTATTTTTAAAAAGGACATACCCTGGGTTAACACATTACTACACAGCAATGGAGGCTTAATTCTCCAGTCACATTTTCTTTAACCAGAAGCAGGAATTTGTAAGATGATAATATCATCCTGAACAGGAAACCAATGTCTGTTACAGATCTTACTGGAGGTCAAGGAAGCTAATTTTGGCATGAAGTGGAGGAAAAGGCTAACAAGAATTTCTAGAGGTCACTTGAATAACGACATGAAACAGAAACTACACAAGTAACTTGTGTTTACTCTTTTGATTACTTAAGCAAAATTAAAAGTTTTGAAACTGCTTTGGAAATGCTTGATGAGATAGATACTCTGTGTTCAAACGGAAGCTTTAAAATAGTCCCATGATCCCATATACCCTTATAACTTTCAGAAAATACATAAGACAATCTAAAAAAAAAAAAGCTTGCCAGATTGTTCTGCCAAAAATCTTTTAAGTCACTAATAAACATTAAATAGAATGTTTTCATGGAAAAGTTCTTTTATAATTAAGTCATACAGTTGCTTCATTTTTGTAACATAATCTTGGGAATATAATGCAGACATATTAAATGCTAACCTTTGCAAAAGAGAACATATACTCATCAGTTTCAGGCTTATCGTGATTTGTATTTCTTCTGAAAGCCAATTAATTCCTTAGTGGTTGGAAACTACCTTTAGCTGTCTGATTGACTGACAGAGCAGGACTCCCTTCCACAAAAAGGGAAAGGACGATGCAAGAAATACCATGCTAACCAATGGAATCTGAAGAATAAGTGATTTTTCCCATAACTGGTTTTTCTAACTCATGAGCAAACAATTTTCATCAAATGTTTACAAGCAGGACACAACACTACCTTTTCCCTTTAGGGAACCACTACATTAGCATTAGATCTCCACGATTCTCTTCTGAAGTCAACATAATTCTCCTACTTTAAGCTCTCAAGATCACAAGGAAGGACAGGCTGAAACAATAAAACTAAAGTCATGGAAATACTGTACGACCTAAAGTATTTAGAAAATTAGGGAATCTAGAAGCTGAATGCAAACTCAGAGATCATCTAGACCAGTCCCTTTGTTTTACAAATGAGAAAACTGAGGCTCAAAGGAGTTAGGTAACTGACCTAAGTTAAATTCAATTTATTAATTCCACTTATTGGGTGTCTCCTATATAACACCATGCGCAAAAGACAGAGTAGGTACTAGACCCCAGGTTTCCTGAATTAGTCCAGGGTGCTTTGCAGTGTATCACAATCCTCCAAGCTCACTTTTCTTCTGGACACTCGGGTTACTTGTTTTCTTTCTAGGTTGTCAGAATGAAATAAGTAAAGTTAGATTTAGTCACTTAAATCTAATTACCTTGAGGTCTTTCCTATTTTCTAGCTATCAAAGTTTAAACATTTCCTAGTAAATGGTTTCCTTCAAGCATCTTTGGGTAAGTAAAAGTCTCCATGTTCAGTTTCTTTATGCATACATTCAGCTTTGAAAATCTCTTAGTAGAGTAACTGTCATAAGGGTTGTACCCTAGCTCTAAGTGCTACCCTGCATCAGCAGAGGGAGCTTCCTCATCTTGGAAGTTCTTCCAATGAAATCACAGGTCCAGTCCTGATTCCTATCTTAGATTATAGAATAGGGTCTGCAGCATATCCTATAATGAAAACATGGACCAAAAGAATGTAAGCTCCTTTGGGAGCAGAGATTCTCATTTTTGTCTGTGTCCAGCAACTCGCACAGTCTGCCTGTCACACAACTGGCTCAGATAAATGTTTGCTTGCTCACTTGATTCTATGACATAATTCATATATATGTATATCTTTGGGAAAGCTATCATTTCCATGATCTTCACATGTAATGCAATGCAAGGTATGTATTAATTACTTTCATAGAAAGAGAGTTGGACCCAAAACTATCCCAAATAAAATAGAGAGCCATAAGAGGAGAGGGAAAATATTACATTCAAACACACATATCTTTAATAAAACAAAGGGAAACATATGCAAAAAAAACCCAAAAAACAACTTGTAAAGTACATCTTTTTCTGTACAAACGTTCCCTCCCCCACCACTGCCAAGTTTGCTCCAGTGCAAAAGAAATAAGTCAACAGAAACAAAGACATTCAAATATGAGGCTGACACTCCATTCTTCCTTGGTGCCTAGTCTACCTCCCTGTCATACAAACAATCTTAAAGAGTGCTCAATGGACATTTTCCCAGGCAGACAAAGGGAGTGATTTGAGTAAAAACCAGGAGAAGTTTCTAAGTACACCCTCTTCTTATGCCTGACATTACAGCAATCCCAAACGCTTGTGGACTGTGTTAATAACAAACAAAATAAGAAACAAACTCTCTCCTACTTACGTAGAATGAAAAATGCAAATAGCTCCTCACCAAGTAACATTAAGAATTGTGCATAGGTATAAGGCAAAATCTGCTAGGGTAAATTATGACTTCTCCTTGATTACACATTAGGAGAGGCTGTTCTATACTAACAGAGTAAGAAAAGAAGGGAAGACTGACTTTAAGACTGCTTGGATCTGAAAATCTGAACAGAGAATGGAAACAAAACTATCTAACCGAACACCCATGGAGTTTTTGCAGGCTGATAACCATGGGATTAAGTTATTAGTGATAAGAAAATGGAGAGAAATGAGCAAACTATTTTGCTGACTGGTGATGACTTTGATGTGTACTGTTATTTATTGTGGGCTAAAACTTTCTATTGACATTCCCTTTCTATGTACAGGTTCATGTAACAAATATCACAGAGAGATCTGGGATTGAATTAGCATAGACAATCTCCAGTGTGGCAAATTCTGATTCTAACTTGTCTGTGACTTTGTATATAAGTCCTGAGGAATTGTTTAAGGTGTACAGAAGTCCAGTGACTTCCCCAGGGTTACACAGTTAGTAAATGGCGGAAATAGGATTTGAATACAGGTGTGCCTGACACTCTCAGTCAGATACTCTATCCACGCTGCCTGTATTTATTTATGATGAATGTATCCAATTAAATCCATTTACTTAGGAAAAACAATCGCCTAGTTTAAGAAAAGGAATTGCCCAGGAATTTTAGAATTTACAAATGAAAGTGATTCACACTGACAGCTCCTGGCAGGTATAAATAGACTTGTGTAGCCATATCCTTGCATCAACTGTCTTCATGAAGAGACTCTGGTACTATCAGTGCCTTCCATTCAAGATTTCCCTTCTGTTTTGCCTTCCAAAAAGGTAAAGTATCATGCTTTGGGTTGGTTTTCTAATTGCAAACAGGCACAATGAACAAAGAAGCTATATCCTGGGTCACAAATTAATTTCAGTTTTCTTAAGCCAGTGTCAGGCAAGATTGTTTTTCTAGGTGAAGACCAAGTGCCTAAAATTTAGTGCATTAAAGGTTTCAGGAAAATGTATGTCTATCTTGTAAAATAGAATATTCTCCTCAACAAAACCCACATTTTTAGGATGCTGAAGAGGAAAAACAGAAATCCTTAACATCTGTGTGGGCTGGGAATGTAAGTCAGTGGGTGGATTTTGAAAACTGCATGATTGGGGGGAAAACATGTTTATTTGTTAAAATGGAAACAATCATTAAAGACAAGGGTTTAAAAATATTTAAACCAAAATATAATGGAACCCAGAAGATGTTTCATAATTTTAATGAAACAGTTTTTCCACTTTGAAATATCATAAATTGATATTATTTTTAAAGGTACATATATGTATACATATACATATAAATATATTTAAACTGGTGGATAGATCTCTGTTGCCTGTCATCAAAACACAATTTAAACCCTGCTCTTTCATGTTATTTTATATGTAGCTGGTTTATTATTCCCATTTAGGAGACACTACTATCACTATTTATACTTGTTGCCTAGAAAATTATAAACACTTGTCTTTAACATGGCCTTCACTAAGAAAATTTGACCATATTATAAGCTGTGAATTACCCTACTTTTAATTTAACAAGCAGAAGCATAGCCAAAAGAAACCTAGATCTCCTAATTTTTTTTAACTACCCCATTTAAAAAAATCATTTTAAATTCTATTTAATGCTTTTCCAATTCTGGCTTTTAGATCAAATACTCCTTTAGTTAAACAGGTGTTCTTAAGTTAAAGTCTGTGAACTCGAATTTTTAAAAATATTTTGATAACTATTTCAATATAATTGGTTTCCTTTGTAATCCTATATATTTTATTTTATACATTTAAAAACACTATTCTGAGAAGGGGTCCATAGGTATCACCAGACTACCAAAAGAGTCCATAGCAGAGAAAATGTTCAGAACCTCCAGACTTTTAAATATTTGTCAGCAGTGGAATTAACAGAGCTCCCCTATTCTAAAGAACCAAACACTTTTCACATGAACCTATATATCCTGCAAAAAAAAATCCCAGTGAGGAACATCTAAAAATCACTTCCACAAGTTTACAATTAGGAAAATTGAGGTACAGAACACCTTGGTTATTTGTACAAGGTTATAAGCCAACTAGAAATAAAACCCAAGTCTAACCTGGTTTAACCATCAGACCAGATTGTCTCATAGCATGGAAAGCAAAGCAGTCACTGTGTTACTGAGTCTGCTAAAGGGTTGTCTGAATTCTATCAAACTGAAACTTAATCATAGGCTATGATTTTAGAGGGGAAAAAGAGAAATAATGAAATGCTGGTCCTTAGGGAAGGATAAAGAATTTCTTGGATTTAGATCTATTCACATGTCTCTGTACACATCAGTAAAAAGCAGCTGTTACTAATGTACAACTGGTAATGCTTCATCCAACATACAATGTAAAACTCCATCCAGCCTTTACATTCTTAGCATCTATGTAAACTAAATGTATGTAAAATAGACATTTCACGAAACTAGTGGATAGAGGCCTGGACTTGTAGTCAGATAGACCCAGGTTCAAATCCTGCCTCAGGCAGATATTGGCTATGTGATCATGGACAAGTTAACTTCTACAAACCTCTTTATGAAACGAAGTTTCAGCTGAATTGTCAAACTGCATAGTGGAAATTTGCGTTGGTGGAGGGAATTCCCAGTTTCCTATACTGCTGAAATCTTAGATCTGGATGCCACACTTAACAAGGGCCTTTTAATATACCATAAAATCTAACTTCACTGTATATACATCTAAGTTATACCAGCACATGCTGGCATTAAATTTATCCCAGTTTAAATATTCTACCCTCCGTGGAATAATGCAAATACTATCATAAGTGACTAACGTGTTGACTGATTTTGCTGTACTCCTTTTTTCCTTCTTAATTTTTTAATCATTGCTATAAGGACTGGCTTACTGGGAAGAGGAACAAAAGATATCAATAATATTTAAGATAAAAAATTTGTATGCTTATTTTAAAATGGCCTGAATGCTGACATCAGTCAAATTCATCATTTTCATTAAAAATTTATCAATAGAAACCCTATTAAAATTCCTTGAAAAATCAGCCTTAGCTTTTTACCTTATAGGTTAAGGAAATTTTAAAAATCATCCCAGATATACTCATGGACAAGAATTGGAAGCATAGATTTCCAAAGATCCCACTGCTTAAAGACTTCCTCACCATATTCTCCAGTTTTTTCTTCTATCTATAAACATCAATATCCTCTAACTTGGGCTAAATTTCAGTCAGCTTACTTGATCCAAGTCCTTAAACTAGCCAGGCACTGAGTAAAGTGAAACACTGTTATGACCCACTTTTCTCAATTCATTACTGCCAGACCACCAACTCCTTTCCCAATAGCCTGTATTTATACTGGAAGATACAAAATAAAATCCGAACAACCAAAACATATAAAGAGGACTGTATGTACCTGTTTTGTTGGTTAGAAGGAAAGAATCTACATACTTTTTGAACAGTGTCTGGCACATCTCAAAAAAATTTAAATCAGTCAGTCAAAAAAGATGCAGAACTAAATATCATTGAACAAAATTGAGTGAGTGTCAAAGAGACTTCATCTTTCTGCCTAAGTTTGTCATTTGGCCAGGATTTGTGGTTCTTAATACAATATATTATTAATGTCATTATCCTGTGCATCTACAAGCTTGAACCTTAGCATTCTTGGCCAGTTTGAAATAACAATGTAAATTTGGGCTGTACTGAAATATTTTGATATAATTAAGTTAGGTATCTGTACATTCACCACTTTGCCAAGCTGCAAATATTTTAGAGTTCATTTCAAGCCATGAGAGCTTGCCAAACTAGCTTTTGGAATAGATGTATGTTATTTGAAAATAAAGTATACAGTTACCTAATTCAAACCCAGCATGGACTCCATTACGCTTTAAAATTATGTTATGTTACATGTTATTTTCTATTATATTAAAATATAGGTAACTACAGTAAAATTTTATTGTTATCTCAATTTAACATTTCTCCATACTTAAAAGTGTTAGCCAAAGATCCATAAAATATCACCATTTAAAAATAGTGCTTTTCTGTTTATAAATGTATATGTGTGTGTCACACACACATACATATATATATATATATATTTTATATCCTTAGTAAGCATTTTAAAGAATTTTTATGCATGTTATTAGGTGATGGCATAAGACAAATACAACTCTAAAGAGTCTGAAACCAGCTTATTCATAAGAATCTTTAGGTTCAATGCACAGAGGATGAATTAGGCTAAAGCAAGTTAATGCAGTAAAATCTCATTAATTCAAACAATTTGGAAGAGAAACCAGTCTAAAGAGGTGAAAAGTATTATAGTGTTTTTTGAAAATAACTTTTTGTTACTTTTCAGTTATATAGCAAACTAAGCTAAATAGCTGCTGAAAATAGGGGCCTTCAGCAATTTGCTTTAATGAAAGGTGGCATGGAATATAGAAAGACTGTTAGACACAGACCCATATATATTCCAATTCATATACTTAATTATTTGCATGACTTTCAGCAAGCCACTTTCCCTTTCGTGAGCCTCAGTTTTCTCATCCACTAGAAAACGGGTATAACCATACTTCACAACCTATCTCACAGGGCTGTGAGGAAAGCCTTCAGTGAACATAAAAGTATCAAATAAATGTGAGCTATTGTTATTATGAAGAAGTAAAACAACCGATAGTTTGCAAACACAGCAAAAGTCTGCAAATAAACGACTCTAAATAGCTTTTAACATACATTGCTGCCAGACTGCTGAACAACAAATCTTCTGCAATGCAGCCTCATTTCTGCCTTTCATTTGTCTAACATACCTTTCTGAAATGACTAAGTCAGAAAACTTTAGCTCTAAATTCTATCCAAATGGATCACAAATTCTGAACTCATGGAGGCTGCATTAAGGTTTATAGTAATTCAGGATGTTCCAATTTATATTTTAATAGATGTTAAAGTAGAATGTAACCCCCATGAGTCCAAGGATAGCTTCATTTTTGTAATTTTTTTTCTCCAGCACCTACCAGAGCTCTTTAAACAAGGCAGACACTTAATAAATGTTTATTGAATGGAATTTAAATTCAGGATGGATCACAAACATACTAACAAAAGTTGCTATCTCAGTCACTTAATAGCTTATTATTCACAATTTAAAACATACCTGTACAGCCAGTTGTTCCTTTTTTGCCTGAATATCCCATGTCACAATGGCAGATGAATGAGCCTTTCGTGTTCTCACAGGTGCCACTCAGACAAATGTTTGGATTAAGGTCACATTCATTAACATCTGGAAAACATTTTAACAGTGATATTCGTAAAGAATTTTTCACATGATATTGTTAGTTATCCCCCTGAGATAAAGTCACTGTGATAAACATATACCTTAAACCAAAAATATTTAAGTATTTTTCACAAAAATTTGAATATTATTAAGTTTTAAGGTACTAATTCATATTTACTTACCAGTTTCCTATCTATCATTCGTAAGAATATGTACAGAAATTTGATGAATTCTCTGTCAGGCAACAAAAAGGTACAAAAATGATATAACATTCTTGACTACAGGCCCGCTATAATATATAATACTAGCCCTGGACAACTAGCTATCTGGAAAACTGTTTTCAGCTTTCCTGACTCTTCCTAATGTCACTTGATTGATGAAATAGTGAAAAATTCAAGTTGTCACTTATTTGTATTTATACCACACAAAACAGGCAGTTTTCAATGATATTTATTCACTGAAAGACTGCACTCTGCCTATCTAGCTCAGTTATGGCATCTAGTCAACAGTTATCGACTCTATCTCTTTCCCATACTGATAAATTATTTTTTTTACATTTTCCTTATTATTATTTTTTAATCTGCAGGATTTCTGTTAAGAAATCAACTACTCTGTTAAGAGGGTAAGACAATTATTTTTTAAACAGTTTAAAACAGCTATTTTTTTTAAAAAAACAATTATTCTGTTAAGAGAATAAAAAAATGGCATATTCATCAACCAGTTCCCATTATCTTTCTCCCAGACAAAACAACTTAGTTGTGCTGAACAAAAGCTTTCATTTAAGCCACAATGCAAAGGGTTAAGGTGACAAAAAATAACTTATAAAAGGCATTTCACAGCACTAGGTCAAACTATATTTCCATCAAGTTCAGAATTCTGTGTCTGACAAGAATGTGAAGAAAACAGTGCTTGTCCATCATAACATCAATTTCAAAAATAAAGAATATACCCTAAATATCCTTTACTTTCCTCTTGATAACTTGTTATAAAAATGTTATTATCCACTTTCTTTGCTTAGCTGACTAAACCTCTGAGTGACTAGACTGATTAAGAAACATTGGTCCTTTTGACTTACCTACACAGGTCTTCATGTCCTCGGATGCCATGAACCCATCAAAGCACAGGCACCTATACTCTCCAGGTATGTTTGTGCACTGACCTCCATCACAAATATTAGGGTTATCTTCACACTCGTCAATGTCTACAAAGGAAGTAAAAACACAAAACTGAATTGTCTATGTTTCATTATGAAGTAGATAAAATCATAACAAACCCAAGACCATTGTCTTCCATCACAGAAATGAATCCTAGAATTTCAGACTTAGAAAAGACTTCAATAGCTATCTAGTACAAAACTATAACTGAAAAAAGAATCTTTTCAACAATACATATAGCAAACTTTCATCCAGACTTTGCTTGAAGACCTACTGTGAATATGAATTCACTCCCTGACAAGGTAGCTCATTCTGCTTTTGGACAGCTCTAAATTGTTAAGAAGTTTTTCCTCACATCAAGTTTAGATTTTGCTTTTTTACAATTTCTAGATATTTCTCCTAATTCTGTCCTCTGAGGCAAGCAGAATAAATCTAATTCATCTTGCATGTACCTGACCTTCAATACTTTAAGACAAGCTATTATTCCTTCCCTCTGCCCCATCCAAAGTACTCCCTTCTTCAGGCTAAATATCCTCAGTTCCTTCAACCAACTGTCATGAAACTCATGACATTTCACTACCCTACTTAACCTTCTCTGGATACTTCCCAGTTTATCAGCATCCTTCTTAAAATATGATGCTCAAAACTAAACATAATAGTTTAGCTGTAGTCTGAACAAGGCAGAGTACGCAGAACTGTCTCCTCCTTATTTCTGGAACCTGTGTCTCTCAATGCAGCCCAAAATCATATTAGCTTTTTTTTTCTTTTCTTTCTTCCTTTTTTTCTTTTTTTGGGGGTTGGGGTGGGTGGGTGGGAGCTGCAGTTGACTCCTACTGAGCTTGCAGTCCCATTGAAATCTTTCAGGTGCAAATGAAGTTTTATCTAAAATCCCAAACAGATTAAATGCTCTGGGCAAAAAAAAAAGGGATTTTTATCATGTCATTAGCATTAATGTCAGCTGTGACACTAGACAGCTCTTACACTCCATTAAAATTTTGTTATATTACTATTAGCAAAATTATCTCCTATCTGCATTTATCCCTTTAAAAAGATCTAAGAACCATTTCCCTTTCCTCTACTAAGATGCTTCATCACGGTGGGAAGGTAACCCTGATTTTCCTAAGGCAATGCCAGTGGAGTACAAATTCTGTAAGTTCTTATACCACTCTGGAGATGCTTTTAGTGGAAGCTGGATAATAGACCATATTTATTTTCACAGGACCAATCAAGCTAAGTTTTTCAAATGCTCAAATGTTTGTTCAATAAGTGATAAATTTTTTGTCTATAAGAAAGGCAGAGGATGCAGTAAATCAATGAACTTTCTTGTAGTTGCAAACATCAAAACCATATAATAATTTTCTCCTATATATTGATTATATTTTCAAGATATATACTCTAATAGACCTATAATGCCAAATGATTCCAAATCCTCTTTAAGAATAGCTGGGACTTGCTCTCACATTAGGGTTCTTATAATGAAATCAGTAGTTTGAGTGTAATAGTTTAAGAGTCTAATAACTTTTAACCCCAAATTTTATTCTAGCCATTCTGTTTCTTACTGAGGTTATAAAGACTAAACCATGGCCATGAGATTAGGAAATATTACATTAAGGTTTTGTAAAGTTATCTCTGTTCTGATTCAAAATCCACCTCAGATAAAAAATGTCTAAGCCCATTTTTCATTTTAAGGTTTTGTTCTATACATCTGTAAGATTTTCACCAAACAAATGTAATTTTAGTTTGTGATATGGAAGCAAATATTCTTTGGCCAGTCAATGGAGATATCAGCTTTTCTATTACATTGAGCTTATGAATCCTTAACCTCAAAGGAAGTGCATTCCTCCCCCCCGCCCACAAAACAACTTTCCCATTAAGGTAAGGTTTAAGAATTACTACAAATCACAAATCTGAAAATATTTTGAGCACAAATTAAAAATCATAGCTCACTCTAGATTTCTCTAAATGGTCATTCACTTGTTCAACCTACATGACAATTATATGCAGTTCTATAAGTTTGTTTTACCTTGATGCTTTCTTCTTTGCATCTCAACTATTCCAGGAAAATTACAAGTATACTACTATTACTATGTTAAAAATAAGTTGCAGGCATTTGAGGCTCCAAAGAAGCTTTATTTGACTCTGCATTAGCATTTGCATTCCCAACTTGCACTTTGCATATTTTTAAATATGCAAAAAAAGGTATAAAAGATTAAGTAATGACATTGAACACCTGGCTGCTCTTGGAATACTCAAAAGGTTAGCATGCCTAAAAGCTAAAGATAAAATGAAGACTTACAGATTTTATAATATCTAAACATATTTCATCTTGTTTAGATGTGTTTATATAAATACTTCGAATGACCCATGATTTAATATACCAACACAGATCATACTTCTTCCACACATCATTAGACAGCTTAGTGAGTTGCTATGGCCAAAAACAATTCATAATCCATTGGCCAAGATTCTGGTGATGAGCCCCTCTAAACGTAGCTAAACTGGTCCTCACAGGACAGACAGGTGGCCAGTAAGTGGGCCTGTACTCAGTCTCTTCAGCTTGATAAGAATTGTCAGAGCTGACAGAGCTTTTGAGAGCCTTTATATCAAGATATGGCACAGCGGGGATTTAGGGAAGGTTTTGATGTAGAAATTGGTTATTTTTGTACAACACAGATGTCTGGGAAAAGTAAAAAATTTAACTGCTCTTCTACAACTGGATATCTCAAATTAGGCAAAACACACAGATCAAAAACAGCCCAACATTGTAGAATGTGTAGAAAAAGCAACATATAAAATTTAGTGAATATTTTCATTTTTCATCTAGATGTTTGGTGGCACGTAGATATGGATATTTGTACTAAATCATCATAGGATATACTTTGGTTATCTGTTCTTTAAAATCTCATGGTTGGAGGGCTCTTTGGTGCTCTGAAGAGCACTTATCCAAGTCTTGAAAAGGGTTTTTGAACTTTAGTTTGCTTAGACTCGCCAAAACATATAAATGATATCTCTCCAACTTGTCATATGCATATTTTCAGCTTATTTTGTGAAATATGGTGCCTTTGATCCTGAGGCCAAGTGTATGGGTCATTTAAGAGGAGTCCCATTTAATTCAACATGGATTTACCACAATCCTTTCTGAAATAATGTAACAGTAAATGATGGACATATTGTAGAAAAGAAAGTAAATCTTTTCTACAATAATTATCTATTCAACTGAAATATTTATTATGTTTGGATCATAAGAAGACCTCATCAATTTGAAAGTATGTCAAAGAATCATAGATTTAGAGCTGGAAGGAACCCGAGAGGCTACCTAATCCAACGTCTTCTTTTTATTGTTGAGGAAACTGAGGTCCTGCGAGGGTAAGTGATTTGCCCAAATTTTAATCCACATTTAGCTCCAAAAAAGCTTTATCTGACTCTGCATTAACATTCCCAAACTCCCCACTGCCTCTAAAGATAGTCTCTGCTACATCCTATTCTTTATCTAAAGGAGCTAGCCAAATAGCACATAACACTCTTAACACTGAAGTTCTTCCTGTTTCTTAGATGCGGCTTACAGGAGCCTGAAACAAGATTAACTTTAACTAATACATCTATTTTCTCTATCCATTTTAATCCATAATATCAAATTAAAAGGAATTTTACCAGTGCAAGATCTCTGATCTGGCATAAGTGCAAATCCCTGTCGACAGCTGCATTCATAACTGCCTTCAGAGTTGGTGCAGAAGGTGTCACAACCCCCATTCATTATGCTACATTCATCAATATCTGGAAGAAAAGAAAAAAGGGTAATTTTACATTTTTCTTTATTTAACCATTATGGGTCATGTTTAAGGTTTGCAAAGACGGACAACACACATCAACTAGGGATAAAATTTAGGACCATTGGAAGTAATTCTCAATTACAGCAATGGGCAGTTGGATAAAATGATCCTTGATACAGATTCAGTTACAAACCTGAAATTCAGTCCAGATCCATGGAGGGGTTGGCTGAGGTCTACAAACCTTTACAAGAACCTGGGCTGAGTTCTTAGTTGGCCTGAGCCATGTTTCAGAAGAATTTGGGCTGAATTATGGTTTCGGGTGGAAACCATGTGAGACTTGGCAGTTCCGCATGGTTTCCAACCCAAACCAGGCGAAAGTTGGCAGTAACCTCTGAGGTTCACTTTGATTTTGGGGTTCATTTGTTAAAACAATGGTGCTGTTTTTATAAGTCTTCCCAGGACCACTTAATTCAAAGAGGAGTCCTCAAAGAAACTGTCATGACTAAAGCTCAAATTGGTACTAGTCCTAGCATCTATTTCCATACTCAAAATCAGCATACCCTAGCAATAATAATATAAAGCACTATAACACTTTTCCACCATATATTAGTCTACTTGATCCTTAAACAACTTTCTAAGGTCAGCAGGGAAAATATTGTTATTTTACATATGAGGCAACTGAGGTTCATAAAGGTGAAGTTATTTACACGTAGTTTCATAACAAATAAGTATTAAAATAGAGCAGGGTTTGCTAAGCCCTGACAAAATGCTCCAATATTTTGCCTCGATATTTAACTAAAGAAGACTCTCGAGGCAAGCAGTTTCCCAATGTCTTGGTCTCAGGACCCCTTTGAAATTATTGAGGACTACCCACAGAGCTTTTGTTTATGTAGGTCATACTTTCTGATATTTACCATAATATAAATTAAAATATTTATTTTTATGAAAATAGTTTTGACCTCGTAGAACACACTTGGAGAATTGCTGCTCTAGGCTATAAGCTCTAAGGAAGCAAAGACTACATTTTATGCTTCTTTTTTTACTGCCATGGCATCTTGTACTGTGCTGGGGACAGAGCAGACGTTAAAAAATTGCTTGCTGTTTTGATTTGACATGTGTGCATAAAGTAATGTATGAACTACCGTACACTATTCAAACTTGTATGACCCAAATGGTCCTTACTAGAGCTTGAAACATTCCACAAATTTCACCTTTTTTTTTAAAAAAATCAAGCTTGACCAAATTTATGGCAAGAATCCTGTAAGGAACTTCCTCTACTAATGCAGATCAACACATTTTCTGCAACTTTTAAACCCAGAGTTGGCAGAGGCAATGAGAGGTTAAGTGACTTGCCTAGGGTCACACCTAGTATCTGCCAGAGACAGCACTTGAACCCAGGTCTTACTGACTCCAAGGTGAGCTTTCTATCCACTATACCGGGTTCCCTTTTCACCCTAATGATTCTTTGAAAAGATATAAGTAATGGAAATATCAGAGTATCATGGGTTCATGGGTCAAAGAATCAGAGAATTTAGAGCTGGAAGACGTCTAAAACATTTGACCTCATTTTATAGGTGAGGAAACTGAAGACCAGTGAGGTATAAAGGGATTTATAAATAATTTTTCATAAGTTTAAGACAAATGAGTTGGCTTAGGGAACAGAATTCTGTCTATTTCCATAGTGCTGGGGAAAGGGAGAACTTCTTGGGCAAGTTTCAGAGCTTACCAACACAAAACAGTTTATCAGGTGTGGCATGATAGCCTGGATTGCAGGCACACTGGTACTTCCCAATCAGGTTCACACAGCGGCCATTTCGGCAGAGGTTAACGCTTAGATCACACTCATTGATGTCTGTTGAAAATAAGAAGAAAAGAGAATTAAAAAATCATGCTTCTGAGTTCTGAGAGATAGGTAGACCAAACTCAGCAGGTGAAATTGTTGCCCTTACCTATACAGGCTGAGATATTGGGAGCCATTTGATGGCCAGGAGGGCACTCACATCGATAACTTCCCTCTGTATTCAGGCATGTACCACCTCGACAAAGAAGAGGGTCTCTCTGACATTCATCGATATCTGTAAAGTGCAAAAAAACCCAAAAAACATGGAACCAATCATCTCAATGTCATTTCTTCTCATTTCCCTAATTATTTTTCCTTCCCTTCTGTAGTGCTTAGATTTTTCGCTGGGTTGTTTACCTCATTCTCCAAATACCTAGAACTGTCCTCTCAGCTTCCTTACCCCTCAAATGCCTTGGTACTATCACCTTCATCAACCATAGCCACATAAGCTCAATTCCTTGGCTATTCTTTTTCTATTTGTTTCCCCATGCCCCAGTGGGCACACCTGGCTAAGTCACCTTCTCTAGATAGATCCTGACTTCAGCAACTGTACTAAGAACAACAGGAGAGAAACAGGGTGGGTTTAGAGCAAATGTCAGGGGTCAAAGGCAGGTGAACCTTTCTGCTCAGCCAGACCGAAGAATGTTCTGAGGAAAATGGCCATGAACATACCCATGCAGTTCTTCATCATCATAAATCCACTTTCATATCCATCAAAGCACTCGCATTTAAAATCCCCTGGGGTGTTCACACAGATGCCTTGACCACACAGATCAGGAGATATCCGGCATTCATCAATATCTGTGCAAATTCAAAAGGCACCAATGAAACATCAGGGCAAATTCAATTACTTGGAGAACTTTAAAAAGACAAAAATGTTTTAAAAGACATTCCTCCTAGTTAAATTTCAATTTACTAACCTGTGCAGTTCCTTTCTTCAGAATCAAGGGCAAAGCCATTATCGCATCTACATTTAAAGCTGCCGATGGTATTTCTGCACTTGCCATGGGTACACAAACTTGGAATCATCTTGCATTCATTTATATCTTTGGGAAAAAATTAACATGGAAAAATATTTCAGTAACCCATGAGGAGTTCAAAGTGCCCATCATTTCAAGCTCAAAGCATTTTTGTAACACAACAATACCTGACCCTTAGAAGTAGAAGGGACCTCAGGGGCTATTTAGCCTAGACAGGACCAAACAAGAATTCCCTCTACAAGAACCACCTTCAGCCACCAGTCATATTCTTTTTTTTTTTTTAGAAGACCTCTGATGGGCAGTCCATTCCCTCCTGAGACAGTCCTTTGCAGTTTTGGATACCTCTACATGACAGGAAATCTTTCTTTGAATTAAGCCAAAATTTGTCTCTGTAAACTTCCATGCTTTGATTCCAATTCCACCCTCTGTAGTCAAACAGAATAAATATAATCCTTCTTCCCAGTGGCAGCTCTTCACACACTTGGAGACAGTTAATATATCCCTCCTAAGTCTTCTCCAAACTAAAACATAACCAGTTCCTCCTACTAATTCTCATATAGCATGTTCTCAACGTTCTCCACTGTCTTGGTTGCTGTCTGGAATGCTCTCAAGCTTATCAATGTTCTTCTTAAAGTGCAAGATCCAGAATGCAATACAATATTTTATGTACTTATGCCCTTTTTAATACAACCTAAAGGAGCCCATTAGCTTTTTTGACTGCCACATCATTGTATTAGCTAATATTAAACTTACAGTTCACTATACCCCCAAAAATCTTTTATCAGATGAATTGCTATTTAATCATACCTCTACATCTTGTACTTGTGAGGTTAATTTTTTGAACAATTGTAGAAGGCATCTATTTCTATTACATTTCATTTTATTAGATCTGAACCAATGTTCTCTTTCCTTACAAGACTGTTTTACAACATTTAAAATGGACATTAAAGACTGGACAATAATAATTTTGAACAGTGTTTAATGGTCCATGAGGAGTATGACTCATATTCATGTTTAGCCCATTTCAACTTAGCATTTTAGAAAATTCCTCTATTAAAAAAAAAGGAATGCAATAGCACATTTAAATGAACCTTCTAAGCTGCTGCCTCATATAGTCCAAAGTATGCAGATTATAATCTAGACATATGGCAACCAATTGGGTACATGTTAGAATAAAGTGCCATTTTAATGCTTTTTTCTTGGAAATTTGTATATGTTTTTTAAAAAAGGAAGCTTTCCAAATAAGGTGCCATACAAAAATGTCAATAATTAACAAAAACGTACAAGCCTGATAATTCTACTTTTTTAAATATCTGATTCTATTGAGATTCCATTAATATCTTAGATGGCATCTAGGCACCTACATGGTGTAGTGAATAGAGTGCTGAGCCTGGAGTCAGAAGGACCTCAGTTCAAATCCAGCTTCAGACATTTACTAGCTGTGTGACCCTGGGCAAGTCACATAATCTCTCTCTACCTCAGTTCCTCAACTATAAAATGGGAATAAAAGCACCTACCTAGCAGGGTTGCTGTGAAAATGAAATGAAATATTTGCAAAACACTTAGCACAGTGTCTGGCACATAGCAGGTGTTATATGAATGCTTATTCCATTCCATACTCTTCCCTCCTCTACCTCTCCCAGATTCAACCAACTAGAGCAAGTGAGAAAAAGAAGAAATGTATGCTCTACATGCTACTTAGATTTCTCTTGCAGTATCACACTCCCAAGGGAGGCACTGCTGAAAGAAGCACCTGGGATCCAAAAAGTATATCGAAGTTCTGACTGTTACTTAATAACAAGTTATATTGGCAGGGATGGGGAGGGACATGGGGGGTGGTGAAGAGTCAGATTAAATCTCAAGAGCATCTTGTTCTCTGGAGACAATGACTTATCTTAGTCCTTTAAAGGGGGACAATTTAAGTTCCTTTGAATTTACTTAAAAGACATTTAGGAGAGTCATTAAGAAAATAATGAACAAGACTAACAATTTTAATGAGAGTAATGTCCCTTCTTGTCCCAAACTAGTTCTTAGCCTCAAACAAAACAATACATAAATTTTTATAAATTGAACAAATGAAGTGGCATTTGTACATTGGTTTCAAATTTTTGTGTTTCAATGAAGTTATTAGATACACTGAAAAACAGTTCCTCTTTAAAAGCCAAATATTAAAGACATTCTGGATAAAAATGAATAGCCGATACAAAACCATGTGCTGTGAATATAGCAAGGATACTCTGGGTAATGTTAAGTTGGATAAACAATTATCTCCTTTCCACTGGATAAGGTAAATTCGTTCTGGATTACTATAGCTGTTGATTTAAATCAACCTTTATAAATACTATACCTTTGAAGAAAGGTTTTCCATTTATAATCTCTCCTCTTGTGGCAAATCCAGGCCCTCTAGGGCAAAGAGCATCATACTCAGGTGTATTCCTCACTGGACACTCCTCACATTCTACGCTGCCCCAGGCTGCCCCAACGGAACAGCAGCATGCATCCATCCGGTGGCGACCAGCAACAGGCAAAGAACATTCCTCATCCTCATGTTTCAGGTAGCAAGTTTCTAGGCGGATATCTGTTAAGTGAATAAAAGGAAGGTGAAAAATACCACATCATTTTCAAAGCTAAAAACCACTGCCACTTAGGGAAGCACAGTGTTCTACACATAGTAAGTGCTTAATAAATTCATATTGGCTTGAATTGAAACTTCTCCTTCCAGTAAGAGGTCAGGTTTGTTAATGGAGGTCTTTAGTACATGAAGACTCCCTTGCTTTTCTGACCCAAAATTATCACTTTTGTATTTGTCAAACAGAAGAGAAAAAGCTCTTCCGTCCTCTGTCTGTTCAGTGGACTTTATGCTGTTCTCACAAAATTCACTTCAGTGTTTCTCATTCCTACAGATGTGTATATTATTGATTCCCACAAACAGATATTTATCTGCTCACTTGCCTGAAAATAACTTATGCATGCTAGGACAGTCTCAAGCTAGCACCAGCACCTTCTACTCACTGGAGGTAGTATTTTGAGAATGAGAAGGATAAAGAAAGGGAAGTTTCTCTGAAAGCTGGGAAGCGGTGGAAAGTGGGAAAAGGAAAAGTCATAAATTATAGGGACCACAGATTTAGAGGAGAAAGGGGTCTTACAGGTTATTAATTGCAATCCCCTCATTTTACAGATGAGAAAACTGAGGCTCAGAGAGATTAAGTGACTTGCCCAGGGTCACCCACTAGTCAATTCCAAGGTAGGATTAGAGCCAAGAGCTTCCAGACTACAGGACCAGGGCTCTGCCCACTACAACAGGCCACTCTCAGGGAGCTTGCAAGCAAAGTCTGAAATGGACCTAGAGATAAATGGTGCTTCAGTCCCCTACGGGCCATTTCTGGGAAAGAAGGGATGAGAAGCCAAACCAAATTCACATTTTCCCCTCCTACACATATCACTTTCCACAAACCCTTACAATGACACACACGCTCCTGTGGACAACCAATCAGTACTTTCTCCATATGAGGCACTGTGGGAAACAATGGTGATGCAAAGACAAAAAAGTGAAATCATCTCTGTCCTCAAGGAGCTTCCCTTCTAATGAAGGAGACAAGACATGCATATGCAGAATACACACAAAAGTAATAAAAGGTAACTGTGTGAATAAGTGCACTAGCAGCACAAGAGATCAAGAGAGACTTCTAGAGAGGCGGCATTTGAGCCGACTTGTGAAGGCAACCAGAGACAGAGATTAGGAGGACTGAATTCTAGGCAGGCATATCATTCAATGTGTCTGGATCTCAGAAGATATAGAAGGAAATCACGTGTAAAGAGATAGGAAAAGTTGTGTACAGCTTTAAATACAAACAAGAAACATTATCTATTTATAAAACCAAATTCATGGGGAGCTATGGTCCAGGATGCTAAGATCTGGACTCTAGTTCATCTTCCACAACTCAACAACTGAGTAACCACAGAAAAGACACTGAATTTATGAGCCGTAGTTTCTTCCTCTGGAAGAAACAGGAATAGTAATACCTGTCCTGCTACAAGGTCATGGTGAAGATCAAATGAATTCATTTATTTTAAAGATATACAAATAAAAGTATCACAATGATGTTCCCTTTTCCAGTCAGCCTCTACTAGTATCCAACATTCATCTAAATATCTGAATTCTAGCTAATATAAATAGGACTTTCTGAAGCCCCCCTTGGCAATTCTTTACTTAGGTTTTTACCACTAAAAAGGAGAATTTAAAAATAAATTGCAAAACACACATCAGAGCCCTTTCCATTTAAGGCCTTTAGGCTCATTATAGATTAAGAAACTGGGGTTTGGAATGGGATTAACTGACCTTCCTCAGCAATGAATGGAACCTCAAGCTTTTGATTCCAACGATTGAAATTCCATTCTCTAGACCACACTGTGCTTTTTAAGTGATCCAAATCCTTTAATTAAATACAGCAGAATCCCCACATGATTCTGTTCATTATAATATGGTTTCAGATACACTATAGATCTGGACACATCTCCTATGTCACAGAGGACCAGAGACTCAGGCAACAGTGATAATTTCTCTAAAACTGTTCTTGTCAGAGCCCTGGAAATGCTGAGGGGAGGGCATTCAGGGCTCAGAGGATCACCACTACTGGTATCAATAGGGATTTCCTGCCCAAACTTTTGTCACTGTTACTAGTAACAGTCTGTCTTTAGCAGCTAGCCACAAATCACACTGCACCCCACATAGGTTAGGTGATGTTCATAGGATCCTCTGCCACTTATGCTTAAAGTTGGTTTAAAGCCTTTGTCCAGATTCAGATGACCTATGGTTTCCTATAAAGTAGGTACTGCACATGCAAAAGGACTAACCTCTCTATTAACTCACAGGATATCTTCTCTGATCGCAAAGAATGAAGTTTGAGACCAAACCCCATATGCCCAGGGTATCAGGAGGTGACTGAATTAAAATTCTTGGGTTTTGTCAGATTTATCTGTACTTTGAACCACTGAAATTTTGCAGTCTGTAAAAAGAGGTATGAATGTGTGAAGTGATGAAACAAATACATACCAAGACAGATTCTTCCAGTGAGATCCAATGTCATCCCACTGGGGCACTGGCAAACAAACGATCCCAAAGTGTTGACACAATGGCCATTTTTGCACACTCCCGGGAATACAACACATTCATTTATATCTGAAGGGGAAAAAAACCAGAACACAATCAGAAAAATATATTTGCATAAATATCATTGCATTTCATTCTATTTTAAAAAGGTACTCCTTTCTAGCATTGGCACACTAGGTTACCCTCTAACTCCATTACTCAGTGGCTTTCTCTTCTAAGCTGCACATAAATTATTTTGCCAAAAAAAAAACTACCCCCTGTGGAATCACTATGGTGTTGAATCAGGAACTGCTCCCAATATTGTCATAAAATGAAGCAATTAAGTAATTCTCAGTTTAGGGATGAGGGAACTAACAACAATTCTCAAGGATAGCTCTTAGAGCCTTGCAGGCTTCTTAAATAAGAACGTGCTACATGCTGCCTGACATCAGAAAGTACTAAACAGGCCAGAATTATAAGTTATTTGTAGAGGTCTTTATAGCTTATAAAATGCTTATATGTACATATTACTTCTGAACTCCACAATAATACTAAGAATGAATACTTTGAACTCTAAGCGCCTTGAGGGAAGGGACTGTGGATTATTTTATAGTCATATCCCCCATACTACCTTGCTTAATGCAGTGTGCATATTAAATGCTTAAAAATTAATGAACTAGTATAGGCAGACAGGGCAGAATTATGATCTCTAATTTAAAAATGAAAAAACTAAAGTTTGTAGAAATTAAATTACTTGCCTAGGTCCTAGTTAAGAGCCTAGGTCTCTTAACTTCTAATCCAGTGTTCTTTCCAACAAATCATGAGAAGGTATGAAGGAGAAAAGAGGGAATTATTCTGTATAAATCATGTAGAAATAAGGAGAGTAGCTAGTGTTTTTAATATATTCTTAAAAGACAACATGCAATAATGATAGCAGGAAAGAATATTGTAGTTCAAAATAATATGTCCTAAATTTGAACATTCTCAATGAGATGAAAAAGATTCTCAAGGTATTTATTTCATTCTGAGTATCTAGATGAGAAGCATGAAAGGTGAGAGGGAGATGTCAGTTAATTAAATGGTCAGGAAAGAAACAAAACACTTTCCAGGAACCATTATCTGAACTTAATTCTTGGACTAAATACAGTTGTGGCACTTTATGGACAAATCACTGAGAACAAAGAAAATGAAAAGCACCCCAAAACATCAAAGTAAATTTGCTTTAATGTACTTCCAGTTTAGGGAGTAAGAAAAACAAAGAAAATTTACCTATGGTGAAATTTGACTAGGTGAAGCTAAAGATTCTCCTCTTCTATATAATTCTATACCTTCTCCAGTCACAGTCTTATTCCTTCATGACAGACATGTCAGATAGTGAGACTCCCTAGAGTAATGCTGGGAAACTACTGGAAAAGGTGTAACTGCCCACTAATTAGACAATGGGATCACTATTTCTGATGACTTTAGTGACTCCAGGTAGGAAAGGGAAATGGAAATCAACAAGTGTTTGTGTTCCATTTATTTTATCCCAAATGCACTATTATTCCCTTTTTTGGTAGAATTATCTGTAATCTCTTTGGGGAAGACATGCACCTTGGTTGAAAAAGGAACACTTTTTGGAAGATGCTGAGCTGTGACAACATAGGGTCCTTGTCAATGTTATCAAGTTAAATACTGATCAAAGAAATGATGAAGACCTGATGTCTTGGAAAAATAATTTTCCCACAGAGGAATGTTGAAAAATGTCCTGTGCTTTTCCTTGTGAATAGGAATAGGTAGAGAGTCACCTTCTCTTTTTTTTTTTTTTCTGGTCACTTACATGCACTGAAATGTTCTGTTGAGGTCATTTAAGTTATGTACAGTGGGTCTGGATTAAGGAAGTGCCAAAGGATTCAGTCATCATTTGGAAAGCAAGATCTCGGGAGGGGGTTGTGGCGTTCCTCTTTATTTTAACAAAAAAACCCTTCTTTTCGTCCCACATATGGGACTAATTGTTGTTTTTAAAATATTTCAGCTGCTGTGTCATGTCAGGTTGTGTTAGTCATGATGACCTAGGGCTATCTGGGATTTTGTGTGAGTGGAACAGACGACCGAAGAAGCCCACCTAGACTTATAGGGAGGATGAAAAGAGTAATGTTATTTGGTCTTACACGCACTTATGCGTGTGACCACACAACACAATAACAACAAAAAAATGTTCTCCACCACTCTTTAAAAACTACTTTTTGTTCCCATCTTCAGACACAGTGTTTTGAAATCTGTAGTTACTGTAAACTAAGGTTGGGACTAACGCATTTTGAGGTCTCCTTATTCTCTGGCCACTATGTTCTGACACTGGCAAAAGTGTCTGCCGGCTGAATGAATGAAGGCTTGTGAAATCAACATCTGTCCTTTTATTGCTCTTTTCTTTCACTGCATATTTTGCACTGTACAGTTACATGGCAACCTTAACCAATTCAGTCAACACATTCTTCCCATGGAGAATAATGTACAGTTTACAAATAGCAATAAATACCTTCACACTGTGTTCCTTTAATTCTTGAGTACCCCTTAGCACATATTGGGTCTGTAAAAAAATAAATATACAAATTTGGAATATTGAACTCCAGACTCTGGTTATGACACAGTGTACAAAACATGAAAGAACAACTGGAACATGAACTGAATTTTGTTCCTATGAATAAGTCTGAGATCACTTGAAAGCATTTTCTGAGATTGTATAGGCGTGGAAGATTAATAATGAAATGAGTCTCTTTGCCTCCCACTCAATTCCCCAAGGTACCCGTAATACAGCACAATAAACTGAAGTCTAAGCGAATAAATGGCTACAGATTTCTTAACAGCAACCAATCTAAAAACATGAACTATACTATAGGATTACTCTAAATATATCATGAAAATTTGGTAAGTGCTGATGAACACGGAGACTTCACAATCTTCAGAATTCACATGCCAAGAACTTTAATAAACCAAAAAACCCTAAATTATAAACAAGTTTATCAAAGAATTTCAGCTAACACTGAACATTTTCCTGTAGTGCAGTTATGGCCACTTAATTCTATTTCTTCCCAAACTCTAGGATTTTTTTAAACCTATCTATAGCTTCTTCAGAGGGCCTCAAAACAATTCATATGCTTCTTTCTCAACTGTGTACAAAAGTCAAAATTAAAGACATGACAGCATTACGAGAACAGATTAGGTAAACTTTTCCACTGGTAATGAGATCAATAATCTCTATAAAGTATAGATCAGAACTTGAAATAATGTCATCATACTAGGTTTTGGCTCCTAATCAAACTATTTGTTATTTTTAAGCACTTGGGATCATTAATCTTTCCCATGTGCTCAATCTGTCTGATACAGACACATCTGGTCTACAGTTCAGGTCCACCTGCCTATCTATTTTGCTTTTTTAAAGTTGGATGGGACAGAAAAAATGAGAAAATAAACTTCTCCAAAAGGAATTTAGCCTTTTAGCCACTGAAGAAAGGTGATAAAAGAGAATGGGGCCAAGGAGTAAATAAAGTCATCTTTTTTACCTGTTTGACAAGGTGTGCATGGGCTTCCCCATGCAGCACCCAGTGAAGAACAGCACTGTGACTTCAGTGTGGCTCCATTGATATTGATTTCACATCTTCCATCAACAATACTCTGCCAACAAGTGCCTTTAATTGTTTCTGGATGGGAAAGGGGAAGGATTCAAACACTTTAAAACATACTACTTAGTTAGGTTCATGCATCAAAAATGTAACTGAACATGCTACCTTTATTTACATAAAAGTTCCCACCATATAAATAATAGTTTGAAATACAGCTGGCATTATCATAATGACCATAACATTTCAGTTTCTACATAATTAGTGACACTTTTTGATGTTAAATTGGCATTAAAATGCATTTAATACATGACTAAAAATAAATGTAATATCTAAATAAATACATACCTATGCATATAGTTTTTGTTGTATCTAAAGTACTTTCAGAAGAACATTCACAAACAAAGGAACCCAGGGTGTTTTTGCATACTCCATTAACACAAGGGCTTGATTCACATTCATCAATATCTGAAACAAAAATATAGCTATATTGTGGCTAAAGTTAATTTCAGGAATGAATGAATGACTTCACTTGTCATCTTATGTTCTCAATAAAGGAGGCTCAAATGATTCTTTTCCTAGGTTAGCTGAAATGTCCAAAGCACTGAGTTTGTACATATCTAACATAGGTTCCTAAATTTCATTTCAATCTTTGAAGCCAGAACAAAATCTTCGATTCTTTCATTGAGAAGTAGCACAGTATAGTGGATAAAGACCTGGCTTTGTTACAAGGAACACCAGGGTGCAAGTCCTTCCTCTACTGGTTATGAGACCCTAAGCAAATCATTTAACTTCTGAGTGCTACATGTAGCTCTCTCACACTGTAAATGGAAGAAAAGGTGACTACCTGCATTGGTAGACAGTTTCCTCATCCTCATCTGAAGTTCCCTGTAACAATGAAATCGCAGATCCCAATCCATTTTTAATTATTAAATGCTGCTAAATGATTTAAGAATATCAAAGTCAATGTAATGACACATTTTGAAGAAGAGACAGCCAAACTGAGGGGAAAAGGGTTTACAGCTGTCAGTTATGGTGAAGTAGCACCTTCTCCCACTGTCCTAGGATATCAAGTAGTAATTGGAGGCTCACTTAATTTTAAAGTTAATTGAAAAGTTTACCTCAACCCAAAATGTTTGGTTTGAGTGGCTGCGTGGAAGCAGATAAAGGCATTAGCTGTGACCTTGGGGAAGGGGGAAATGTTAACAAAGCAAGAATGACTCAAAGGGGATGTTCATGTGTGAATCCTAGGGCAGTCTGAGCTGTATTTGGGGACTCCAGTTGTGAAAGGAAATTCTATTCAAAGTGAGTGAAGGAGGACTGAATTGTGTGGACTGAAGGGAGGCAAGTGCCCCAAGCCTGGCTAGATGGCTAGAGAGGCTGTGTGGATCTGGGTCCCAGTGCTGATCTTCATAAAACACTAACAACATTCCAAACAATTCATATACTTCTTTCTCCATGACATACAAAAACTAAAATTTATGACACAATGGTACTGAAAGAGTAAATTACATAAACTACAAGATTAAAGTCATTGTTATTTCTTTTTCCTTTAGGCATAAACTATATTAGTGCTATCAAAAGCCTATCTGCTAAGGTTTGTTTAAAAAAATTAATGTATATTTTGTGCTGGTGGTAGGACCGGTAATCTCAGTATTTAAATTGTAGCTCAAAACCGGATTGAAACAGACTGGCAGATGTGAGATATCTGACCGGCATGTACATGAAGCCCCAGTAGCCACAGCAGGGCAAGAGTGCCAGAGAGAAAGCAGCCTAAATAAATGATGACTGTGTGTCTAAGTGAATCTATGTTTCAATCAGGTTAAGTGATTTGCTCAGTCACATAGTTTAATAAGTGTTAGTTCCAGGATTTGAAACAAGTTTTCCTCATTTCAAATGCAACTTTCTTGCCACTAGGTCAGACTGTCCTTCCCACAGACCCGGAATTCAGCAAAGCTGGGCTAAAGGACCAAGCTCACCATGCACAAGCTTTGTGACATTAAGTAAACTGCTTTATTTTTCTGGACCTCAGTTTTCTCATGAAAGAACCAACAGGTTGGACAAGATGATTTCTATGTTTCCTCTCTACTCTAAATTCTAAGAAGAGAATCTTGATTAAACATTTAACTAGATTCAAATGACTAGAAAAGATCTGCAGAAACTACTTAAATAAATCAACTTAAACACATTTATCTAACTTGTTATTATCATTTTTTACTCTTAAGAGTCAGCTATACAAATAGCATAAAAGCATTTACCTTCACAAGTTTTTAGGTCAGGTTTGTATACAAAACCCTTGGGACAGGTACAGGTGAAACTTCCAGGAGTATTTCTGCATTGCCCATTGTCACAAAGCAAGGTGTTTAATGCACATTCATTAATATCTGTAATGAAGATTGGAGTCAGAATTAGAAAGTCTAATTTAACACACTTTCTTTAAACATTTTAAGTTCTCAATTCTATGGAGAAAGCAAATTTTTAAAAATACAATTTTCCCTTGAATTACTTAATTTTATAAACATGGGGTACATGTGGGTACAATGTCCCAGACCATCAGACAGACAGCAATCAACCCCCTGCTTCCCTTGTCTATGGGGACACCTGGACTTTATGAAAATAACCAACCTTTACTTTAGATAGTTGCTGAGTTTTGCCAGAAAGTACAGGAGGCTTTCTACTAACTTCATTTTTCGCTTCTTCCCCCCATCCCCTTCTCCAAATGGGACAGTTGGGTCCTTGATACTATATTACACCCTCAGGATAATTTGGAGATTCTTAGTTCAGGGCTATATATCACAAAGGATCGGGAGAACTGGTAATTATGCAGGACAGTTTAGATAGATAATTCAAATCATTTTAGGTCAAAACCACTGCTTTATGTTCAACTGTCTACAAACCTGTACGGTAATTATGAAAGTTTTCATCCCAGGCATCATTAAATCTACTTGCATCACTATTGTACCAAATATTGCCTAATATACTCAAAATGCCATATATATTTGAAGTAAATTATTTGTTTACTTAGAAATCCTGGTCAGCTGATTAACTGACATTTTAAAAAGTCAATTCTCCTATAAAATAAAAGTCTTGTATATTTAGCTCTGTGGTACCTCATGGGTAGAGGGTGCCATAAACACCCCTGAACCAACTCGCTGATCTTCTTTACTATAGTTTTATGTCATACAAGCCCATGGACATAAGCTTATAAAGCCTTTAAAATATCAGAAAGTCAATATAAAGCCTTAGGGTATGAGAAGATCATGTATGGAAAATCCTAACAAAATGATTTGAGATGTGTAAATGCAATCTGAAAGGGTCAAACACTGACATCAGAGGCATTTGGCAACCTGAACAGTGGAATTTGCTGTTAAGATAAAAAATAGCTAGTCACTGGGAGCCATGCGTGGGAAATGACTGGGGCAGACCTTTGGTTCACAACTTCTTTCCCTTTTACCACAACCAAGCCCTGACCTGATAAGAATGGATCCAATTTTGTAGTGTTTACTAAAGCAAAACTCTCATTGAAGTAAGAATTCCCACTGGCTCCCAGACTCCCCCTTCGGCTTTCCAAGGGGTGATTTTTGGATGGAGCTGAAACATCCCTGTGTCTTTGTGCACTGCCCAAATAAATAATGATTTTTGGTGCCTGCCAACCAAGAGAGGCCCTTCTAGAAAGATGAAATAGTAAAACATGTTTTCAGTTGAGTCTACTTTGAAAATACCACATGTACTCAAATTATGGCTGCCCCAGGATAAAGGCTGCACCCTAAAAAGCTGTTCTAAAGTTCAGAGTGAGGGGAGGGTATATAAGTTTTATTCTCGAAAGTAAATAGAGTGCACAAAGAAGAGGAAATAAAAGACCAGATCTTAGAGTAGCAGCTAGAGGTAAAGAGAAAAAAATGTAGCAGAAGAGTAGGAGTATGCCTAATTCTGTAGCTCACCAGTTCTTTTAGCCTCTTTTTCCTTTAGCCGCCATGTAATTAATCCTAAATCCCAAGCAAAAATTAGACTTGGACTTTCATGATAATTTGGAAGGGGTGAGAGAGGATGGATTTTTTGATCACCTGTGATGAGTACATGTGTATGTAAATTAATTATATAAATAAGGAAGAAGGGCAAAAAAAAATTCCATTTTCCACCTAAATAAACATCCTGTCTTCTTCCCTATATTTCAGTTTTCCCTATCTTTCAAACTACATGAAGCATCAGCCCACTTATCTAAACACTGTTGCATAAGTACTATGAATGTAAGTGAGAATTTCCACTGAATTTACTTCTTAAAGCAAAGACTAAAGAGTCTTTAAGGTAAACGTGAGAAGAAAAGTGGCATAAGCAATCATCAAAGAAAAAAATCGCAGGAATTGGTTTTAAATGTCTAGTGCTGCCTCATCCTAAAGTTTTCATCTTCATATAATTTCCCAAATTTCACCCATTCTTCCATTTCAGCAGCCATAGACTTAAACAAGGCATTGGTAGATATCACCTGGATGACCAGAACCCACTTTTTTGTTACAGGAAGAGTCAAGAGATACATAAATGCTTGAAGAAAGTGGCCATGACAGATCATGAAAGTGGGTGAATAGATAAATAGATGGATTTGAAATAGCATCTAGGCAAATTGCAGGACAAGGAAGGAGAACATGAGAGAGAAAAAAGGAACCATACCAGGTATATAGCATTAAGAAGGGCCCACAGAAGTTTGAGAAGTAGTTGTAAATAGTGGGAAAAGCCAGAGGAGCTTTTGGGAAACCAAGAAACACACAGAATGCTGAGAAGGCCAGAGGCAGCACTTTTAGATGCTTCATACATCTCAAATAACAGTAACAAAAGCAATAAAAGAAACTAAAGAGATTTAGAAGAGGTAAAATTAATGACAGGGAGAAGAAAGAAAGGAATGAGAAAGGAAGAGAAAGAAGGGAGACAGAGGGGAAAATAGAAAGGAGGAAAGATGAGAAGGAAAGGAGAGGGCAGGCAGGCAAGCAGAGGAAATGTGTAAGATCTTGAAAGAAAATGTTGTTCAATTCAAGATAGATTGAAGATTTAACCCAGAGCCCAAAAAAGCACTAATGTGGTAAAATAGAGTACAATAACAATAATAATGAAGAACATGGTTGATAATTTTAGGGCGAGGAAATGTTACCAAATAAGATTCTAAATTATTTGGGCTTTAATCTTGAAATTAAATTTTATTTGTATGTAATTTAGACCTATGTAAACCAAAACAAGTGAACACAAAGTCAAGTTCACAATATAGCAGAGCATCACCCAAAAAAGTTAGAGCCACTGCAATTATATTAATTACATGTATAATATTATAAATGGTGTATATGTGTGTATATATGGTTACATACACATGGATACATATATGTATATGTTGTCTAGAAATCACCTTCTAATGGTTAAATGTAATCAATGGTACAAAAATATATAGAGAAGCTAATGCACAGCAGGCATAATTCTCATAGAGTAGGCGAATTAAAAAAAAACAATGGGAGGAGTTAGACTAATAGTACAGCTTTTACTGATGATTTTACATCATATTTATTCTCATATATGATCTTATTTTTTATCTTTTATTCCCACGGCCTAGCACGATGTCTGCTAGATAATGGAAGTTTAGTAAGTGCTCATTTAATAAATGATTTAATAAATGATCATCCTCCTAAAATGTTAGCTCCATTAAAGGTCACGTATTATTTATCTGCCTATTTCTCTCACCACCTAAATATTGATAGTGCTTTGCACAGAGTAGGTGCTTAATAAATGGTTACTGCATAAATAATTCAGTTTTCAGTTGTAATTAGTATATGTGAACTTTATATGCAAAGACATCAAATGTAATTTAAAATCACAATACATTTTTTGAATACTAAGTTTTTGGGAAAGGCAAGAGATGAAATCTCCTTTTACACAGACATCATCATCATCATAATCTCAATGACTATTCTTCATTTTTTTTTTTTGCTAGGCAATGGGGTTAAGTGACTTGCCCAGGGTCACAGAGCTAGTAAGTGTTACGTGTCTGAGGCCTCATTTGAACTCAGGTCCTCCTGACCCCAGGGCCGGTGCTCTATCCACTGCACCACCTAGCTGTCCCCTTGTTCTTCATTTTTAAAAAGCAATTCTAACATGTACTGGGTAAGTTACCCAAACTATATTTCCCATGATCCTTGGCAACATTTGCTGTCACTTCCTAATCTTTCTGTTACTATTTCAAACTCTCTTTAGTTTTCTCTAGTAATCATCATTCTTCGAGATTTACTAAGCATCAATAGGAAACATAAAGGCTCCCCTCTATTACTTTCAATCTTCTTCCTGACAGAGGGGGGATAAGGGATCACATGCATAGGTATATTAGCACACAAAAGCCCTTCTTATTTTTGTTACTTCCAACTCCTGGCCAAGGGCTTTTACCGTTCTCTTCTATCACCAGCTCCTGCTTGACTAGAAGAATAATCATGGGAAGAAAGAACACAGAATACAAGAGTCACTTTTATAATGACCATGAATCTATTGCCAGACTTCGAATATTTTGATTTATAGTATTTAATCTTTCACATTACAGATATCCTTCACTTTAATCAAACAGATAAGTCTCAGGAAGTTTTACATCAATCAAATTTCCAGTAATGAATCTTATTTTTAATGACCTCTATTATAAAAATGGAATAATGTTTTGAGCATTGAAAATATCTTGGATGTTATTTATGTTTTTGATAAAATATTAATACTGTGTGCCACCCAAAATACTTAAATCACAAATAAAAATACTAAAAGTAAAGTGCCATAAACTGACAACATGACTGCATCACCTTGTCTTACTGTTCCACATATAGAACAGCAATTGTTAAGGTATAGCAATGTAACTAAGTTTTTCACCAGCTTCTTTAATTTCTGTAACATTTTTACCTTTAAAAATTATCATTCAAATTTTTGTCCCTGAAATTACTGACATCTTCTTAAATATCACTGTCTGGTAATAGTTACACTGCTTATTTTTGCTATTTCCCCCCCATTAACCTCAGCAATAGCCTAAAATGCCAAGGACTGAAAATCAAATCTTCTTTTGGAATCCCAAAACTCCCAGAAAAAAGCTATCCAGCAACCAAAGAATGAACAACAAGGCTCAGTAAAGTACAAATGTGCAACTTTTCACCTAAATTAATGACTGACCATTGGTGTCTGGTGCCACTATTACAGGATGTTTTCAAACCAAAAAGGTGTCACTTAGCCTGGCAGAGTGCTGATTGTTAGAAGAGATAAATGAGTGGCCTGAGTTTTCCCGTATCATCCTGAGTAGTAGGTATAGTAAGGTGGGTATAGTAAAATGACAGTATAGCACCTTCTTATTTGGTTCACTTCATCAAAGTTCTTTTCTATGGATTTAATTTTTAAATTAATAATTTACAAATTCCTTGAATTTAGACTTCTGTTGTATGAATCTGTTTTAACTGAATGATTTTATACCTATTACAACAATGTCGGTTTTCTTTGTCACACAACATTTTGATTAAATATAGATTAAAAAGAAGCTTAAATAGTATAACTTTCAAGGACCTCTTGGGAAAAATGGCATATTACTTACCAACACAGTTTTTCCCACTTGCATCCACTTCATATCCTGAATTGCATATACACTTGTATGTGCCACGTAGATTCTCACAAATTCCATTTGGGCAAATATCAGGATCGAGGGCACATTCATTTATATCTACAACATATTCAAGTTTGACATCAGTTATCTTGCTTCAGTGAACTTTAAATGAACTAACTCTGCCACTCTCTCTC
Source organism: Vombatus ursinus (assembly GCF_900497805.2). Classification (NCBI taxonomy): domain Eukaryota; kingdom Metazoa; phylum Chordata; class Mammalia; order Diprotodontia; family Vombatidae; genus Vombatus; species Vombatus ursinus. Next base: position 543,680 of record NW_020954113.1, read on the forward strand.
TGGGTTTCAGATTCACTCTAAAACAGGGGGATTGAATGATAATTTCCTGGCCACCTCTCCCCAATATGTATTGTCTACTCACTTTGAAGGACACTCCTTTGGGTTAAGGAATTGTCTTGCTTTTGTATTTGTTTCTTCCGTACTCATTACTGTGCTTGGCACACAGTTAGCATTTAATAAATGCCTTCTCATTCATTCATTCATTCATTCATCTTTAAAAGTTCTTTACAGCTTTAATGCTCTATATTACATCAATAAACATCAATTTACTCACCTTGGGACAACTTTAAAAATATTAAAAAGTAATTTTTAATGAACTTAGAGTTAATCAAATTTGCTGCTTATTTCTAGTCCTATAAATTTTTCAAACTCTCCTTCTCTTTCAGGTTATAAAGATTAACTGAGCACAATTATTAGTAGACCTTCAGGACTCCTTCGATTGCTTCAGTTGTCCTAGTCTAGCAGGAAGGTTAGCTGAGTATTGTCAAAACAAAAGTCTTTTTCCTTTGTCTGTCTCTCTGTCTCGCTTGCTTGTTATCTTTATCTCTTTTTTATCCTTCTATTTAGAACTTACTGTGGCATCTCTAACTCCAACAGATGAATTCAAGTGGCCAGTTCCTCTTCTAGCAGTTAAGTGATGCCTTGCCATTGACTATACAATAGATTCTGGCTCAGCAAGTTACTCTACCATAACAAGATGACTGACAACTTCACAACTGAGAAATCCTCCAAGGATACAGTTATCACGTGGCCACACAACAAAGCCAACAACTCAGACACAGACTTGGGCTTCAACAATAGAAAAGTGACAGGCACCTGACATATGACCTAACTCTTCTCAAATTGGGTTCCAATTCCTTTAAGATAGCTCCCTCCCCAAGCACCTAAGCAACCCCAAGGAATGTTGCATTCTCCCTGTAGAAGCATCTGAGGTTTCCAGGAGTACCCTGATGAGCTTTCTGAAATCTCAGGAAAGTCCTGAACATTAGGAAAAGCAATAGATCCGCTAAGGGTGGCAGTGGCTCCACAGAGGTTCCTCTGAAAGCCAAGCAGCATCTCTGCTACTGCTACCATATAAACTCACGAATTATAAGCTTAATGAATTTTAAACTGATTACTCACCACTGCCTCCTGAAGTCATTCCTGGGCCACTACTGCAAAGTGCTTGATATTCCGCTGAAATAAACGCAAGGATAGTCAATGATTCTTTTGTTTCCATGATAGGGAAATTTTAACCCTGGTTTCACATATATTATTTCCTCCAAAGTAAGATGAAGTGAATTAAAGAGGAAGCTGAAAATGAGACACTTCCCGGGGGGGGTGTTCCATACCTATGATATCAGTGTAGGGAATTACCAGTGAGAAAATTCTAACAAAGCAGATCTATAAATGTAGTTTTTCTTGAGAGGGCCACTGACAGGTTATATTTGCTCAGAATCAGAAAGCTAGTCTGTGTCAGATCTAGTGTTTTTCAAGAGCTTTCAGTTGTGTCTGACTCTTTGTCACTTCATTTGGGGTGTTCCTGGCAGAGATACTAGAGTGGTTTGCCATTTCAGTCTCCAACTGAATTTACAGAGGAAACAGAGGCAAACAGGGTTAACTGACTTGCCCAGGGTCACAGAGCTAGTAAGTATATGAGGCCGGATTTGAACTAAGGAAGGTAAGTCTTCCAGATTCCCAGCCCAGCACTCTAACCACAGCACTATTTAGATGCAACCCAGAGATAGTACTTGACCTCTGGGTTTTCCTGGTTCTAAAAATAGCTCTTTATCCATTATACCATCCTGCCTTCTGCCCAGAGCATAATACCTACTTTTTCTGTCATGCTTCAGACACGCAATTCCACCACTGAGCAAGAATTGCTATACTTCCAGGTCTCTCCTTTGACTTTTCTTTTTAAAAAATTACTGCATTAGTAGATCAGGAAAATATTGTAGACAGTATATATTCAATATGTTCTTTAAACTTTTATCTTTTGAAAATCTGTTTCCTTGAGAGTCTTTTGGCTTTTTACCATGTTTAGCGAACTCCAACATTTCCAAGTAAAATAATATTTAGATGAGGGAACCATTCAGTTGGGTACAACTGAATAATTACTCTTTTGGGATTTTTTTTAAAAGTCAAGAAAGATTTCAGTATAAAAATCTCAGTGCGTTTGAAACAAGGATCCTAGGGAAAGCAATCACTAGTATCGAAATGGTGAGGTCATCTTGAAGAGTTGTGTCTCTGAGTTACACTGAATGGAGTCATTCTAAATGAGTTTGTGATTTGTAACTGAAGAATTGTTCCTGAAAACAGATTTGCTGTGATAATGGGAAGTGAAAAACTTGAAAACTGAAATAAGCTGTTATAAGCACTATTGTCTGTGCAGCAGCAGGAACATTTCCAGGTATTTGATGCACTGAGGAAATCTTTTGTTTATTTCCACGTGGGAGGCTCACAAGTGCCCGAAAATGCATACTTTGGCAATAATTTTCAGTGATCCAAGTATTTCAATCTGTGGAGAACCTACATGCCCTCCAAATGATCTGTCTAGTAACTAACTGTATACTTTTTTCCGCACAGGTATTCCTGTGCATCCATGTGCTTACCTCACTGTTAAACTTCTAGAGCTAGTTTTGTTTTTTTAAATCAATATTCAAGTAGCATTGTTGAGAAGCAATAAATATACTCTCCAATCTCTAGTACACCTTTTTGCTTTTCTTTGACTGCGAACATAATGCAACTCGGCTGTTGGCCTGGATCAGCCACTAATTTTCTATTGTGACTTGCCCAAAGTCAATCACCATCTATAAAATTTAGAGGGTGGGCCATTTGAACACTAAGGTTCCTTTCAGCTGTTGTGAATGACTCTACTTACTGTCATCAACTCTGAAGGGTTTTTCCTTTAGTATTTGTTGATTTGTTCTGATCTATCAGCCTCCACAAATGGAGGCAAATGAGCAAAATATAGATAATGCAGTATTATAGATAATTCATAAATTACTTCATTTTGTCTTTGGAGTCTGTGAGGTTTTTCTTTTTTTTTTTGCTTTTATTTTATTAGAATTGTATCTAATATTCTGGAAAATAATTTCAAACAAAACAAAGAAGCCACACCATGAAAACCTAGCTTAAGTTAGAAAGACTTAATAGCTGTCAGCTAACTGACTAAGCACTAGCCCAGCTTAAATAGAAGTAACTTCAATGAAGCAGATATGTTGAGTGTTTTGGTTTCAAAGGCCCTCTTAATATATGCAAAAAGTAAACTTGAAGAGTATGAAATGTCCACAAAGCCAGTAATTCAGTAATGAGATATTTTAAATATAATTGATTAAAACAACAATTTAGGTGAAAACTTGTTATTATCAGGAAAATCTGAAAGCAATCTTTGCTGCATGTTAACCACAATGTGGATTCTTGAGAATTTATGGTAATAAATTTTTCTATGTGAAAAGGGAACCCAAATGTCATGCAGTGGGGTCCACAATATCGAGCAGAATCACATAATGCAGTCAGGTGGAAAGCATCTGCCTTACCAACTGGAAAGAGAGAGGCTTTCTCCATAGAGGAAACGGACTCTGTATTTTCTAAAAGTTCAAACTTTTATACTCCAGTGTGCTAGTAAATTACACTCCTGATAATGGAAATAAATGGCTTATATAGACTAAAACAAAACAAACAACAACAAAACACACACACTCCTACCTCTGCATTCCAAAAGATTAAAGAAAAGCAGATGACTTCCTGAATTTTGAAAACACTTAAAAAAATGTGATCAGGTGCCAAAAGAGAAAGGTAGCAGCAACAGTACTAATAAAAGACAGGGAATGGGAGTTAAGAGAAATATTTCTCCCCCATCCTCTCACATCAGCATCAGATTAAAATATTTGTGGAATAGCGTAGGCAATAAAACAGGAAACACACTCAACCTTGTAGCTCTGGGAAAAATGCACTTTTGCTCTCTGCTTCCTAACTTAGCTTATTCTTGGTGTAAAGGCAAGCAAGTGAGTGACACAGTTGTTTTCCATATGGGCCAAAGCTGGTATTAGATTATCTGGAATTAGGTCATACTCCTATTCTGTGTACAGAATGATGCATGCTCCTGAAGCACTGGTATGGGAAAGCAATGGAAAAATGCCACAGGATTATATTTGGATGGCCCTTAACAGTCATTAGAACCCAGGAAGCAACAAGGAGATCAGTTAATGGATTGAACAATTAAAGCTGCCTGCCTGCAGACTAAGGTGCTCAGAAGCCTTTCAAAATAAGTTTAGGCTGTTGAGTAGAAATGTCTTCATTTACAGTTTGCACGTGTCTCAATTCTGGAGAGGAAAGATGCATTTTTAGCTCTCAGATGGTTAGCTTCAAACCAGATGAAATGATAGAAAGTAAGGGGAAAAAACTCTTCCCCTCTGGATATATTCAGTTCCCACAGCAATACATCTCCTTTTGAGAAATTCTTTTCTCCCCTGAAATGAAAGATGTCCTACATTTTACCCTTCATGAATTGGCATTTTCAGCAAACAAATAGGTGGGCAGACCAGCCTAGATGAAACAGTTTCCACATGTGTAACTCTTCTGTTTAAATTCATTCAAATATAAAACAGAAGTCAGTGGCACTGGGCCCTAAATTTAGAAAACATTTTAACTCTATAACACAGTGAGTCATGAAATATTCTGCTGAAGGAACAGCCTACTATAATTTTCCTTAAAATCCTGTACGAACAGCTTTTCAGAGAAGCAGCACAATGTAGTAAAAAAAAAAGCACAATACTGAGAGTCAGGAGGAACAGGTCCCAGTACTCCTTCTGTCACTAATTTGCAATATGATCAATACTCAACCTTTTCGTGCTTCAGTTTCCTCATTTGTAAATTGAGAATATAATATTTACTTTACCTATCTCACAGGGTCATCGTAAGGATAAAATGACATAATAAATCTGAGAGCAACTTGTATCATCACTTAAGGCAAAAAACAAATGTAAGATGTTGCATAATGTCATCGACTACAGTAAAGCTGTCTTTCTGTGGTGGTTTATTCTTACTTCTTAAAAAATCCATCCACTAGACCCTATATATTAACTTCAAAACATCTAATAGGTATATATAGCTTTATAATAGCAAGGAAGATCTTTTTCAATATGACAAGGTTTTTGAAATTTAAAAGTTAACTCTTAACTTTTTTCCAAGCCAGAAAACTACATGGGTATAACTAAGACAAGATAAAATACACATACACACATACACACACACACACACACGTGCGTTTTGAGGATAAGGGCTAATGTTATTTTAATATTTATGACTAAACTACCTTTCCAATGTTGAAAATCTGTTGTTTTCCTTAGTCTTGCAAACACAAACATACCATGTTTGAGTTGAAAAGGCCTGTGTATGTCACTTAGTACAACCTGTCTGTAGATGAGGAAATTGTAACTTCTGTTTTAGATAAGAATTTAATCTTGTAAAAAAAAAACTAAAGTTCAAAATTAAGTCACCATTAATCAGGACTAGAACCCAAGTCTCATTATTTCTAGTTCAGTCCTATTTCTATACCATGATACCTCCTACAATGGGCATTTTAAAATTTTAGAAACATTGCAGGTAATTTTAAAATTATTTCCTTTTATATTATAAAAAATCCTGGTTTCATCAGAGGTCATCCTACTCTTGCAAATTAGAAATGCTGAATTTGAATTAGAAAACCAGGCTGCTTAAAGATGCAATAGCCTGTGAAGAACATGAGTAGTGCTGATGTGGGACATGAAGGGTATTCTGTAAGAAAGGTACAAAAATTTCAAATCAATCTGAAGTGCACATAAAGGAGAGCCTTGGCTGGGTAAGGAAAATTTGACTAGAACTTCTTCCAAGCTCCTCGCAATGCAGGTGTGCCACTAGAGAGTACAGTGCCATCCTTTCCTCTTTTACTCTAGCAACAACTGCTTAACATTCCATACCTGAATTCTGTGCAGGGCAAGGCTGGCAAGGCTCCCCAAAGGCATACTCGGTGCTGGCACAACAGCATTCAGACTTAGTAACTGCTCCAAATAGGGGTTTGACACACTGACCCCTCTTGTATCCACCATAGCACGTGCTCCGCATGTGTGTATCTACAATGGAAAAAAAATCCTATTATCTTAATAATCTTTAAGCTGTGGAAACACCCTTGTTGAGGGTTGAAGCACATTCAATAGTTTCAAAGCTGGTCCTAGACTCTGCCTATTTCCCCAATGTTCTGATTCACAATGATATAACACTTCCGTCATAAGGGCTTTGAGGTCAATTAAAAAAAAAATCTCACTTCCAAATAGTTGAAACTTAAACATCAGTACAGATGCTGTCAATCTTCCAAGGCTACTGTGGGCGAGAAATTATTTCCATAATAGCCAACCACATGGAATGATGATGAAGCACTTTAGAAAGCTAGGTGATTCTCCAAATAAACCTGGGAGCTGGGGAATGTTTGGGTTAGGACGACATTTCAAAGAGGAGAAAGTTTACTTTGGATCTAATGACCTCTCTCTTTGACCTTCCCAAGCACCATTCCATTGCAGAAGCAGGAGGGTGGCCCAGAAGAATGAGGGAAAGAAAGTGGGTTCCTGCTCAGCCTGAACCTTTCCCAACTCACAGGGCATTCTAATGAACATTCTAATGAAAGAGCAAAATAAACTCAAAATAGTACACAAAGTTTTTCTTTAAGAAAAGCCACATAATATGGCCAGGAGACTTTAATCTAAGCTAGTTCATTTCTCAATATTTTCTTCTTTAAGTTCTTTCCAGTAAGGAAGATTGAAAAACTTCTGTTCAATTAACTTCTTACCACACCCACAACAGTACTTTCTAAAGAAGATAGTGCTAGTTTGATCCATTTTAAATAGGTACCACTTAAAAGTTTTGTACCATTAAATGGGTCTTGTTCTAAATTAGCTATTCTGCAAAAAGATATCAGCATTTACATACTCTAGAGTGAGAACAAAAAGTTTATTACTTTAATAAAGAATTACACAAAAAAGACCAGTAAGGTCAGTTAATTAATTAGCATCAACATTATTTTAGGTAAAGAGAAGAGTAAGGAATAAGAGGTTTTTCTTTTGTAATTAATAAAGAATGACCTCTTTTTATGCTTAGAAGTGATTCATCATGTTATACTAATACCTCTTCATTAAAAGTATGGCAGTATATAATTAAAAAAGCAAGCTGTTTCTCTTCTAATCAATAAAATGCTTCACTGTCATCAGGACAAAACAGGCATTTTACTTTTTCATGTTTCAAAGGCCTTAATGAACACCTCCCCCTCAAACAGATCAATAAGCTTCATTTCCCAAATTTCCATCTCTCTGGAAATGCTCATACAGCTACACAAAACTCCAGATTAGGATGAATTATATTAACTAGTTTTTTGATTCTCCATATTTCTTGCCTTCCACACCTTCCTCTTTGGCTACTCAGATTTTCATTAAAACACTCACCAAAAGGGAAGGAAAAGAGAGGTGACAGCCCAGTTTTAAGAAGTAAACAACAAGGAGAATGGCAGAGGTTGAAACTAATGATTAAAATAATGTATTGCAGACTCCCTGTAGTGATCATTTTTCCTAGCTGTGCTTCTCCATTAATTAATCTAACACCATACTTTTATTTCTGTAGGAAAAAAATTTGCCCCTGAAGGTTTGTTGCTCCTTATTCATCAAAGTTCACATACACTAAAACATGCTTTGCATCTGTCATTTTGTTTTATTTCTTGACATGGAGCTGGTTCGGTACTGTCATTCTTACAACCAGTGTGTCTTACCAACACACACTCGTCCATCCAGCCCCACCGCCAGTCCAGGGAAGCATTCACATCGGTAGGATCCATCTGTGTTCACACAGCGTCCATTCATGCAGATTCCAGGTGTTTCACATTCATTAATATCTAGAGGGAAGGGCAGAAATCACATTTAACATTTATTAGACATTAAAATATGTTTTAATTCACTGCTAGAGTACAAGTTTTTAAAGACATGTTTTAACTTTTGGGGAAAGGGAAAGAAGAGGGAAAAAGGGAGAGAAAGAAAGGAATATCATCTGTTAAAAAAATAGTTTCATTTTCTTTTCAGGAAAAAAAAATTAGGCAGAGAGGAATCAATTGTCTTAGCTTTTTTTTTTCTTCTTTCACAAAAAGCTACCTAAAAATGCTCTCAGGAGATATGTTAACCCAAAATAAGGATCACAGAGGCAAATACATAACTGAAGAAAGGAGGAAAATGACTGCTTAGACAAAGGGCCCTGTGTAATGGTTCACAAGGCAATTCCTATAACATTGCTACTCATTTTGTAATGTAAGAAGTCAGGCTCAATAGCAAATTACATCTTTGACCAGGTCAGGAAGCTTCCTCTTCTGGCATTCAATTCCTGGGATGATGCCCATCCCAATACCACCCACACTTCATGACTCTGGGGCAATTTGCATGACATTTCTGGTTTTATAATGCTTGTTTTTAAAGCGCATCCCATTAATGTTTTACTGGAAAACTGAATAATTGGCTCAGAAAAATAAATATGGATAAATTAGATGACCATTCTTGGCCAACCATAGCACTAAGTACTATAGGCACCCAGCAGAGAAGGATATTTCTTAAGCATTGAAAGTATTTTAGAGTACACTATGTGTGTATTCAGGGCTAGTAAAAAAAACTTTATGGGACACATCCTAATAGGAACAGGCATTTATTATTGACAAGGGGAACATACTTTTTCTCCCTTCAGAAGGCAAATTTAAAGCACCAGTTTCCAAAGTGTGTTTGCAGCACACATAATACTTACAAGCAAATCACTTTGTAACAACTCTCATTAGTGTATACAACAGCTAGTGTGTATGAATATTTCCTCCTTTCTGACCTTAAAAAGGCAAAGTGAGTGAAACACCTCTCTGTTTTACTTAGTTTACGTTGTTTGGCACAAAATACTTTCAAATGGTCCAAGATTTCGTGTTCAAATTGTGTTTTAAAACAGCAGCTATATTTAAGTGTATGAACTCAGTTTGGTTTTGTTCTCCCTGCCATTTTTTGTTCAATATAAGATGTACTGTAAAACAGCAGCAACAAAGATCTAACAGAAAGTATCTGAATGCTTTTTAAATAGGTATGAGGTTAGAATGTAGACCCAGGGACTCTTAGGAGGCTGACCTCCTTGTATAACTGGTTAACTGCAGGAATTTTCCTTATACAATTCTACATACCCCAGTTTTTGTGGGCACAAAGCTAAAATTCTCAGAGCACTGTATGAAAACTTAGCCCAAAGTCTTGAAGAGGAAATTTAGTGAGCCTGGGAATAAGTAAAGATAAGAACACTCTTGTGGGTAATTCTTCATTAGTGCCATTTCCATTGTGCCTTCTGTAGTCCATACGCTCAAGAAAGAGGACAAAGGTAATAATAGGGACCAAATTGCCTCTGGTCGCCAAGCTAACATCTAGGAAAGGTATTACTAAACTTCTGAAGTGCTGAATTTGTTTGATAAGTGAGGAGGAAAAATCTTATTTATTTATAGAAGATGTCATTACTAATGTCCATGCTAATGTCCTTACACAGGGTTTGGCAAGATCTAGATTATCAAAGAAGTCACATCTGATTTCTTGAATAGTTTCCTTAATATCATCTGCAAACCACATTTATTACTAAATGGTGATGTCCCAGAACACTGGCACTCTACAGGTGCTAAAGTTGTAGGCCAGTATAGTATGAAAGAATATAATAGCATACAAAACCAAAGGGGCCTAACATTTATGATATTAACATCTTTCTTGTTATCATTTTGTTTGGAATTCTTCCCTGATTATTCCAGTCACTGTTAATCTCCTATTCCTCTGTAAGCACTTGTATGCTATCTGCATTACACAATTTAGTACTTCCTTAAATTTTGTTTTGTATTATATACCTTTTCATTTTCTCAGTTAAGTTCCTTGAGAACAAGGACTCTGTTTACTACTTCCTTTATGTCTACCACAATACTCAGAGTGTTGCTGAGCTAGGTATAAAGTTGCTCCTAAATATTTTTAATTGATAGAATAATTGCAAATACACAGGAAAAGCATCTCCCTCTATCAGAACTGAAATGAAACACTCCTTTTCCATTTCCTTTTCATAAATTTCCACCATTATAAGGAACTGGTGTTAGGATCATACAGGATAGGGCTTGAAGTTCTTTTAGGTACAGGGAAAGGCACTTAATAAAGTGCTTTACACTTTACAATGCTTACTAAAGACTTTACACACATGAGAAAACATCTTTCTTCATAATACCTTAACCAAAGCTGTCCTAAAGCACTCAGAGAATAGATACCATGTGACTTTATCCTGCTTTCTCAATCTTGGAGAGCTCAGATATTCTACACCTCTCTGTCTGAGACTGCAAGCCAGAAGGTTTTGAATATAGCACTTTAACAGATCTCCTGGACCTGTTCTAGGTACGAACTCCCATGCCAGGTCTGGTTCCAGCCCAGATCTTGGACCTGGGTCCAGCAATCCACTCATCCATGGCTACAGAATACAAGAGACTCTAAGCAAAAAATTCTGACTCCAGTGATTCTTTTCAAGATCTTAAAATCCAAATCATTTTTATTACTTTTCAGACACAAAACTGAAGTCTGATCAAACATTAAGCTTTCTTATTTTCAAGAGTACAAATTTTTAAAAATCTCATTGTTGCCTCAATCCCTAGAGCAATGAGGTTACTTTGAAAGTTACCAAACTGAACAAATGTGGCATCTTGGCTTGTAGTTTGTTTATTTCTTCTGTTGAATTTATTTTCTTTGACTGTTATGGACCCTGAAAAAATTCTCTATTCCTTATGGGACATGGGCAAAATTATGAAAACTTGACCACTACAAATAAAATTTTGTATCATTCTCTCCAGGTGGCAAACAAGAAGTGCCAAATAAAATGCAACAGTAGCTCAACTGCAATTATCTTCCAAATGTAAAGATAAGGCACAGCTCTATATGTTCAGGAAGATGTTCAAGTCTCCAATGACAAAATGGCAACTAACATCCAATAAATATTCTGACTCATTTCTTAAGGAATTTTCAGGAGATCCTCTGGAAAGACCACCCCCAAAAACCATCTTTGAAAGGAAGAAATCCTTCTGACAAAAAAGGCAGTTTCTCTTGGTGGCTAGGTTCCAGGTACAAACCTAGTTAATCTTACTAAGTAAGGGAAAATGGTGTCAAATATTTGGAGAAAACAAAGGGCAGAGAGGAGAAAGGTTAGTCAGTCAACAAGCATTCATTAAGCACTTTCTATATGCCAAGCACTAGTGATACAAAGGAAGAAAAACATAGTCCCTGCCCTCAAGAAGGACTCTTTTAATGGAGGAGACGATACATAAATAGGTAGGTACATTCAAGATATACACAAGATAGACAGAAGGTACTCACAGAAGAGAAGGCACTAGGAAAGGTCTCGTGCTGAGTGGGATTTGAGCTGAACCTTGAAGAAAGAAAGGGAAACTAAAAAATGAAGGTAGGGTGGGAGAGTATTTCAGTGCAAGGCACAGAAATAGAAGGAGGAGCGTCATACAAAGAATGACAAGAAGGCCAGTATCAGTGCTGTACATGAAGAGGAATAAAGTTAAAGAAGGATGAAAAGGTAGAAGAGCTCAGGTTGTGAAGAGTTACAAAGGCTATTCCTCTAAACAATATAAGAAGATTTTTTCCCACCAAAAGAGAAAGAAAAAAATTTGTTAGAATATATACAAACTAAATAGTGCAGTACAAACCTTTGCAGTAACGGCCATCTGATGCCAACTGGAAACCAGGTTTACAAATGCACTTAAAACTGCCATCTTCATTGATGCACATTCCATTGAGGCACATGTTCCTTATGCTGCATTCATCCATATCTGGGGGAGAAAGCGAATGAGTCATGTACCAACCAACAACAGAAGGTGTTTCCTATGTGCTATGAACAGTGGCAGGCACTACAGACATAATACAAATACGAAGAATTAAGCAATCCCTATTCCTAAGAAGCTTAAACTCTACTAGGAAAGACAACATGTACATATATAACTACAGGATAAATAAGAAATTGTTAAATACAAGGTAGTTCAGGATGGAAGCATTAGCAGTTGGGGCATCAAGAAAGGCTTCATGAAGAAAATGGTGTTTGAGTTGCAACTTAAAGACAGAAACTCTGTAAGGTCAATGTGAGGAGGAATGAGCTCATTCCAGGCATGGGGGACAGCCATTACAAAGACATGGAGATGGGAGCTGAAGTATTGTGTACGAGGAACAGGGGGAAGAAGGACTGTTTGGCTGAACTGCAAAGTGCAGGAAGAGAAATAATGCCCAATGCGTCTTGAAAGACAAGTTGGGGCCAGAATGTGAAGGACTTTAAGGAGTCGCTGTAGTTGACTGAGTAGAGGAGAGACAAAGAATAGTCTTAACTTAAGGAATACCACTTCGGTAGCAGTGTATTAGATGGACCAAAGTAAGGAGAGACTTGGGGCAGGGAAACTAATCAGTCTATTGAAATTGTCCAGGCAAAAGATGATGAGTAGAGAGTCCTATTCTACTGGGTATGTAAAGAGAAGGGTTATAATGTGAGAAATATTATGGTTTATTTTTATCCATATATATTTCACACGACCAGAAGAGTCGATACTTTAAAAAACCCCACCGAGAATAACAACATTGTTCTTTTTACTATGGCAGGCTAAGGCTAATTTAAATGAAACATATATCTCACGCATGGTGTGTGCCCAAACACCATTAAGCTGGGCTAATTTTGTATAACATATGATGAAAAATTTGACTAAAAAAGATATTGACACATTGTGGGAAAATCGCTTAAGGAAAACTAAAAAGTATTTCTCCAGCCTGGCATGTACACTGATTTCACAGGTTCATATTACTGCTAATACATGAAACTGAGTGAAAAAAGGGAGAATAATTAGCACTAACACTAATGGAATTCCAAATATATCTAGACTACATCTTGGTTCTAAAATGACTGTAAATCAAAAAGTAACTTGTAGTTTGAGGTAATACCAAAAAAGAGTAGGAAAGAATGGATTTCCAAAATGCCTGCCTCTGGACCAAGAATTAAAATATGTGCCAGCTAACCCCTAGGATCCCCAGATCATTGTGACATGTCTTTAAATGCATAAATATGTTATTTCATTTAATATTGCAGCTGTCTTGGATGGCATTTGCACTCTAGACATGTGTGTTTTCTTTTCACTTACAGCCTAAATCAGACAAAAATAATTTATGATTTTCAAAGAAGAAGGAAAAAAACCATGAATCTATCCCAACTGGGAATTTTGGCATTAAGTCTTTGAGCTGAATCACTGAGATAATTTTCTGCCAAAAATGTTTCTAAGAACAGTCTTGAAATTCTTTTAATGTATGAATAGATTCTTGGGATCTTTCCCAAAGACCTTGGGAAACATGATAAAGAACATTCTTCATTTTTTTGCTAAAGGCCTATGAGGTAGGAACTCATCAATTATGTTCACATTTTCTAGTCAGACAAAAATGGGAAAATACAATAGCTATTCAGGCTACATGAAGGAAGAGGCAAAATTCACAATAAGAACACTAGTTCAGTAGACCAGTGGTATTAAAAACAAATAGAAACAAGGGCCACTAAACCATAAATAAGAATCCCTGCAAGCCATGCATGACTTAGTTTTCAAATGTAATATTATCTATGTTTTATTGTATTTTTATTGATTTTGTTAAATAGTTTCCAATTATATTCTAATCTGGTACAAGCTGCACCCAGAAGTATTATGGGCTATACGTGGCCCATAGGCTGCATGCCTGACACCTCTAGACTACAAAACATGAAATGCATGACTCAAAATTTATTACTGCCTATGAAACAAATTTTTAATTATGAGGTGATAATTATTAAAAGGTCCCATTTATATACTGCTTAAGAAATTACAAAATATCTTCTTCAGAACCACCCTAAGAGGTAGATAGCACAAATATTATTATAACTATTCTTATTTTTCAGATGAAGAAATTGAGGCTTTGAGAGGTTAAACAAGTTCCTCAGTCATATAACTAGTTAGTATTAGAACTGGGACTTGAACCTCAGTCATTTGAGTTTAGTGTTTCTCCTACAACCCTTTGCCACCTCTGTTTTTCCTCCTGGACAGACAACCGAAATCAAGGTATCATAAATATCTGAACTGTTCATGGTAACAGGTATGCCTGATTTAAGAAATGCAAAGTTCAAATTTCTGAATGTATAAAAAGATAAATTGAGAAGTATTTATTTGCATGACAAAAGGATTTCCTCATAGAGTTCCTTAGTGCATTTAAATTATTTGTGTTATGCAAATTTGAATTATATACAACTCACAAAGAAAACATCCCACTGTATAAAATGAGACTGTCTCCCATATTAAGATAAATAAAAGGTCTTTCTAGTATTTTGACTTTTAATAGAATATTCTATTTGGTTTCATTAAACTGAAAAAGATCTTGAAGTGGAAGCTGTATTGCAAAAGAAAGGGAATGACTTCAAAAAATTTGTACCTTCACAATTTTTCCCATCACTTGCCACATGGAAACCGGCATTACACACACAGTGGAAACTGCCGTCTGTGTTTATACAACGTCCGTTGTTGCAGATCCGGCCATTCTGTAAACATTCATCAATATCTAAAAGCAAAGGAAAAAATAACAAAATAAAGATAGAAAAGGTTTGGATTTTTCTAGAAAAGGACTTTTTTTTTCATTCCTTGCCCAATTATCCTCACTTTACTTTTTGATCTCCTCTCAAGAGTTAATCCCCTTCCTCCTCTATATACTTTAGTGGTACACTGGATCTCAGATAATTTAATATTTAATGGAATTTTTAAAATTAAGAAAATTGCTTGCCTCCTTTCAATTAAAAAACAAAATGGATTTTAAAATTATTCTTCAAAAACAGTTTTTTTAGAGGACTATGTACATTATTAGGTTTCTGAATTTTGGTTAGTATCTGTCATTATACTATTTAAAGGGCCAGTCCTATAGTTGGACATATTATCAACCACAATAAAACAAGTTATACTAAGAATGATCATGCTAGCTTTTATTCCTCATTTAATGCAAATGAATTATTCTGTGTGAAAATAAATCACAATTTCAAAAACTATCTTCATGTAGTTGTATTGCTTTCATATTCTTAGGGTTTTTTTTTCCATCACTCTGTAAATGTTCTGCTTACCAAATGAAATACTGGTGCTAAGGCAGCATTTTTCTCATCTTTTCTTTTTGTCTGTTGCTATAGCAAATTAAACTGTATTGTTTGGGATGGAATCGCTTCAAGTGACCACAACCTGACTACAGTAAATTCTTATTTTGATTTAAAAGTTCCTGATCAACTAAATGAAGGCAGCATGACATACTTGGTACATTCACACTTCCTTAGCTTTTCAGACTATAGTTCTAGAAGCTATGAAACTACATGAGTACTAGACAGAAAGAGCCAAAATCCACTGTCAATTTGTTACATAATCTTTTCCAAGGCCCATCTGCTACAGGATAAAGTTTTCCCAAAAGATGTGGACCAGAAGATGGTGTAGGAGGTAGGTAGGAAAGATAATCTGTGTGTGTGTGTGTGTGTGTATGCTCCAAATATTTATGTGTGTATACATGAATGTATGTACATATATATATTTGCATACACACATACATGTACAGATGTGTACATGTATATGTGTATTACATATGTATAGTATATATGCATATATATCATATTTGAAGCAGTCAGAAGATAAGGATGAATACCCTAAATAAGGCCTACAAAAATGATCTCTCTTCTCAAGGTTTTTCTATTTGTAGTTACTGATTTGGTTTTTATTTTTAGGACTAGTTAAAGACTATCAGCTTCCTAAGAGATCTCCTAGTCTTCAGTTGTCTTCCTCAAATACCACTCAATTATCTTTCTGATACCAGCATAATCTTAATGTATATCACTACTCTGCCCAAAATGGCTGTCTACTGCCTACTGATGAATAAGGACCAAATCCTTTAACTGGGCATACACTATATAACTTCTAGCCCATGCTGCAGTCAAACTGGTCTACTTGCTGTTCCCCAAGCAGTCTTATACCATTCCACCCCATGTCTTTACGCATGTCATCTTCTGGAGTTACTTTCCTTTACATCTCTACCAGATGAACTTCTTTCATCTCTCAAGACCTGTTCCAATACCATATCCTCCACATAGCTTGTTCTGTTCCCCTTAAACTAATGTGATCCCTACTTCCTGTGAACTTTCATACATATCTAACATCCTGTCTGAAATTTTCAGTTTGCTTTGTACTATGTACTATATCCATGTATCTGTCTCATGTTTCTACAACACAATTCCTCAAAGGCAGAGATTGTTTTATTCATCATTATATCATTCTTAGCACCCAGGAAAGTGCCTTGTTGAAGTTAATTGTAGCTGATCCTTCTGTGCAGATTAAGCAACAGGTCCCACATTCCCTCTTGATGAGTAAGAGTATGAGTGGATGCTATCTGGTCTCTATACCTTTAATTTATGATCCTTTTCTCAGTAGCTCTTTTCTTCTTTCCAAAGCACAAATTGTTAAGTAACCTAAAAAGTAGTAATGGCTACAAATGGTGAGTCACCCTTTCTTCAAGGTTCTCTATTCTCCAAATTTTCTTACTCTGAAAGAAGATGGTGGTGGTGGCATTCTCCTTCCAAACTAGTTTCCTGTTTTCTTCTAATCCCCTCCTCTAATTCTTTTTTTTTTTTAAATTTGCTCTGAAATTATCTTCTTTATACTTTTGGCTTATTCTTTCTTGTCCAGACCTTCTTCAGTGCCTTTTCTTCTGTTCTCTCACTGTTTGTCTCCATTCCTCATTCAGAATGAGCTCTTCACTTTTTTTCTTTTGCATCTTTAACTAATTTTTTTTCGGCAAGGCAATCGGAGTTAAGTGACTTGCCCAGGGTCACACAGCTAGTGAGTATCATGTGTCTGAGGCTGGATTTTAACTCAGGTCCTCTTGATTCCAGGGCCAGTGCTCTATCCACTGTACCACCTAGCTGCCCACATTTTTAGCTATTTATACAAAGCAGTGGCAGCCAGATATACAGAATGGCAATCACCATATTGTTGTAATATGAAAAAACTTGATTCAAGCATAGGTACTTCAATTAGTAAGTAGTATAAGAACCATGCATCTCCTTTACGTTAAAGAACTCCTTTATCCTCTGTCTCCTCTTCTTTAGTCTTAAAGTATATACCAGTTTCTTGTACTTAAAAGAAAAAAAAAGCATCCACTGCTTATATTTCGCATCGTAACCACCTGGATTAATTTCACCCTTCAATTCTAAATAGGTTATTTTCAATTAGCTACCATTACTTCATTACTACATTACTTCATTTTTATAACCCACTTCTAATAGTTCATAAAATCTTTTGCTTCTTTCATCAGAGTTGGGCGAAATAAGTTTAAATCTCTTCCTTTCCACTGATAAAACTTCCAATACATTCACTGTGGATATTTCCATTTATTGAATTTGTTCATTTTTCTCCATCCTAATAATAACAAAATGCTAAACTCATAATTATTTTCCCATCATCGAATATTCAAAACCCTCCCTGGACCCCTACTAATTCATGATTCTGAAATTTAACTTGCCCTTCAAAGTTCCATAGTCCTGTATGTCTACATCTTTTCTGTCCTCTCCTTTTCACCCCTTAAGACTTCCTCTGTAGCTAAGCAGAGAAGCTTTAGATTTCCCTTGTCTACTTCTCCCATCCAAATATCTAAGTGTTCATCCTCAGACCAGGATAATTCTTATACTATCTATTGAGAAGGGTACCACTCCCTAAAGCCTTCTAAGAATTACTAGAAAGGGGGAATAAGAACAACCTACTACTTTGCTGCTACTGATCATTCTCTGGACTGAAAATGCTCTCATCCTCTCTTCTTTTGCAGTTTATTAATTTAAATATAAAAGACAGGTTTGCATAGATAATATCTTATTCTCTGCTATAACACAAAGCCTAGAGCCCCAATGATGCTCACAGTGTTTATTCTTAACAGAACATTTAAAAAAGTTCTAAGTTTAGTGAAACAAATATCTTATCTATTCCAGTAAATCATTTCTAATTAGTTAAGGTTATCCATTAGAATGTTAACCACTATGTCTGTCAGAATAGGGTAACAATAGTTTATTCTCAGCTCTCTAGAATCATAGTTGGTTGCTGTATTTGTCAGAGTTCTTCATTCTATCTAAGTGGGAACTTGTTTTCCTTATCAATCTTTATGGCAAAAATAGCATTTGGGTTGGGCGTTCAAGGATGGATAGAATTTTGCTAGTCAGAAATTAGATGGATGGAGGAGGAAGGGCATTCCAGGCAGATAAGCTGAGTTACAGAGGCAGGAAAGCATGAGATATGTGTGGAAGACAAAGAGAGGTCTACTTTAGCTGGATCATATAACAATACTTGTAAGCAATCAGTGGAAGGTTAGACCGGAAAGGTATTTTGGGGCCAGATTATGGAAGACCTTGAATGCCAGACCAAGGAATTTGGATTTAATTCAGAAGACAATAGGGAGACTTTGAAGATTTTTGAATAAAGAAGTGATGAGATAAGAGCTGTGCTTTACTAAGATTAATTTGGCAGCAGAATTGAGGATGAAATAGCATGGGGAGAGACTGGAGGCAGGGGGAACACAAGTAGGCTACTGCAGTAATCCAAGTAAAAACGATTAAGAACCTGAAATAGGGCAATAGCCATAAGGAAGTGATATGAGTGACATTTCAGATGTTTTTCAAGTGAAAGCAAAAACTGTTCTCTCTTTTTATTAGATGAAGATTGTAAAAAATAATGCAAACCTCTCTTCCTCTTTTTTCATTTTCATCAAATAATTATGTTCTTTTTCATTTGGATTTTGCCTTTCTAGGTGCATGGCATGATAGCCTTTCTGTTATCTTGGTGGAAAACTGCAATAGAGACAAATCTGAAGAGGAACAAAGTATCTTTGGGAATTTAATCAGGAATGGCTCATTTCAACATCAATTATTTACTTTAAGGCACTTTTTAATGACAGCTCTGTAAAAATCTGTATCCTTATAGAATTTCCCAGTTTAGGAAGGTCTAATTGGCTTCTTCCATACCCAAACCTCTAGATGAGAAGTTGATTATAGGCAATAGTAGCTTAGGATCAATAATGAGGAATCTGAGATTTCCCTTATAAGAAGAAATTTATGTTAAATGTATATTAATGCTAAAAGGGGGAGGTTGGAAAACAATTTAAATTTGTTAAGGAGGAGTGTTTTCACTCCATGCTATCTTGACTTCTAGCTATGAAACACTACATTTTACCTCGACATTCAGTCCTTGTCAACGTGCTCTGATATCCAACTCGACATTGGCATATGTAGGATCCTTGAGTATTGACACATTCTCCACCTATACAAGGATTTTTCTCACACTCATCAACATCTGTAAAATATAAACAGTAAATTGTTAGTGGGAAATTAGATGACAACAATGCAGATGCAATAATTGCTTTGTTTTATTTTATTTTATTTTTTAAGGCTGAATCTCCCTATCCTGCCAAGGCTAGAAGTATAGCAATCACTCACAGGCCTAATTCCAATACTGATCAGGATACCGTGGCTCCATTTTCCCATTCTGGACTGGTTTGCCCCTCCTTAGGTAGCCTCGTGGCCCTCCTTTCCCAGGAGCTCACAACTTAGTGTGGGTAGCCACACAGTTTTAGCCCTACAGCAGTTCAAAACTATGAACTAAGCAACCCATCAGCCTCAGTCTCCTCAGGATCAGGCATTACAGGTGTGCACCACTACATCTGGAAGCAAGAATTGTAATAGTTGGTTTTTTTCCCTCCATGTGTATAAGTGTCTTATTTCAATACTTCAACAATCTGTTATTTGATTGGTATGGAATTCCCTTAAAAGCAATATAGATCATAACTCTTCTATCATCAATCAGTGAATAAGCATTTGTTAAGCCCCTAATAAGTACCAGGCACCGTGCGAGGGATAGCGATTAGACCTATGATTTCACTGATATAAGGAACTCCTAGACGAGGGAACTCCCTCCAATCAATGCATATTTGCAGTTTCTTTATAATTTATGCTCCTGTAGAGGTTAAGAAAACTGCCTGGGATCACAAAGTCATTATGTGGCTTTGAAAGGCCTTGAATATAGGTCTTGCTGACACTGATATCAGATCTCTATCCAACTGGGTCTCTCACTTTCACCTACTATGGTAATTCTAGAGGAAAGGGGATATAACTGCAAAAATATAGGAGGTTTTCAGGAGTCTCTATGGCTCAACACTTCAATTTCTTGGGGACAATCTTGGGAGATGCATCTGAAAATCTTACAAGGCCATTACAGACATATATTTACAACATGGTAAAGATTATCTTCCAAGAGAGGCTTTGACATGATGATGCATCTTTTTGCTTATATCTGTATTCCCAGAATTTAGGAGATGCTGGCACATATTAAGAGCTTAAGAAAGACCTGTTGACTTTACTTGACATGAGGGATCAGAGTAGGATTTTACTAGAGGCACACAAGATCACATTTTTAAAAAATAAAAGACTATAAAACATCTAACGTTTTAAGAACGGCTTTTTCAGAAAAAGGACCTATATGTACAAAAATATTTATAGCAGCTCTTTTCTGCGGGCAAAGAATTGGAAATTGAGGGGATGTCCACCAATAGGAGAATGGCTGAACAAACTGTGGTATGTGATTATGATGGAATACTATTGTGCTATAGGAAATGATGAGCAGGGTGCTCTCAGAAAAACCTCGACTTACATGAGCTGATGCAAAGTGAAGTGTACTGTGTGTGTTTTTTTTAAGGCAACTGGGTTTAAGTGACTTGTCCAAGGTCACACAGCTAGTAAGTGTCAAGTATTTGGTCTAAGGGCAGATCTGAACTCAAGTCCTCCTGACTTCAAGGCCAGTGCTCTATCCACTGCATCACCTAGCTGTCCCATACTGTGTACAAATTAACAGCAATACTGTAAGATGATCAGCTGTGAGTGACTTAGCTATTCTCAGCAATGCAATGATCCAAGGTGACTCTAAAGAACTTAAGATGAAAAATGCTATCCATCCCAGAGAAAGAACAGATAGTGTCTGAATACAGATTGAAGCATATTTTTTAAACTTTCTTTTTCTTGGGGTTTTTCCCCTCTTTGGTCTATGTTTTCTTTCACAACATGACCGGAAATGTTTTGCATGACTACACATGTATAACCTATGTCAAATTAACTGCTTTCTCGATGAGAGGGGGTGGGGAGGGAGAAAAGGAGAGAATTTGGAAATCAAAGTTTTAAAAACAAATGTTAAAAATTGTTTTTACATGTAACTGGGGGAAAATAAAATACTAAATTAAAAAAATGAATTAGAAAAAAGAGATGCAGCTTAGACACCATGAGGACTGTCTTGATCTCCTGACTCTCCTTAACTTCCTCTAAAACTACTTAGCATGTTCATAAACATGTATAATTATGTAAAAAAAAAAAAGAATGGCTTTTTCTAACTCATTTTGAATATGACTGGCACCCTATCCAAGTGAACAGATCTATTTGTGCAGATAAGGGAGGACTCTCCCTCCTGCAATTTTTTCATAGAATAACCTTAAACAGGTGGTAGGTAGCATAATCATCAGGGCAAATAAACAGTTTTTCTATGTTGGATTTAGACTATATGCTGACCTGCACAAGTTGAATATGACTATTTCCTGACATTCTTTAAGTACCAGGGAGTTAGAGTATTAGTCATCCCTTCTGAGTCTAGGAAATGGAAATATAGCTACTTTGGGATTTCCCACCTTGAGTTCTATAAACTATAAGCAAGGCTATAGAGGTCATTTTTAAAGGGAAGAATTCATCTACAGTATATTTTATACTCCCAATAAACACCTACCACAAATCTCAGTATCCCATTAGCCTTATATTCTCCTAGAATTTAGCCCTATACCAGAATGTTAGTGTTAGATAAAATAAAATACATTTAAAGCCCTTTGCAAATCTAAAAGCACTATATAAATGTTATTTTTACTATTGTTAATCCCCAAAGTCTAAATTCTCTCATTTCACAAATGATTAAATTGAGGCCTAGATAAGTTAAGAAATTTGCCCATAAGTCCCACTGCTAGTTACTGACTGAATCAGAATTAGAACTCAGGTTCTTCTTGCTCCCTGTCCAATGCTCTTTTTGCCACAGCTGAAAGAAATGGACCCCTCACCAAGAAACTGACCAGAACCAAAAACCAGGAAGTATTTTTTTTTGTTTTTTTCTATCTAAATCATTGATACAGAAATAGAGTAGATAAAACTGCCTGGAATAAGGAAAATTTTTAGGCATCAAGGTGGTTCAGAACAACAACAACAAAAAAAAAACCCACTCACCTTTAAGTCAGAAAGATGCAAGTTCAAAACCTGCTTTAGATACTTAATAGCTATGCAACCCTAGGTAAGTCATTTACCCAATTAGCCTCAGTTTACTCATTTGTAAAGTGGAGATAATAATAACACCTAGTTCAAAGAGTTATTATGAAGCTCAAATGAAATGTCATCTGTAAAGCACTTTGCAAACTTTAGAGCTATATACGTTAGCTATTCTTATCATCATCATCATCATCATCATCATCATTGGATGCTTCTTGGGAGTTTTCATCTAAGCAGTAATAAAAGTGTTTCTATTAATGGTATTTACCTTTGTGTTACCAACTTTAATAAATTAAGGAGATGACAACTGAAATAGTTTTTGCTTCAGTTTTAATCACTAACCAAGCCAGAGAGATTCTCTGTCTCTAAAGGCTATTTATCAAGGATTTGGAAAACAGGTAGTAGGACAGAAATAAGCCATGTTTTAGGTAAAGTGTTCTAAATTGGAATCATGAATAAAGCTAAACCTTACTTCTGGTGAAGAGCGCATATAGCGAACAAGTGATTTACAGAACCACAAAATCTCAGAGCTAAAAGGAACCTTGGCATCCATCTAGTCTAGTCCATAGCCCCCCAAAAGAAATTCCCTGCCATAACACACCAGACAAGTGGTCATCTAGTCTCTGCTTGAAAACTTCTAGTAAACTTGAGGCAGCTCTCTTTTGGAGAGCCGTAATTGTTATTAATAGCTGCATTTATTTAATGTTTTAATGTTTACAAAGTACTTTATATATGTATAATATCTCATTTAATACTTAAAACAATCCTGAGTTATTATAATCAATCCTCATTTTTAGATGAGGAAACTAAGAGGTTTCCAAATAGAGGTTAAACGACTTGCCCAGGGTCTCACAACTAGTAAGTATCTGAGACTGCATTTAAATTCCGATCTTCTTGACTTTCCATCCTAGGTGGTGTCCACTGAACCATACATTTTCCTTATTAGAAAAGTTTTCCTTACACCAAGCTTGTTTCAAACAAGAGTATGTCTTTCAGGTGTACAGTAGTAAGGAGAGCCTGAAAGAAGTTTCTTAGAGCCTCAGTGAGTCCTGTTTACTTGACAGCCCAAGGTTATCAATCACTGCCACAGCCCCTATGAAGGCCACTACAATCTTACAGACCACAAATGAGCACAACCTGAATTAAATAAGAAGATCTCAGTCCTCACCTACACACCAAAGAAGGTACAACACACTTGCCTGGCCTGGAAAATCAGGAGGCCTTGCTCTCCTCCTTGCTCTGCTACTAACCATGTAACCTTAGGCAAATCACTTTTCCTCTCTGGGCCTCTGGGATAGGGAGGTTGACTGAACAACCAATCAGGTTTTTCCTAATCACATATTTTAGGATATTTATGGTTCAATATCAGATTTCAAGGTCTCCCTCTTACAGCCTCTAACTGATCTGGCCTCATACATATAAACCCCTTGAAAGCAGGGGATTTTTGATTTGTTTTGTTTTTTGTCTTTGAGTCCACAGGGCCTAGTACAGTGCCTCGCACATAGTAAGGGACAATGACAGGAAATGAATCTGTGATTTTTTTTGGTAGAGGAACTCTTGGATGAGGAAACTTCTACCAATCCAAGTCACTACCTTCTCTGCAACTTATAGTCACAGAAAATTGCCCAGAGTGCTGAGAGGATAAGCAATTTGCCCAGTGTTACACAGCCAGGATGTGTCAGAGACGGGGCTTGAACCCAGGTCTTCTTACTCTAAGGCCAGCTCTTTATCCATGTCATCACCCTGCCTCTCAGTGGTTAATAAATGTCTATGTGTGCTTAATAAATGCTTATTTAATTGGATTTATTTGGATTATATTCAACTCAATGGAAGAATTATTTTTGTATACCTGTAAAATATAATGGCTCAGTATTAAGGATGCCTGGAGGCCTATTGCTAAAACAGACCCCAGGAGTCGGAGGTGAGGAAGGAAGGGTAATAAAAGGTGATTCAGACAAAAGAATGATAAGAGGGGAAAACTGTCTGAATCAAATTAAAATAAGCTAATAGGCTAGTTGTGATGTTAAAAAAAAAAAGATAAACACTAGAAACAAATAAATATTCCCTATGGGAAAAAAAAATCAGTGCAAAGAAGTTTTTGGAAAAGAAAAGAGAAATTGTAACAAAGAATCCTAAGGTATCTATTGCATTCTGATAAACTAAGTGGACCAGATGTCCTGGAACAAGTGGGACAGTCCCAACTTTGGACAATCTGTTCTGTAGGACAACCTAGAATACACACCCCATTGAGACATCTGGCCTTTTTATCCCTCTCTGCCTTTATCAGCATGGCTAGTACATAACCAGCTCTTTTTAGAATGCTTGGTGCTTTAAAATAAGAGGAAAATGTTGTAGCAGGGACCCAAGACTGTCATTAAACTTAAAAGATTACCAAGTTAATTCCCACCCATGCCCCTCACCCCCACTATGTCTACAAATCTGCCTATATGTTCTAGTAGAGGTGTCAAACAGGTGGCCTATAGGTTGCATGTGGCCTACAACACTCGAGTGCGGCCTAAACCAGATTAAAATGTAATTGGGAAATAGTAACAAAATAAATAAAACACTAAAAATCAATGATAATATTACATTTTAAAACTGTCAATATGCAGCCCTCAGGAATCCTTATTGAGGGATTAGTAACCCTCATTTCTACTTGAGTTTGATACTGCTAACTCAGAGCACTTTTGGATGAAACAACAATAGCAGTTCTGTGCTGTGCTGATTACCATCTCCCTGAAAAAGTCAATAGTAGACAGAGAATAGAGCTCACTATTCCTACACCACTAATGGAAACTCAGCCCCCAATCACATACCAATGCACTCTCCACGAATGTCCAGCTGAAATCCTTTGTTGCATTCACAGCGGTAGCTCCCAGGAGTGGGAATACAGTGCCCATTGAGGCAGAGACCTCGGTATAGCTGGCAGTAATCAGTGATATTGACTGGCAACACCCCTATAAAAATTTTTTGATGGAGGTTAGTGTTTGGCAAAACAACGCTAAACATAAACATTACTGTATGTATGTATGTATGTATGTATGTATGTATGTATGTATGTATGCTAAACAGCAAGAAATATGTAAGTAGTTACATCCAAAAAGTTACTATTTCCAGTATGTTAGTCATACCAGTAGATCAGACCCGTTGAGAATATAAATGACTAAGTAGAAGACACTTCATGTTTCTACTGCAGCCTTCCAAAGTCATTTCTGCCCTGTGCGGTACACACAGGTACTGCAGCATGCCGCTACACTCCTTAGGCTGCCAGACCAAAACTGGTAACATATTAGTACCACTTTCAAGTGATAGAGTCAGCAGGTGGATGGCATTAACCACATCAAACTTACCTGGTATAACATGTTACAAAGACCGATTTTACACCTCTAACATGTTCTCTATATAAAATGTGCACCCTATAAATATCTTAACTCTCCATTTAATGGGCAAGTCGTCAAGATGATGATTTCAAGTTCACTTGCTAAACTTGAATATAAACAAAGCAAAAATTAAGTAGCATGAAGAGGTATTAAGAACCCAGTACAATATGAGGAAAATAATCAAACGCTAATTCAATTCTTACTGGATGGTTCCCGAGATGGATAAGGCTCTGGAAGTTGTGGTCTAGGAATTGGTGGATAGATGCCAGGTGGCACAGGGACACCAGGAGGAACTGGGCCACTGGGAGGGAAGACACCAGGAGGCAAAGGAATATCAGGTCTTCCAGGAACTAATCCAGGTAGGGTGCAAAGCCTATGGAATTCCTCTGAAAAAAAAAAATCAGGGTTAAACTCAAGCTGTGAGGGAAAATAAACAATATTATATGTTAATTATTTGCAGATTTTAAAAAGCTATTTCTTTCAATTTTATGAAAAGAAAACTTTGCTGCATATCTGTAATATACAAAGAAATGCTAGTCACAAAAAGAATACAAACCAGAGTAAAGCAGGCGTTATTATCTTCAAGAAGTTTACAGTTTAGTATGAAAGACAAGACACGTACACATACATAACTATCCTATAAAGCAGACTATACAGTACAGTGCAGACATTATCAGAGTGCAGTGGAGGGAAATATCACTTCCACGTGGGAAGGGAATTAGGAACAGCTTCATTTTCAAAGTGACATTTGAGCTGGACCTTAAAGAAGAGGCAATAGAGAGAGAGAAATCTAGGTAAAGGGAATGACATAAGAGAAAGCATGGATTACAACTGTGTTCAGGGAGCAGTAAGTAGTCAAGCTTTACTGAAGCACAAGATACATGAAGGGGAATAGCATGAGATAAGACAGAAGATTTGGGAGAGACTTGAATGCCAAGCTAAAGACTTAATTTGTAGGCAACAAGAAACTTTCTTATCAGAAGGGACAGAGTAAGGGTTCTGTGTTGGAAAAATGAATTTCTTGAGACTACAGGTCAAAGAGAAGGAAGATGGAAGGAGATGGGAAATAGTCTCCTCTTTTAAGAGGCTATCATAAAAGGCAGCCTTCCAAAAGGCTGTAAAATTCCAAATAAGCAATAAATAATTAGGGCTTGGACTATGGTAATGGCAACTAGAATGGAAGAGAATGGCTAAATATGAGAGATATTGTAGAGGAAGAATTCATAGGACTTGGGGGCCTACTGAATATGAGGAAAAGCATGACAGCAGGAAAAAGAAAAATGTCTCTGAAGCCTAGGTGACTGGAAGAATAGCAGTGTCATCAACAGAAATAGGGAAGTCATAAGGGGTTGGTTTAAAGAATGGAAGAAAGGTCTTGAATTTAATTTTAGAGGCACGTTGATGTACCAGCAATATGTGCAGATGGAAGCCTATTCAGGAGGCCGCTAGAAATGCATACTAATACACTGGGAGAGAGGTCAGAGCTAATAATACAGATTTCAAAGTCATCCTATTAAGAGAACAGTTGAAGCCAAGATAAATTGCCAAAGGAGCACATTGAGATACATGAGAGCAAAGGACAGTTGAGCCTTGGAACACAGCTATATGTAGGGGGTAGGAAAAGAAAGAGACGATGGGGAAAGAGACAGAGAAGAAAAGAAAATGGCTAGGAAACTAATGTCCCCAAAGCTAAGGAAAGAGAGAATTCCAAGGAGAAGGTGCTAAATAATATCATATGCTTAAAAGAAGTCAAGGGATGTAAAGACTTAGGAAAGGTTAGTGCAAGTATGGGGAACCTGTGGCCTCAAGGCCACATGCGGCCCTCTAGGTCCTCAGCTGCAGCCCTTTGATTGAATCTAAACTTCACAGAACAAATACATTTAATAAAGGATTTGTTCTGTAAAACTTGGCACTCCATCAAAAGGCTGTACCCAAGGACCTAGAAGGCCACATGTGGCCTGGGCTAGCATATCTGGTTATTCAGGGATCATAATTGGTCTTTGAAAAGTCAATTTTAGTCAAGTGGAGTGTTCAGAAGCTAGAGGGTTCAAGAATGAATAAGAGATAAGGTAGTGGAGAAAGCAAATGCAAACTTCTCTTTCCAGATATTTCCTGAGAAAATAAATAAAAACTACCTTCAGATGGGAGGCAGGATGAAGAAAAGGTTTGTTCTAAGAGAGAGATAAGAGGACTTATTTGCAGGAGAAGAGGAAACAGCTGTACAAGGGGAGCCTGAAGACGCAAGAAGGAAATAGGATAACTAATCGACCAAGAACCTGAAAGAGGGCAGAAGAGAATGGGATCACAGTCAAAGAGGGAAAGGAAAATGGGTGAAGATACAAAAATTCTAAGGTACTGAAGGTAAATTGAGGGCAATTATATCAAATGGTTATTGTAGTAAAATAAGACACAAGTCATCTTAGTAGAGTGAAAGAATTGTGACAGGATGGGGCTGTGGACTTTGGTATTCTTAGAATTATAACTGACAATAGAAAATTTCCAAGACTGTATATGGAAATAGATTATTTCCATAATCACATCCTAAAATATATAGACCAGTTGCCTATACACATCCTGATTAAAATCCATTATAAGAATACTTAGAAATATCAGGGAAAACAGAGAAAGTCAAAAAGCAAGATAAATACTTTTTTTATACTACCAAGTAATTACTAACTTATCATTTCTGCCACAATGTACCAGTTCTAATTTACTACTGAATTTCATGTTATTTACTTAGAGGTGGCAAGGCCTAGTGGATAGAAAGCTGGGTTCAAGTCTTGCCTCTGACATACACTGGCTTTGTGACCCTGAGCAAATCACTTAACCTCTCAGTGCTCTGGGCAATTCTCTAAGATTATACTTCGCTGAACAGGTACCTTTTTTATTGTTAGGGTTTCTTCATCAGGAGATGTCTATACCAAAGAAAGCAAAGGGCCAGCTGGGGAGGGAGGGGAATTATTCCAATGCTCTAGCCCAGGAGTCTGCTGATCAGAGAGCTAAGAATGGATTTTGTATTTTAAAATACAATAATATTAAATATGATATTATCAAAAATATTAAATCAATAATTCATAAATTAATTAATATTAATAAATTTAATTAATATAAATATTAAATTAATATTAAAATACAATATTATTAAAATACAATATTGTATTTAAAATTGTATTTAAAATACAATATTATTGTATTTTAAAATGTTAAAACCATTCTTAGTTTGTGTGATGTTAAAAAAAAAAGAGAGATATCCATTTGGTCCTTGCTGTAGTTCTCTGACCCTTGTTCTATCTAGCCTAGAAGATGGTGCAAAAGGAAAAGGGACTTCCCTGTACACTGTGAGAGATGCTGCACTAGATGTTCAATGAGATCTTTTCCAAATCTATGACTGGTGTTTCCAGATTGAGATATCCTCCTCTTCTTAAAGATGGGATCCCTATCAGACAATACTCTGCAACAGAGGCTACTTATGATGAGGTTCCACATTGTGGCCCACAGTTTCATATTTTTACCTTTGAGTTTCCACAAAACTCTTATGATGATAACTAATACTTGTGATTATCTTACATTTAGTTTATAAATTACTAGTTCTAGTGCATGTTGAGGGCTTAGGATCATAAAATCATTACAGTATCAACAAAGTCAGAAGGGATCTTAGAATTCCAACATCCTTCATTTTATAGATGAAGAAACTAAGACCCAGAGAATTTAAATAACTTTCTGAGGGTCACACAGGCAGTCAATCAACGGCAGAGTGCAGACAAATCCAGCTCCTTTAACTTCAAAACCAACTTTTTTCCCCACTGTACCACATTGTTTACCTCTCATGTAGGTTACTGTTATGTGTCCAAAGAACACAGAATTAGTGGATTCAAAAGACAACTTGGGAGTGGACACCCTCCTAACATCTTCTTCAGTAAAGGGTTGAAACAAAGGATGAAGAGAGTCTCTACTATCTTTGTCATCTCCGGGTCAATCTTTTGCATCATGATGATCAAGCAGCCTCACTAATTTTCCAGCTTACATTTTGCCTTTGAGGACTTTAAAGAGCATTTCATTATGAGTTTTGCAGTTCTTTGCAGGTCTTTTTTGGCTTGCCTAATTTCTTGTTTGCACCTGACTTACCCCACAAGCGTACCTATTCTATTAAATCAGGCAGTCTACAAATTAGCTATGCAGGGTTTTCCTTGGAGCACCTGGCCTCTTGAATCTCTGGCACATGTTTTTATTGGGCTTCCAAAAGGTGTTTTTAAATAGTTTCCAGGCTCCCTGTGGGTTATTCACTTTGGGTGTTTAAAAAAAAACAAAAACTATTCCTTCCCATTTTCCCCCTAAATAATGCCCACATTTTGTCATAGTTCCCTCTCTTATAACTGAGGAACCATGTGGTGGATTTCTGTTGGTTTTTCCTCTCTTGCCAGGATTTTGTACTTAATCACACTATAATCACTACCACATAGTGGTTCACCCACAGATACTTCCTACACCAGTTCCTGTCCACTACTCAGAAACAAACCCAAGCTATTTCCTTTCCTTGTGGACTCTAATTTGACTTCTTCTAAGAAGCAGTCATTTGTCTTATCCAAAAACCTTCCTCGTTACATCCCCATAGGGAATCCTGCCAGTTTATGGGCAGATAATTACGATGTTCTTATGTTGTCCCCCATTATTACTACCTGGCCTAATTTGGCGGCTTTTCCAATCTCATTTAACATTCCCAGGCCAGTTTTATTATCCAGATCAGATGGTCCGTAGCATGAAGCCCTATTACCACAGTTTTATTTTATATCTGGAATTTCTTCCCATGAGGATTCTGTAGCACTTTGTGTTGCCTGGTTAAGAAAAGAGTAACCCACATTTATATGGCAATTTAAGGTTTGCAAAAGCTTCTTTTTCAATGAGGCACAGTGGAACGTGTTGGATCTGAAGCACAAGGACCTAGATTTGAACTCTAGCTCTGCTACTAAGTGATCTTGAAAAATCACTTAAATATTCTAGTCCCAAGTTTCCTCATATGTTGAATGAGAGGACTGGACTAAATGACCTTTAAAGTTTCTTTCAGTTCTAAATCTATAGTGCTACCAACCCTGTGAGGCATTATAATCCCTGTTTTATTGATTAGGAAACAAATTTAGTGACAAGACTTGCCTACGATCACACAGCTAGAAAATACTGAAGCAAGGATTTAAATTAAGAGTTGAATGCCCATTACATCACAGCACTGTTCATACTGTGCTTTCATTTAATTGTAACACTCTACTAACTATATAATCTATGACCTGGCAGCACCCTGTTCTACCAGTTATCCTCTTTCCCACAAGTTTCTGAAATAACAATTCTATTACTTGTTACTATTCTTCCATTTTTAAAAATGCATCTGTCATTTCTAAAAAAATACTTAAGAGTAAACATGCTTTTCTGTTATTTCCCTCTACTATTTATCTGTCTGAGTTATGACAAGGGTACTTTATTATCAAGTTATTTGGGGCACATTATCAAATTCTACCCAATTATTCTAGCAGGATTTGTGTCAGTCCGAATCTCTGCTTCTCCCACTCACCAACCTAGAAGCACACCGTTTTCTCACAAAAATACAAAACAACTTTTTCAAGTAAAAACTACAACCTTTTAAATGTTTATTATAAGCAGCCTTGTGCCATTTTTGTTGAGGTGAAACACATCATTTCTGGAGAGCTTCCACCTACCTCCAAAGTTTTCCTAGATACTGATCCACTGAAATCTCTCCCTCCTTCATCTTTATATCTAGAAATTCTAAAGTTCTGAAGAGTGTGGTACTGACAGAGTTTCAGTGGACCCAAAGCTATCTGTTCCTCATGTTTCCTGATTTTCCAGAATATTGCATTGATTTTTTCCTCTTTACTTACAGACTGCTTAAGCTCTAAGCACAGCCTTAACATTTATAATTTCTAATCTAATTTTTGCAGTATTATAAAACAGTGACTAAGCCATGTCCCAGCAGTGTAAGCCTGGAACTTCTAAAGCAGTGATTTACCAAAGTAGAAACTCATTAAATTTTTTTTTCTTAAAAAAGCACTTTAGTGTACTGAAGGACTTAATGTAGTTTCTATATGTAACTAATTAACTCTTGGGCCATACTATTAGGCACAAAAAGAATCTGGCAACACATATGACATACTGGATGTTGAAATATAGTAAATGTTTTTATGACTCCTTTAATTCCCATATATAATTTTCAGCAATAAACAGAAATTTTATTTTAACATCAATATGCAGGTATGCAACCTTCAATAAAGAATTACAATTTTGTAAGCTGTACAGTCGATGGCCACAAATAAAAATTTTTATTCTGAATCAAATACATGGCATTGTTACAAAGAGAGATGCTTCTAAACTCATATTCACATGTTTGTTACCTTTAAATTCCTTAGTCTGGATCCATTTTACAGGACACAAACTACATGAGGGTAATCTAAGTACCAACTTCAAGTCTAGAATCATAAGGGTAGAAGAGACTTTGAGAGACCATCATTAGTTCAACAAATGTCAACTGAGCACCTATTATGTTCCAGGTACTGTGCTAGGAACTGAGGGGGAATTAAAAAATAAAAAGAGGTGGATCTTGTCTCCAAGAGAGTTATCATCTATCAGGAGATATAATGGTTCAATATCAACTTGGAAAGAGGTCACCAATGAAGGTTTTTAATCAATGATTTGAATAGATGTTACAAATACCAAATTTGCTAAAAGGGACAGCTCCCACAGATGACAGAATCAGGATTCAAAGGAATCCTGACTTGTTAGAACATTAAGTCAAACCAAAAAAGATGAAATTCAATAGAGATAAATGTAAAGTGAATTACAAGCTCAAGATCAGTAATATTATATAGAAGCCAAAAAAAAAGCTAATGCAATCTTAAGTTAGATTAAGAGTCCAGGCCTAGAGAAGAACTATTTAGAAGCTGTATTCTGTGATGACTAGACCATATCTGGAGTATTATGCTTAGGTCTAAGCACCACTTTTAGGAAGGTTATTTATAAACTAGGGAGCATCCAGAAGAGTACAACCAGGAAAGAGAAAAGCCTCAAAATCATGGGCATGTGAAGAACTGTTGAAGGAACTGAAGGTGTTTAGCCTGAAGGGAAAATTTGGGGGGAACATGATAAGTGTATTCAAGTATTTGAAGAGAATACAGTAGAAGAGAATAGGTTTATTCTATTTGACCTCAGAGGGCAGAACTAGGAACAGTGAGTGGAAATTGCAAAGGCACATGTAGGCTTGACTGAAGGAAAATTGTCTAAAAATTGAACAATCAAAACAAAAATAGGCTGCCTCAGAAGATAGCTGGTTCCCCTACCAGGGTGGGGAACCTGCAGCCTCGAGTGTGGCCCTTTAACTGAATCCAAACTTCACAGAACAAATCCCCTTAATAAAAGAATTTGTTCTGTAAAACTTGGACTCAATCAAAAGGCTGCACCCAAGGACCTAGAAGGCCACATGTGGCCTCAAGGCTGCAGGTTCCCCCCCCACTCCCCGGGCCCAGGGTTAGACAAAGGCCTATGAATCCCTTCCAACTCTTAATATTCTGGCTCTAGAAGAGGCAATCTTGTTCTGTGACAAAACAGCAAGAGACAAATGCTATGAGAGTGGTACAAAGAACTTTATAAATTCAGAAGACAACATTTCCAGTTTCAGTAATCAGGACATAACTTCGTGAATGACATGACTTCTGAACTAGATCTTAAAGGATGAGTTGGATTCCAATACTTGGAAAATAGAGAGGGACAGCATGCTAGGCAGAAAGAAAAGCATATGAAAAGAGGAGTAGAAACCATGAGAAAATGTAAGCTCTTAATTCTTTGTATCTGCATCTCCAGAGCACAGCTTGTTGTCCAGCACATAATAAGCACTTAATAAGTGCTTGTTGGTTGACTGATTTATAAGTCTAGAAAGATAGGTTAATGCCAGGTTAAGGAGGACCCTGAATGTCAGGCCAAGGAGCTGGATCTCTATTAAAGGATTTGAAACAAAGGGAAACTGTGATCACAGCTGTATTTTAGGAATATTAACCTGACAGCAGGGTGTAGATCAGATTTGAGGAGGAAAAAACAGAAAGGTAGGGAGACCAAGTAGAAAGTAGTTATACCCTAGACAAGAGGTAATAGGTTCTGTACTAGGATGGAAGGGGAAAAGAAAGGAGAGGATGAATGTAAATGATACTGCAAAGGCAGGAATAAAAGGATGATTTGATGGAATGGGGACAAAACAAGGAAGTTTTAAGGACGACTGACATTTCAAGTCCGGGTTACTAAGAAAATGATAGCAGCATCATTAAAAACACAGATATCAAGATAAAAGGCTGGTTTAGGTGGAAAGGTCTTGTCTTTGGTTTTGGAAACACATTGACCTCCAGGTGAGGATGTCTTACAGGACTTTGGAAATATAAGAATGGAACCTCAGAATGAAGCCAGAACTAGAGATATAGATTTGGGAACTGTACAAATAGAGATGGTAGCTTAAATTGTGAGAGTACATGGAATGGAGTAAGAGAAGAATGAGGACAGAATTTGTAGTATACCTACATTTAAGAAGTCAAGGAAAGAGACAAAGATTGAATGGACAAAAAGGTAGGAAGAAAAACAGAATACAATGTCATAGATATTAACTTGGGATCATGTATCAAGAAGAGGATCATAAACAGAGCCAAATATTTCAGACAGATGATTACTTAGAAAAGACCTTTGTTATTACATATTTAAAGGGAATAGTAAGTTGTACATAATAGATTTACAGTTTCATGTACAATCCTCTTTCTTTCTATTCTACGATGTTATGGAAATGCTTGTTTCATTTCTTAAGTTCAGAATAAAATAAAATTTTACAATAAGATCTTTGGTTTATGAGGTCATGGGTGTTCTTTGAAAAGGCAGTTTCAGTGGTGTACTGGTAAGGAAACTGGACTTTAATCGGATGAGGAAGTAGACAGAGAAACTGCAAACTACTTTATGGCAGTGAAAGAAAAGAGCAAGAAAAGATAAAGTGAATAGTGTGGTGGCTCATTGCTGAGGATTAGCAAGGTTGGGAGACTAAAAGAATTAAGGGGGATTGGGATTCCATGACAGTAGCAAAAGCAATTCGGAAGTTTTCCGTGGAATCCCAGTTGGCTAGGGATAATGACTGATAAATTTTAGTAACAGGAAAGGTTCACAATGATTATAAAGAGTAGATTGAATGAGTTTGAGGGGGAAGAAATCGAAGGCAAGATCCAAGATCTCTGACGTAAAGTAATTTCAAAGTACGACTAAGTCTAAGGTTATGCCAATGAGTGACTAAAATGGAGTGGAGATGAGGTTTGAGATACTACCAGATGGACATTCAGATAGTGACAAAAATTGAAGTGGAAGAGATATGTGCCTAGGATGTTAGAAAATCAACTGAAAAGTCACTGAAGAGAAAAATGTTAACTAGATGCTGAAGTCATTGAGGAAGGTAAGAGAACATCCTGGAGCCAGACAACAATAGTGATATAAGGATGTGGCTAAGATGGCACGGCCTTCAAAAAGAGATGCTGCTGGGTGATAGAAGAACAATGATGGACCAGAAGTTATACTGGGGGCAATGGAATAGCTATGCTAATCCCTTTCTTCCTCTGTCTGTGAATCTGATGAGCAGAAGGGCAAGTGTCCATAACTAGTGGAAACTGAGAGGAATGGTTTCAGTTAGAAAAAGCTAAATTTCAATCAATTCTAGGAGATGGAAAGTGTTGTCATTTAAAAAAAAAAAGTCTGATATAAGAGAATTTAGTTGTTAGAAAAGGCAGAGTTAGATTGGGTGTTGGGAGAGGGGTTACACTGTGATGAATGGAATATTTTCATCATAGAAGAGAAGTTGAACCTGCATTGCAGCCAGAACATTTGGTAGGGCAGAATGTTGCTTAGATGGCACACATACCTTGCCTTCAGGTAGGCTGACCCTTAAACCAACCATTGGCACATGACAAAATTATCCTGTTTTTAAAGATCTACAGAAATGAAGCTTTAATGGTCTTCCTTAGTAACTTGTTTTCATATATAGCAATCCTGTCCTTCAATAAACCCTTTTGTCAAACTTGGGCTCAATCTGACATGCTCTTTTCTCACCAGAAATAAGGAATAACTAATAGTCCCCCTCTATAAGATACTCATTCGTAATCTTTGAGATCAATATTAAAGTACCCTTTTCTATTTAAGGTTAAATCTTTATAAATCAAACCTTTATTCATTGGTCTTATTCACAAATGCTCCTCTTTCAAAATGGTCTCTGAATTATTTCCATTTTCTTCATCTCCCCAGAGACCCAAATTGAACTCTACTAAAAAGACCTGCCCAGTATGGAATAAAAGGGGAAAGGATACCTCCCATTCTCTATTACCCCAAAAGTTCCTAAGAGAAGAGGTTCCACCATATTGACTTTTTGAAAACTTGTGGGAGAAAGTAAAGCCAACAAAAATCAATAAAAATGAAAGACAGCCTGGACCTCCTCAAAAAGAGGGCTCTCAGGGTCCTGTACATAGATTAATTACCTAAAAAGTAATTAACAATGACGTCCACTTTCTTTAGAGCTGTAGTCCTTTCCCCTGGATTTCAGCCAAAGTTAGAACAGATATTTTCTTGCCACGCTAGACCTCTCTTTCTATATTTTTAAGGGGTTGGAGCAGCTGGCCAGAAGAAAGCCTACCTGTGGCCCGGATGGGGCACATCTCGGGAGCCGTGGCAGGCCCCGGGGCCCAGCAGCGGCCCACGTCACAGCAGCACTGGGTCTTGGTGAGCTGCTGGGGAAGCTGGTTGTTGCAGCGTCCATTGGCCAGGGACGTGTAACAGAATCCTTGGCGAACATCTGTGGGGGCAGAGAAGGGCATGGAGGTCATTCACATGAAACATAGAAAAAGGCCGCCCTCGAATGGGGCACAGTTCACAAAGTCTACAACTCCTGGGAAAAGGGTGCGACCTCGGCATGTGCAAGTGCATACTCCTCCTCCTCCTCCTCCTCCTCCTCCTCCTCTCCTGGCTCCCCCAGAGCGTATGCAACACATTCCTCCCTCCCGCCCCACCCCCACTGGGCTCACACTGAGCATGTGCAACACACTCCTCCCTCCCGCCCGACCCCCACTCGGCTCACACTGAGCATGTGCAACACCCAAGTAACAAACTCCTCCCCCTCCCTCTCTTCCTGCCCGGAAGTCCTGAGGCAAGTGAGGGGTGGGACTAACATGAATAATGAACCCAGGAAGTATTTCCACTATTCAAAGTTACAATTTGCCCAGTGGAAATATGTAGCACCAATTCAAATAGTGCAACTACTTCAGGGTTTCGTTATTTGAACTAGTTGTAGGAAAGAACAATCAGAATGAGGACGAAAGAATAACAAAATCACTCCTTGTAATATCATATATTCATATGTATTGATTTTTTGTCATATGTTAATATGTATCATAGTAAATTTTTCACAACTACTAAAATATGTATCTTTGTAATTATTTTGACGTCTTGAATGAGTCCAAATATCAATTAAATAGAATTTAGGCGCTTAATGTTTATTGAATTAAATTAAATAATGTACTCTCCCTGGAATCGAACTATTTAATTGTAGTAACTATACACAAATAGTTTATATAAGACATAAGATCTATTTTTTTTTTAGGCAATTGGGGTTAAGTGACTTGCCCGGGGTCACACAGCTAGTGTCAAGTGTTGGTCTGAGGCCGGTGTTCTATCCACTGTGCCACCTAGCTGCCCCCTATAAGATCTATTTTTAAAACAACCTGCAACCATAAGACCTTTTGTCCTTTTTGCTTTTTTTCCCGAGGCTAACATTGAGTCAGACGTAAGGGTAAACGGGATGGGGGAGAAATTTGATTTAAAAAAAAAATATCCACACCTACATTACATATTTATTTCCCAATATTTCTTAACAACCTGAAATGATTAGACATTGTCTTTTTTATTTTCCTGAAGTTAACATTAAGTCAGACTTAAGGGGAAGAGGAAGATGGGAGAGAAGTTTGGTTTTTAAAAAAGAAAAGCCCACACCTAAATTAAATGTTTATTTATCAATATTTCTTTTTGTCCTAATAACTTACCACCAGGAGGGTTTTAAAAGGAACTAATTAAAATTCACAGATTAAACTATTCGTGATTTCAAATACTCCTGATATGACATTTCTTAGAAGAACTGTTTGTTGGCAAGAAAGTTATCTTTCCAAAGCAACACAGCTAGACACATTCCTAGATATGAGTTTTATCAGGTTACATTCTTGTCACAATAACGTATGACACTGCCCAATACAAGTCGTTGCTATCAGAAAAAAATAGCACATGACAAAGCAGAAATGTGCTGTTTTCATAGGTTTCAAGTGAGATATTGTTACAATAAATTTTGAGATAGATAACTCACTACCTACTATCTCTATCCACCTGCCAGATGTCTACACAGATACTTAACTTGAAGTAAAGTACACTTTCCATGAGTTGAGGATAAATCCAATTTTCATAAACTAAGTAGTATTTTAAATGTTATTATGTGATCTTATTAGCTAAAGGAATCCAGGGTAAATGATTTCATCAAGTAAAGACTACTTTAGAGTGAATAATTTATCCCCTATCTTTATTTTGCTTTTCAAAATCAAAAAACATGGAAGTTGCTTTAAAAGGGTAACATCTATATTTATTTTAGCCTATATCACTACAAACACACATAAAATGTTGAGGTTTTCAAACAAATGAATATCTAATAAATCGATAGGTTTTTTTTGGTAGTCATTAATAGTCACTCCATGGAGGGAAGGTAAATAGAATTATGGGAAACATGTCCAAGGCTTAGAGGAGCTATGACTTGCCAGATAAATTTTTTTTAAAAAGACTGAAGTTTCCTAATTATTAGGAAAATTAAGAAGTGAAAGGAAAGTGAAGCTTTCATATGTCCTCAACCCAAAAAGTTAAAAATTTTTTTTCTTCTTGTAGATGATTCAACAAGATAAAGACATTGTGATCCGTACTTTAAAATTGGGAAGTTATTAAAGAAATAAAAAGGCAATGATTGGAATTTTAGTTCTTGTGCATATATGTGTGGGAAAACTTTATAAATGCATTTCCTAATGAGGAAGTCAACAAAGGGTGCAGTGAATGAATGATCGACTATAACCAACATGGCTAAAACCTGACCAGAAACTATTTATACTACATCATCCCCTAATTCAGCTAAGTAGAAACAAAACTAATTTAGAGATACTTAAATCACTAACATCAAGACGTCTAAAAAACATAAACAAATCATAAAACAAAGTTATGAGCTAGTTTTTGAAAGGCAAAAAAAATTATTTCTAAAAAATATTTTTAAACCACTGGCAGGTATTAAATTGCTTTCTAAATTTTTTTCTGTGATTCAAGTTTCTATACCACTGGTCAGACTGAACTCATGACTAAGGGGCAGAGGAAGTTTAATGTAGCAAGTTCCAGTATGAATGGATTCAATGGAACTGGAAACAGTGTTAGCTTTGTGAAGCTGAAGACAGGAGCTCCCCATAAAGAGGATTAAGAAACAGTATCCGTAAAACCTTCCAAGATGTGATAAATTTGCAAGTACTTAAAAACCGTATAATGCTTGATGTTCAGTATTCAAAGAATGTCTTGGGTTCAAACCAAAGGCTACTGTGAGTGGAGACACACATTCAAACCTAGTGTGATGTCCCAGGTGCAAATAAGTTTGGTGGTCACAACCTAATGTAAACTCTTGACTATACTATGAAATATGTACATATAATTTACAGTGTGGTCTACTTTCAGGTTACAAATAGAATTTCAGGCTATGGTTGCAACACTCAGTGCTAAATTCAATCAACTGGCTAATATCCACTTATGTTTGGAAAACTGGGAATTGTGTCTGTGTTGACATGTCTGTTTTTAGCCCGATGGCTCACTTACTAGATTTAGAGCTCAGGGCCTTGGATCAAAATTTTTCAACTGAAGGTTGACAGAGCAATAAATCATGTTTGTGTATATAAGCAGTCCCAAACTTAAAACATCTGACTTATAAATGACCAACACTTACAAACAATAATTCTCACTTATAGCCATGAACAGTCGTAGAAGTTGTGAAAAAATTAAGAATTTTGAGAGACTCTGTGGTTTAATAAGTGGGAAAAGGTATAATAACCAGAAATAGATTAAGGACGCTGAGCAAGGTGGAAGATTTCCAGGCAGTACTGACTTGCCTATGTAATCCTGATGCACTCAAAAATATTTTCCTCCCTTGCAATTTTATGATTTTTTTTAGTTCATTTTGTTCATTTAGTTCAAATTCCATTAGAGATATATTTAGGTGGACAAAAGCATAATGTATCAGTGGTTTACAAGAAGACCTTATAATAGTCAAAAAATAAAATAAAATATAGACACTAAAATTAATTTTAATAGAAGACATTTTAACATATGGTACAGATGGTATGATAAATGAGTGGTATGGATTAGCAGTATTACAGGGGTTCAAGAGTGGAAAAGCTCAGCTGCCAGTGGGATGAACGGGGAAGGGTTCATAGAAAGAAAAAAAAAGGGGAAATGTAATCTGAGGTTTGGAGTATATTGGTACTAAGGAGTATTCCAAATGGAGAGTGAGAATATGCTATATTCTAGGGATGGTAAGTAGACCTTCTTGGCTAGAATGGAAGGTCCCTCTTAGGCAGTAGAAAAGTCATGTTGTTGAAATCCTTAAGATCAAGTGCATAGATGGATGTGAGAATTGATTCATATCCTCAAAATATTCCTGGAGGCATTTCTGTAACCAGTTAGAATCCATTACTCTGACCTGTTTGAGCTATGTTTAAATCAGCATTGAACTACTGAGTTATGTATTGGGTTGTAGACTCATTAAAGAAGGTACTCACATACCAGTCTTTGCATAAGGTTAAGGTTTTGCCCTAATTGGAGAGGATATAGTACTATTATGTGTTCTACTGAGCAAACTTGCTCAGAAAACTGCTCAATATAGAAGCA
This sequence comes from Vombatus ursinus, assembly GCF_900497805.2. NCBI lineage: Eukaryota > Metazoa > Chordata > Mammalia > Diprotodontia > Vombatidae > Vombatus > Vombatus ursinus. Next base: position 584,491 of record NW_020954113.1, read on the forward strand.
AATATAAGCTACTTAGCAAATTTTCATTAACAGAGCTTCATCAATAGTGTACTGCATTTTCATTTCACCTACCAATACATCTGGTTCCATCAGGAGAGGTATAAAATCCTGGGGGGCATTTGCAAAAATAACTGCTGACAGTGTTTGAACATTCACCCCCATCGCAGACTCCAGGAATAGTGGCGCACTCATCAATATCTGTAATGTAACAAAGAAGTGTGTTAGCAAACATCAGAAGCCTGTTATATAAATGGCTTATTTTTACGGGGGTTTAGATACATTGTCAGTCAGATCAGGTCCCCTGAAACAATGCAACTTTGAACAATAAAAGCCAATTATTATTTGTCCAGCCCATAATATGTTAGCTTATTCTTTCCCTCAAAAAAGAACCTTAGAGCCTTATAAAGGTAGTCCAGTGAACCAAAAACATCTGATCAACATCTTGCGCTACATACCAATATAATAAGCTCAAAATGGATATATGATTTAGACATAAAGGTGATATCATAAGCAAATTAGTGGTGTATGGAAGAAATTACCTGTCAGATTTTTGGATAGGGGAAGAGTTCATAACCAAACAAGAGACAGAGAATCACAGGAGATAAAATGGATGATTCTGAGTAAATAAAATGAAAGATTTTGCAAAACAAAACCAAGGCAGATAAAATTAAAAGAAAAGCAGGAAATAGGGGAAAATACTCATAGCTTAATAAAAAAAAAAGAAAGATTTTCAGTATTCCACTCACGATTTTTCTTATTCTAAGTAATTCTTTTCTTATATCAACTGTAGTCTCTAAGAAGCTACACAGTTTTCCTGAACACTTTAGTCATTTTTTTTTCCCCCAGGAATCATTTCTCGCAGTGTATTTAGGCACTTATTTTAAAATAACCTTAAATTTTTATTAACTAACAAAAATCTACTTTGTCCCACCCCATTCCCATTGGGAAAATAAAAACAAAATTATTGTAATAAATAGGCATGTAAATTATTATTACAATTATAAGGTAGATAAGAAAGCTTGGAGCTGTCATTCTCTTTTTCTTTTAATAGAGTACAAGTTATACAAATTATAGTAGATTTTAGAGTTACCACTATTAACTTGTCCTTTTAATTTTATATAGTTCTTACCCCAATCTCATCACCACTCTTATTGACCCTGTTCTTTCATCCTTCTTATTTTATCATCTTCAATATTTTATCTCGCTTTTCCAAAACTGTACTTTTTAAGTTCTAAATCACCTTAATACTCCTAAGACACAGGTCCAATCATGTCATTCCATTGATTAAAACTTTCAGTGGCTGGCTCCCTTTTTGCCTTTTGGAGAAAAGATAAACTCCTAAGTCTGACATTTAAGGACCTTCACATTCTGATTACAAGCTCTCTTTACAGCTCTAGTTCACATTGCTCCCCTTCATGAACTCTATATTCTAGCTAGAATGTACTGCTAATATTCCCTGAACTCTACATTCTATCTCTTACCTCCCTGCATTCACTTCAGCTACTCTGCATGTCTAAAATGCACTCCCTTCTAATCTCTACCTTTCAGAATACTTATCTGCCTTCAAAGTTCAGTTCATGTGCCACAACCTCTTATGGTTTTCTGCTTTCCTGCTTCATGCCTACCTACCCACTGCCACCTTCTTAGAGCTTTCTCCCTCCTCAAATCACCCATTTACTTATTCGCATATATATATTGTATGCTTCCAATAGAACATAATTTCTTTGAGAAGAATTGTAACATTTTTGTTTTTGTACTCCAGTACCAAGGACAGTTCCTTGTGTACATAGTAGGCACTTTATTTTTATTGAATTGAATTTTGGCTGTAGCATAGAGTGCATGAAAGGAAAGAGAAAGAAATAAGTTTGGAAAGGGAGGCTTATGCCAGATTTTAAAGGCATTCAATTTCATATTAAAGAGTATACAGTTTGTCTTATAAGCAACAAGAACTCATTAAAGGTTTTGAGCAGAAGAATGACACTTGGTAGTAAATAGTTTTATTGGAAGGCTTTTTTATTCATTTAAAAATTATGAAGACCTCAGTATATTTATACCTATATAGGACAGAACTAATCAAATAGGAAAAGAAAGAAGGATAAGAAAGAGGAGATAGATATGTAGAGCAAGGCCCTTTTAATGAGAGAAGGGGGATTGGTGTCCCAGGTAGAAGAATTGGCTTAGCAAAGAGTAAGGCAATCTCTTCTTATGTGATAGCAAACAAGAGAAAAGTGATGGCTAGGATGTTTAAAGAGACACAGAAAAGGAGATGAGAGATATCCTATTGGATAATCTCAATCATTTATTCAATCAATAAGAACTTATTAGGTTTTCTAGGTGCCAGCCATTTTCTAAGTGTTAGGTGCTGCTAGTACAAAGACAAAAGTGAAATAAATAGTACCTGCCCTCAAGGAGCTTATATTCTATCAGGGAATATAACCTATACATATATACATATATGCAAAATAAATACAAGGTAATTTGAGGTAGAAAGACACTAGTGGTTGGGGGAAGCATGATCAGGAAGGGCCTCATGTAGATGGTACATTTGAGTTTTGAAGGATACTAGAGATTCCAAGAAATGAGATGGGAGGGAAAGTATTTCAGGCATGAGAGATGGCCATTGCTAAGGCACAGAGATAAGAAATGAAAAGTCATGTGTGATGAAGAGGCCAGTTTGGCAGGATCACAGGGTACTTAAAGGGGAATGCAATGGCGTATCCGCTAGAGAGTAAGTTTCAGTCAGGCTTCCAGTTAAGTAGCTGACCAAACCCTCTGACATGAGTGGAAGTTTTAGGGATGCAATTGGGGATTTGAAAACAGAGGGAAAAGTTTAAAATCTTCATAATGGGGAAATGAGATAAGATAACAGTAAGAGTAGGATTGTGGGATAGGAGTAAGGGCTCAGGTGAGGTCATATACCATAAACTTCTCATTAATAAAAAATCAACCCTATTTTGTGACTGAGAAACAATAGTAGCTGTAGAAAATCTATTTGGTCAAACATAGTGGCAATAAAATTTTTAAAAGTATACCACAACTGGATTAAGTATGAGCAAAATACTATCACTGTCTCACTAACTACTGTATATGCTAACACAGGATTTCAATGCAACTCTAGAGATGCACATAGGAAAATGTGAAGTAATCATTTCTACTACTTTCTACAAAAGTTGTGTGTGAAGACATCTTCCAACTTCATGCTAACTAGGGTATTTTAAGGGAAGGAATATGACTGCAATATGGTATGACTGCAGGAATACACTGTTGGCAACCTTCTTTTCCCCGTTCTTCATGGCCTATAGATTCATCATAGACAAGACAAGTACACTGTTATACATTTAATCTATTACTGTTTTCCATGTCCGGAACCCATTTTGTCAAGTGTTAGTTTTGGATAACCTTTCATCTAAACATTTCCACTAAGAGAGGAAGGGAAGAAACCCTAACTGAAAATCTTAATGGATGGAATTAATTTTTAAAATATAATAGAGTAATCTAAGATAGAAAAATTTTAAAAGCTTATTTTCACATTTCAGAAATAAAATATTTTAATATATTATCTTTATAAACATTGAATAAGCAAGAAAAACCAGAGTGTATATATTAGAAATATAGTATTTGGAAAACTAGTCCAAACATGGCTCCTTTCAGCTACTTATAAACAGAAAATCAATCTGTTCTGAAATAAACTCTTTCAGAATTAAATCTAGTTTAAGAGAATGCTCAGAAAAAGTGATCAACAACATTCGTTAACATAATATTAGAAATTCTGATCACTTCTCATTAAGTCTTTATAAAGGCATCAGGGTATAGTGTAAAAGGACATAGGACTAAGAGCCAGAAGACAAGTGTTCAAATCCCACCTCTAACCCTGGGCAAGTCGCCTAAGTCCTCCGACTCTCAATTCCTTATCTGCAAAATGAGGAAAATAAACTGGATAGGGTGATAGTTAGCATGAAATAAGGTTATATACATAAAGCACCTTGTATTTTAAAGCATTATATAAAAATAATAGCTTGCATTTAGGTAATGCTTTAAAGTTTGCAAAGCACTTTACAAATATTATCTCATTTTGGCCTCCCAATAACCCTGGAAGGTGCTATTTTTATCCCCATTCTACAGATGAGGAAACTGAGGCAGATAAAAGTTAACTTATTTTCCCACAGTCACGTAATTAATGTGTCCAAAGCTGGATTTGAACTCAGGTTTTCATGACTCCAGGCCCAGTGTTCTATCCACTGTACCACCTAGCTACCTCTAACACTTATAAGCTTTGTGACCTCGGGAGAAAGTAACAACTTCTTTGTGTCACGTTTTTCTCATTTGTTAAATGAGAATGAGAATGCTTGCATCACCTTCCTCACTGGGTTATTTTGAAGATCAAACATGATAATGGACATGAAATCACTTTGTAGCTATAAAATACTTTGATTTTGAGTTAAAATTCAGTCTTTGCTACTTATTGTGCATCCTTGGGCATGTCACTTAAACTCTGCAAGCCTGTTTTCTCATCTGGAAAATATGGGGAATGGATTCAAAGACTTCTGAAATTCCCTTCCAGTTCTAAATCATGAGTTTAAGTCTATGTCTGATGTAGGTTAGACATCACTTTGAGTAAACCTAACTTGTGAATGAGTTTTTAAAAATAGACAAGTTAATGTGATAAATAGATAAATAAGTAAAGTGATTACTCACTTTACAAAACAATTTACCAAAAATTTCTTTAAATTGTAATCATTTTCCAAAACTTGGCTCAATTCACCAAAGTTTAATTTATACACAAATCTTCAGAGACAAGTTCATTATATAAAGTTAGGCACTCCCCACAACTCTTGGACTTGGTCAGAAAATTCTCATTTGAGTATATCAGTACATTGCCTTGAGCCTACTGAGAGGTTACTACAAAGTGAGTGCTGACCAATACCTAGTCAACTTCTGTGTGACAGTCACAAAGAGATATATCATTTCATTGATGCAGAAGAACCCTGACAAGTATAACTGCCCCATTCAATGGCAATCACATTATTCTTATTTCAACTCTATTTGTTTTTGATGACTTAGGACAGTTCTTCATAAGTCCTCCCCAGGCCCCCTAAGAGAAAACTCAGGGGGCAGCTATAACATTAGTAGTACAGGCTACCTTCGCTTCCATGTATGGGCATGCTAGGAACACAGGGCTTTCTATCTTAAACTGTTGAGTATTTATTGAAGCTTCTGCTCCAAACAGCTGAGGAGTAGAAGACATTGAGCAAAATTGAAGTTTTCAGGCCTGAGCAGAGTCCTTAATTAACAAGGAAAAATTCAGATATAAGTGGACTAGATTCAAGTGTCTTCTGACTCAAGTTCTCCATGTTTGTTTTAAAAGTAACATTTTGACCTTTTTAAAAGCAAAATCACCATTTTTCTATTCTAGGATTGGGGATAAACCAAACAATATTTTACTGCTTATACTAGAGCTTATGTTAACATAAACAGTATTGTCATTGTGAAGTTTCATAAAGGTAAGTGGGTCTATTCCAACTTGATGGATATAAATTGAACTAAAGTCTTTAATACATACTGGGGAGAAAGATGGAGCCAAGAGGTTGACCTGAAAGAAGCAAAACTGGCATGACATCTCAAACTTACCAAGGGAGTGGGGTGGGAGAATGGAGAGGAGAGAAGTAGATTAATATTTAGAGTGTTACTGCTGTTGCTAAGACACAAATGCCCAAAAGATTATTTAGTTTAACAATATTCTTTTGCGATGATTAAAAGGGAGGTCTTTGGAAATAATGCAGATCTTAAGAAGAAGGCACTTAACTTAATTTCCACAAGCATTTATCACTGGTAATACACAGAGCTCTACAACCAAGCCAATGCTTCCAAAGAGTTAACAGATTATTGGGGTTTGGGGTGATGGTGTTGCAGAGCAGGGTATACATGTGCATGAATAGCTAAGATAAGGAGATAATATGATTAAGTCAAAGTGAAAGAACTGGGGCAATGTATCCATGAATTATCACTTATTGTTGTTCCCTGGTAAGTCTATTACCTTTTTCTGATCACATATCTTTCAAGTGGTTTGCTTTCTGTCAATTTTTGTGGGCAATTTTACATGGCACTATGCTTATTTAGAGCCATAGTGTATTGGTTTTTAGGTGACTCATAATTTTGATTCATCAGCAATTGTGTTTATTTATATAATTCACAGTCATATAGCATCCCTGAGGACAAGATGATTGTCTTCATGTAGTGAATGGATGTAATGTGAAAAAGGGATTCAACTTATTCTACTTGGCTCCAGAGGGCAGAAACAGGAAATCTGGGTGCACATTGCAAAGAGACAAATTTAGGCTTAATCTGAAGGAAAAGTTCCTAATAATTAGAACTATCCAAAGGCATAATAGGCAGTCACAGCACTGGATGTCTTCAAACAAGGGCTAGATCAGCACTTGTCAGATGTGTGGCATAGGAGGTTTTTTTTTTTTTCAGGTTTGGGTTGGACATTAAAAGGCCTTTGAAGATCCTTCCAAATCTGAAATTCTGTGGGCTTCTGTGTGACACTAGTTGCCTCCACTTCTCTTTACCTCTATTTCATTAAAGGTTCATTTTTCCACCTGTAGGATTATATTCAGTTTTGCTGGACAAGTTGTTTCTGGCTGTAAACCTCTGTCATTTGCTTTATGAAATATAATATTCTGAGCTCTCCTCTCATTAATACCGATGGCTACTAAATTATGTGTTATCTTGACTCAGTACCTGAATTATTTCTTTCTGGTTGCCTGTAGTATTTTTTTTCTTTGACCTCAAAGTTCTGGATATTGACTATAACGTATCCATTTGGCGGGTTGTTTCAAAAAGAAATCAATTGATTCATTCTATTCCACTTTGCCTTCTGGTTCTAAGAGTTTTCTTTTAAGATTTTTTTTTTAAATGATGTCTGTGTTTTCTTTTGGGACATAGCATTGATGTAGTCCAAAGATTCTTCATTTTTTTCTCCTTGATATGTTTTCCAAGTCAGCTGTTTTTGCTATGAGATACTTTAGATTTTCTTCTTTTTTTCCAGTTTTTTGACTTTGTTTTAATATCTCTGATTATCTTATGGAGTGTTTGGTTTTTATTTGATCCATTCTAATTTTTATGGAATTTTTTGCTTGGGCAAGGTTTTGTACCTCTTGTGCCAAGCTGTTAATTCCCTTTCCGATTTTTTGCTTCCATAGCTTTCATTTCTTTTCCAAATTTTTCCATTTCATTTATTTAAAAAAATTTAAATTCTTCAAAAAAAAAACTCTTGCTTTATATCTTTCAGGAATTATAGCTGAATTTGTGACTAAGCTATTTTTCTTTGAGGCTTTGCTTGTGGATGTTTTAGAATCGTTCTCTTTTTCTGAGTTTATGTCTTTCTGTCACCATAATAGCTCTTTACAGTAGGAATTATTTTCTGTTCACTCATTTTTTCAGTCTACTTCTTGATGTCAGACTTGATGTTGGAGCCAGCCTCTGAACACTTCCAGGGAGAAGATTTGGGATGGTCTTGCTGCTTTCTTATGGTATTGAATGTTGTGTTATTTAGACTCTCAGGGACAACTCAGGATGGGGACCTGTAAGTTTTCAGTGCATCCAAAGTTGTCTGATACAGGGAAATTTCTGGTTGCTGCCCCCTATCTGAGCTCTGTGAGTTCTTCTCCTGGCTTTGGAACTTAGTAACAGTAGACTGTTGGGCTCATATACTATCAGTCATGTGGGAAGCTGTGCTGGTTCACCAGGACAGAACAACTTGCTCCCCCCACCCCCGGTTGAGATTCCTGCTCCTGATTACTCCTTTGCGGGCTTCAGTCTAGGATAGATGCTAGAACTGAGACCCTGCTCTCTTCTTGGGATCTGAGTCACACTGCTGTTCCTTGCTTCAGAACTTATTCCTCTCTGAATATGATAGCAACTGCAGCCATTCCCTAATTCAGAATGCTACCCCTGGGCACAGGTCCCTTCTTCAGTTTGCCCTGGATCTGTTACCTAGCACTGGGAGGTTTGTGACAAAGTTGCCAAGGGGCACCTGCTGTCCTTTCAGTGCCCTAGTATAGGTCTCCTCGTGCCTTGGTGTACAGTGTTGGCCTGCATTAAAATGCTCTGCAATCTGCTCCTGGTGAGCCTATCCTCAGTGTGTGCAGACTTCTCTACCTCCCTATGCCCATTTAGGCTAGAAAAGTGACTCATTCCCATCAAGATTTAGTCAGATTTTCTAAATCTGTTTGGAGGAGTTTGGGGTGGGGGGATGAGGAGCTCACTATGCTGCTTCCTGCCACCTTACCATTTTGGGTCCCCCTCTAAATCCTGTAAAATCTTTACATATGCATGAAAGAGTCTGTGATGTAATAAAGAGGTTTAGAAGGTACATTTTGAACTACTGAGTCAAATGCCTTCTTTTTATTATAGCTGAAAAAATAAACACAACATGGTCTTATATTTTTCTCTACTTTGAGTTGTGACTATAAATATATAGGTTGCTGTGAGAACTGCCTACAAAAGATTGCCTGTTCCCTTCTCATATTTGTATTGACCTTGCCTTTTATTTCACAAGTAGATCATTCTCATAAAGATTTTATAAAGATGAGAAAGCAGACACGGACCAGTAGCTAATGATGTTCTCGTACATGCTTTTGGGGACTATTAATATCATTTGTGAGCTTTCTCCTCCTTTCTTTTGGTGTCTTCTCTCTGAGACATCTTAGGAAATGATCTTCTAATGTTTTCAAGACATTTCAATATGGATTCCTTCATAGTGTATTTGGTCTGATCTAGCTATACATCCCTACTTTATCTTCATGCATGCCATTTCTACTTCTTTATATAGTGCACTGGGGACTGAGGTATAATCCAAATGTAGTAATTTCTCTTTCACCAATGATAGAAAATAGATCATGAAAGAAATGTTTACATATTTGTTCCATGTATATCCATTTGTCATTCTCTGGCCAGTTTCCTCCAGAAAGAAAGCTTTGTGCAATGACCCGTTGATTGTTAGCATCAAGAGACACATTTCAACACAAGTCCTCATAAAATCATAGCCAGGGGATGTCTTACACTGGGTTCAAATGGAAGAGGAAGTCTCTATAGTTGATCAAGTCCTCCAGATGCTCCTGCTTGCAGATATTATGCTGCTTGCATTAAGTCCTAGAATATTAAACAGCCCCCTCCATGAGATCCATAATTATATAAAAAAGATCAATCTAGTAATCCAAACAGGAAAGAATCAAATAGATGAATAATGCCTATTGCCCAGAAATACTTACAGTTGGATGGCTAGTCAGTACTTACATTCAGGAAGGGAAATACAGATGGACAATGAGTTGGGCCAAAAATCAAGTATGAAGAAAAGAGTGGGCTGGTTTGCATTGGGGGAACTTCACAGTGCTTTTTATGAAACCAAGCTGTTCCCTCAGTGCAAAGACATATCTTTTTGATGCAAATGTTCTCCTAGCAATGTTGTAAAGTTCTAAATCTTGGCACAGCATAAGCCTCAAGGAATTAAAATCACAGGTAATTGGATAGACAAGGAGAGATATATGTATGGTGGATGCAAGTTAGCTGCTACACATATCTGATGATGACCTCCACTCAAGAAGCAGTACAGGGGATATCATCAAGGAAAAATATGTTAGGCAAAGGCGGTAAGAGGAAGGCCCTCAGCATATTCAGTAGACCTTCTAAAAGGATCTGTGGAAAAACATGGACCAGAATCACACAAGATAAGAAGGCATATATAAAATTCAAACTGCATCAATGAAGGGATAATAACATTAATGAGAACACAGAGTCATTAAAATTGAAGATATTCTCCAACATATGGACATGAGTGATAAGCTACATGGTACTCTAGTGACCTAAAAGCCTGATTTTTGAACAGAATCCTGCCAGAATCAAAACCTGAAATTTTAAGGCATTTTGACAATGTAATCCTAAAATGGAAATTATTCATCTATCCCTCAATTTGGGGGCTTCACTTTAGATTTCTTCCCCAACAATTAACAACAATAGCAACAAAAGCATAAGGATCAAAATGCGGGCAAATGACTCAAAATGTCTTATCACTCATGAAAGGAATTAAATCTTGTCATAACAATTTTCAACAGAGACACTATTCAATTAAGTGAAAATTTCAAGACATATCAGGTAGTTTATGTGGACTGAATCTGACAGAAGAATTTTTGTATTAAGCACTTAATATATAATTCAACACTAAAGTTTTAAGAATTTGATTAAATTCAAATGTTTGTCAAATTTGAATGATAGTGGTATTGGACACTTCCAGAATTTATAATAAGAGGCCCATATTTTAATAAAGAAAGAATAATTCAGATTTACTCATTTCTTTATTTTCTGAAAATTTTGGTCCCAAGAACAGATGAGACCATAGATCTAAGGTGAAGGAGATGTCAGTAACCATAGCACAAGCCCCTCAATTTACAGACGAGGAAGCTAAGGCCCAGAGTGGTTAATTACCTGGTCAAGACCACACAGGTAGCAAGTGTCAGAGATAGGATTTGAGCCCAGATCTAATACTCTTTCCACTGTACCTACAATCATTTATGTTTCTTTATGCTACCAGGAAGTCAAGTCCATTTCTGGCAAACAGTAGTCAATATGAACTGTATACTTTCTATAAACCAAAGTCACTTTCTATAATCCAAATGCAAATCAGAATAGAAAATATTATCCAAAATTGGTTTTTCAAGGTTTATGAACTTTGCAAGTTATTTTTTGTCATGAATACATATACATCAGACACCTAAAGTAGAATTAGATGTATAATAGATCTCACCAAATAACCAAATATCCTCTTTCTATTAAAAAATCATAAAATAGAAAAAAGCCAGTTAAGATATACTACCCTAAATGATATCTAACAATTGAATTCAAATTCATGTCTATAAAGCTATGCAGAAATGTCTCAAACATTTTAAACCAACTGTTGGTTTAAAATATTTCATGTTTCAATATTTATTTGAGTCAGTTGTACCTCTTACTGTAAGTCTATAAAAGTGGAAAAGTCTGTAGCTTCATTTTGGATGAGCAGCAAAAAAAGTATATTGTTCCTGGTAATCCAATTCTACTTGACTATTCAAGGGGACAATTTAAAAAAGCAAGATAAAAGAATCATATATAAACAAGTTGGTCATTAAACATGAGTTTCCTCAAACTTCCTTAGACTTCATTCACCCCTGAGACATAGAGCATAAAAGGTCTTACCTTCACATTTTTGTGTTATTTCATTAAATTTGTGTCCAGCAGGGCACTTGCACTCAAATGATCCAACAGTGTTAATGCAATTTCCTCCTTGACAGAGCCCAGGGATGGCTTGGCATTCATCCACATCTGTCATATGAGAGAGAAAGACAGAGAGACAAAGAGACAGAGAGACAGAGAGACGAGACAGAGAGACACAGAGAGAAAGAGAGAGAGAGAGAGAGAGAGAGAGAGAGAGAGAGAGAAGAGAGAGAAGAGAGACAGAGAGAGAATTACTCCTATTCAATTTATCCCTGAGAAAGTAAATTTGACAACCCTACCCACAATGATACCAAATAAATTTACCTTGATGTATTATTTCCCACTTATAACATAGTCCTGGACTATGAAAAGACAAACCTTTTTTAAAAAAAAATTACCTTGTAACATAATGATTCATTTAATAAAATTTCCAGTCTTCTGAAAGGCACAAGCTTTATGAACTTTTGTGTTTTTTGGATTTTTTCTATGTTCAGAGCAAAGCACAAAAATGTAATAATTAATGACTTAGATATTGATTTGTCATCAATGTGACCAAAAGTCAAAATGTTTAAAAGTATGCATATATTATTCTTTTCTTCACATTAAAAAACTCATGAAAACCTAATCTATAACTAGAATCCCAAAGGAAGATGTTTCTAAACTGCTTTATTTCACTTTGAGTAATTTTTTATAAAAAGACTTCAAAAACCAATGTACAGTCTGGCTTTTTGTCCTACTATCTGAAGAGAAAGAATTTACCACTTGCAGATTCTCTAATCATATGTTAGCAAATGTATTCTTGAAACAAAATTGAGGTGAAAAGGGACACTGAAATTTAAAATACTTATTTTGGTATAAAATGTCACATAATATTTACAACTTGATGTATTCAAGAAATATTTTAAAAACATAGTATTCTGCTCCACAGACAAAAATTACATGTGAAAATATATCTAGGGTCTTATTTTATTTGATTACTTTACTTTTGTCCCAGGCTAGAACTTTCCACTAACCTGATATGAACACTTTTATAAAAATTATCCAAATACAAGATGTTACTTTTTAGTTTATTGAGAACTTATTTATAAACCAAATTCCCCACTTCTTTCATCATCTAGCAACCCATTTATCATGGTTACTGGATAACTAGGAATTAATATTTAGCTTGATTTCCTTCTGAGTAGGAATCTCCTGGAGCACATCATGGAGGGCAAAATGACTTCTTCTCTTTTATTCTTATCCAAACCAGAATCAAATTAAGATTCAAAAAAGAGAATGGCTGTCCTGCAAGCAGATTCTTGCTGGATACTTTTAAAACTATTTTTTTAATGTCAGGGAAATTTCTGGCTATAAAACTGGTCTTGTAAATAGAAATGTATTAGTAGACACTCCAATACTAGAGTGGTAAATAGGGGAAACATATTCCCTTCACAAAAGTGTAACCCCACAGTGATGGTCCTTCTCTGGGAAATCAGCACCTGCCAATGAGAGGGCAGACTGGGGTAAGCAAGCCAGCTCAGGGAATAAGTACTTGTCCATACGTCCATGTGAGAGATGTAAGGCAATACATAGCAGGAAACATACCAATACATTCATTGCACATAAGCATGTTTGTCCCCTTCTAGATATAAAGTCTGGTAACATGAGTAGAATTTCTTCATTCACCCAAGGCAATTTCTCCACCTGGTATAAATTCAACAAAATGGCCACTCCTCTCTCCAATTACTTAAATCAACTAATGAATCACCACACATTTATTAAGTGCCTACTATGTGTTGGGTACTAGGCTAGGTACTGGATATGCAAACATAAAAGTGAAAATAGTCTTTTCCCCTAAGGAATTTACAGTCTAGCTGAGGGAGGCAACATGTACCTATGCCTGTGTTCTAACCTTTAGGTTGAAGAATTGAGCTCGCCATCAACCAACTATAAAGTGGCAAACTCCTCAGCTCAGCTCCTTTTTATGGAATTTTATTTGTTTCCATTTTCTGAGGACCCCAGAGTAATAGGATTGTGGTGCCCAGGACACCTGCAAATTAGGTCGCAGGATTTGTATATCCCAGGAAGGGAGAGCTGGCTCAAATCTGAAGAAATGATCACATCTGCCCTTAAAAAGAGAGAGAATGGCAGAATCACTGAAATATGTAAACACTTAATAAATGCTTGTTGATTGATTAACCAGGTTCCCCATCCGGCAAAGCAGATACAGAAAATGATCACCCAGTCCTTAGAGGCTTGTATTATTTTTAAGCGGAAACATAACTCTCAATTCCACAGCCTTTTTTCATTCCTCATAAACTGATTTTCATCCTAGACACTCAAGAGTGGAGGCAGAATGTATGTTTCTGAGAGGAAGTAGAAGCAGCCAACGGGTGGCAAAGGCTGGTGGAGGAAACAGTAGGAGATGTGAAATGAATAGCAAAATTCCTCAATATTAGCCCCTTCTTCCCTTTTTCATCTTCCACGTTCTCGTTGTTAAGATGGGCCTCACTCTACCCTCTGGAGATTGCTCTCTACTGGGTAGAATAGCAATGAAAAATCCATTTTACTGACACTTATCAAGTTATATGTACTTTTTTTTTCCTTTGGCAGTTGGGTTAAGTGACTTGCCCAGGGTCACACAGCTAGTAAGTGTCAAGTGTTTGGTCTGAGGCCAGATTTGAACTGAGGTCCTCCTGACTTCCGGGCCGGTGCTGTATCCACTGCACCACCCAGCTGCCCCTATATGTACTTTTAAAAGTCCTACAATGATCACTTCAAAAGCTGCAGGAGACTGAGAGGCCCCACAACTGCTCTTGACCCCCTCTGAATATATGCCTCTGCATATTGGGGTACAAAGAAACGAGTCATTCCACAAAGTGTAACAGATGCTAGCCAAGAACAGACAGAGCACATGGGTGTGCACCAGGAATACTATTTGGCCTGTGAAACAGGGACACCCACGGAAATATGTGTTTAAGGCCAAGTTCTATTTTGTTGCATACTATCTAAAAAAAATCAGAACTGAGAATAAAAAATTACTACCCAAAGTGCATAAAATATTCACCTCATGTGGGCATGGTCTAAATTTACCAAAAATACAGCAACTTGTTTGAGTACAGTGAAGATATCTTAAGAAACTGGCGCCCCCTCCACCCCTTAAAAAGATAGAATCCTGGGAGTTTTTATTCTCCATTGGTTTAGTACATAGTTGCCCCTCTTAACTTTCTCCTGTTTCCTGCCAGACATCCAGACAATAAAAGAATCTGTACAGCTGGAAGACCTGGAATAAAAGCCAAAAGCAGTTGCAAGGGCTTCGATGGAGAAGCACACTCAGAAGAAAGCAACATCTGGGGAGACTTAATATTCTGTAACAAATACACATTTATTTCTAAGTTGTATAAAATGTATTAACAGGACATTTTAAGTAGCATTGAGTCTAATTTTCTTCAGGTCAGATAAGTATAACTAAAGAGACAAGGGGACACCTACAAATTTAGCCAACTTTAAAAAAAAAAAGGTTAAGAAAAACAAATAACATGTTCACAGATCTTGCTTTGTGTTGATACCAAGCATTCCTCTAAATATAAAGTCACACTGTCCCTGGAGTCAGAGGTATACTGAAGCACCTCTGTCAGATCAAAAGAAAGAGCTGCTAGTAGGGAAAAATTCATTAAGATTTTGGCTGCTCTGACATGACCTCACTTACCAATGCATTTACTTTGAACATCATGCACTCAGCAAAATCGTGAAGTATTAATAGAACCAACATTTTCCCCCATCCTTTACACATAAATAAGAAAGCAGCTACCCAAAGCAAGAGAACTCAATAAGATTAATCCATTAATTAATTAATAATTAATCTATTAATAATATTAAGGAGAAACTAGCTCCGGACTTACCTTGACAAGCTCCCGTTCGGATGTTTGGGATGAAGCCTCGGCGGCAGGGGTGAGGCTGGGCTGGGCACATCTCACAAGGGTGGCCCCACGCTCTTCCTACTGTGGCACAGCAAAGAGTTTTTGTACAGACAATCCCACTGAGCTGTCCCTGGCACATCTGGTTGGTGACCAGTGTGAAACATGGGCCTGTTCTGTAATCTGAAAAGAGAAAAGGGGAAACTCCTTGAGGGTCAAAAAAGCCAAATACCTACATGAATAGGAACAAAGTCAACAGAAGAGAGTAACTATAGAGATAGCAGTGACTAGCTGTTCATCTCCAGTGACTATAGAATAAGGAAATGAATGTAAATGCCGCAGGAAGGATTTAGGCTAACTAAACCAAACAATTTCCTGATACTAATACGCAGTCAGTCATGGCTCTTCTTTCCTGTGAAACCTCTGAACAAAGGAACAATAGTAGCAAGTTTGTTATATGATGAGGTCAGGAATTTCTAGAAATAATACCTCACACTACCATCTCGCAAAAGATATTAAATATTTATTATGAATGCCAAAAGTGAAGAGCTGAAATCATGCTGGCCTGTGAGCAACAATACAATCCCATAAGTCTAAGAGAAAGAGGGCTGGCCTGGCAGTCTTGGAAATTAGCTAAAGCAAATCATCCCTAAAAGAAAATACGAATAGCATCTCAACTGCAGTGAAAAGTTCCCATTCTAAGACCAAGGAAGTGAGAATTCTGCTGTTCCCTCTTCTGGTCAGGCTACATCTGATGCATTATGTTTAGTGGTAGGGCACCACAGCTCAGGAAATATGGAGTCAGACAAGCTGGAGAATGTCCAGAGGAGGGTAACCATGAAAGGAAAGGGCCCTCAGTTGATAGCTATCTTCAAGTATCTGAAGAGTGTAGAATAGCAACTCGTTTTGTTCTGTTTGACTCCAAAGGGCAGAGCCAGGAACAAGAGGTGAAAGTTGAAAATTTAGATTTGATGTCAGAAAAAAAAAACATTTTAATAATTAGAGTTATGCAAAAGTGGAATGCTGGGTCTCAAGAGGAGAACTTCACTGGAGGTTTTCAAAATCATGTTGGATGACCAATTATTGGTTCTGTTGTAATGGGTATTCTTCTCTGAGATTTGAAGTTCCAAATTTCCCCATTTCTGACAAAGGCATCACCACTCTTTCCATCTCTGAGGTTCATAACCTTGGTGCAGTCTTTGACTCCTTATCCTCCCTCAACCTACAAATCCAAGCAACTGACAAATCTTACCATTTCTACCTTCACAACATTGCTGGCATCTGATTCCTTCTGTTTCCTCACACAGCAACTAACTACTTTAACTGAGGTCCTTTTCATATCTCACCAAAATTACTGCAAGACCCTCCTTACCTGTTGTCTCTTACTACATCATTCTATCCTACACATCCTACACACTTCTGCTAAAGTGATTTCCCTACCTTTCTGCACCCCACCTTGGCTAATGATGAGAATAGTGGGTTCAAGGTACAGTAGATCTTGGGAGCATGAATGCTTAGCAGACTAGTCTGAAGAACTATTACCAGGCTAATCAGAGAATTATCCAGCAGCCCACAAAAGATTAAAAAAAAAAACAAAAACCAGACACTGACATCCCCATGTCATTTTAGTAACCAACTCTTCCCTAGAGAATATAACAGCTTTTAATCCTCATTGCAAGCCTCTTCCCCATCAACCCACTCAGTTCCAGAACGATCAGTACATTCCAGTCAAGGGGAAAAGCTGTGTCAGCTAGAGTAGTTCAAATTTCCAGAATAATATTTGTAAACAAATCACTATTATTACTACTAACGTAATCAACTCTATGGAACAATGTCAATTTACTTGAATAAGTGTTCATATATTAATAAAATTTAATAATATTTTTTCATCTTTTAGCAAGAAATCACAGACAATTACAGTCTGTGACCTCTTTTTTATGTTAAAAATAGTCTTCATGCTTTAAAAAATGACAAGAGAATACTATTTGTAACCTGCACCTACACATGCTAGACTTTTGAAACATGATTGCTCTTAGAGTCAGACTGTATACCATAAGAGATGTTTAACACCAGTCCCCTTTAGGATTATAATCTAGTTATTTTTTTAAGGGTCTTATTAGATAAAGAGATAGACAGAAAGACAGATATATACACACACACACATACATATATACGTTACATACCATTATCTGAGTCTTTACCTTGAAAGGTTTTCTTATGAGTAATCTTAAACTTTGCTTAATATAAATTTATCTTAATATAAATAATTCTTGATTATCAGAGACATTCACCTGGGGAAAAATCAATTGTGTAGGATGGGTAGGAAGGGTATGGTGCACAATGGACTGTCTTACCCAGTTGGGCATAGCTGCACTGACCCTGGAGGAGGTTGTATGGGGAAGTCAGCCAAAGGGACATGGAGGTAGGGGTGATAGAGGGGCAGTAGGATAAAGATCTGCTTGCTAGTACTGTACCTCAAGCTATGTGACCTTCTGAATTCCTCAATTCTTTCCTGGGTTAGCCTTTGCTTATGCCTTCTTACCTTGCTCACTTCCTGGCTCCCAGATCTCTTGCTCACACACTTAACATAGTTAAACTCTTTCCCTGACCCGTACTCTTTAATCTTCTAGTTCCTAGGTCTTTGGTCTGTGAGTTAGTATGTGATTATTCATTTTACAAAATAATTGACCAGAAGATTCTCTGATACAATTAAAATATTTTTACTTACAAATAATTTTCCATGAATATATCTCTTACATAAAGATACAGTTACATGGACTTTTAAACTGAAAAAAAAACTGATAAAATAAGGAATTAACAATTAAAATTCAAATTTAAAGGTACTTAATAAATTTTGGCTATTATTATTTGTATTATTAATAAGTTTATGCTTGTTGCCAAACTGAAAACTTAAGGAAGTTCAAATCATAGGTACATATAGAGAGTAGGCTGAGTGCTTTCCTCCTCAAATTACCTCCATTTATACTATACAGACAAGGTGTCCCAAAAGTCTCAGTGAAGTTTTATTCTGTATGTCATGTATATGTAATTATTTGCATGTTGTCTCTGCCATTAATATATGAGTTCCTAGAGACAAGGGACTATGTTTTTTGCCTTTCTTTGTACCACCAACTTTTAGCACAGTTCTAGGAATATAACGTGAGGAGCTAGGTGGTATAGTGGATACAGTGCCAGGGCTGGAGTCAGAAAGACCCAAGTTCAAATCTGGCCTCAGACACTTACTAGTTGTGTGATCCTGGGCAAGTCAATTACCCCTGTTTGCCTCAGTTTCCTCATCTGTAAAATGAGCTGGAGAAGAGATGGCAAACCACTCCAGTATCTTTGCCAAGAAAACCCCAAATGGGGTCATCAAGAGTCAGACATGACTAAAACCTCTAAATAACAACAAAGGGCATGTAGTAATTGCTTGTTGCTCGCTGACTAACTGAATGAATGTGCTCTGGTGACTCTAGTCACAGCATGACTTGGCAGACTAGATCTATAAAATATTATAAATACTGAGACAAAAAGAAAAGGAAGAAAACATAATACTGAAAGTTGTAAATTTATAGTCCCAATACTGAGAGACTCTTCATGTTCTCTTCATAAGAGAACTCTTCAGTTCAGAGTATAGATGTATGGCTGTTGATGAAAGGAGATCTAAGGGTTGGAAAAGTGAAGGATAATGCACCACATAGGAGCAGAGCAATCGCTATGCCAAAAGTACCAGGATTCCATAGTGATAGCTATTGTATTACTCCTTTTTCCCCAACAAGACTAAACTGCATTAGGTTAAACTCAATCCCACTACCTAGAACAGGGGTCAGGAAACTACAAGCCCATGGACCAAGCCTGGGCCAGTTTTGGTATGAACCATGAGCTAAGAATGGTTTTTACATTTCAGGCCATACAGTAATAGGCAGCAAATTGAATTTAGCCATTGAGTCATAGTTTGCTGGCTTAGAACAGTGCTCTGCACACAACAAGTACTTAATAAAATGTTTGTTAAATTAAATTCCTAACAAAAAGTTCTTCAAGTCAGCATACCAAGAGAATCTTGTTCATTTGTTTGTTTGTTTGTTTTGGCAGTGATATAGGACTGCTTTTATGATGGAGATACATAAGAATGAGAGTGAATAGAACCTTAATGGTTTTTTCATACAGTTTTGCTGGAATGTATCTATTCCATAAAGCAAGGTCCCTGAATGATGACAATCATTTACTGAAATGTATTACTGATGACTGGACTTGATAAATCTCTAATACTGAAGTATTTACTTACCAATAGGAATATTTTTTTTCTCTTGATTCCACTTATCCTTTCCATTTTATTACCACTATAAAACATCAGATTTTGTAATAGCTACCAGATTCCTACAATGTTACCCATAACTCTGTGAGTTGTAGGCCTCAATGGATGGTTTTTATTTAGTGTAAATACTACCCTATTTTGTCGGATATGGCATAGGAATGGCTATTTTTTCTTGAGATATTTATATAACCTCCATAACAAAAAAAAATCATTAGACTATAATACAAATTGTACTACTTGTGAGCTTTTATTGGTCATCATTTTGCTTCAAGTTGACAGGCTAAAAACCCTAGGATCTAGTTTATGGTATATCTTGATTCTCTTTAGTAGGGTACCAAATTTATTCAGATTCAGTCAACCAACTTTTCTGGTAGGTATTAAAGAATAAACCAAAACTATAAAAGAAACAATTGCTAAGTAATCAAGTATGATAAAGTTAAAATATGGGCTTTGTTGGGTACAATCAATAAAGAAATCCTATCACTGTGCAATCACGTCATGTAATAGTTCCCTAAAATACTAACATTACCCTTCTGAATACACTGTAAAATGCACCATGTATTTCTTTGGTTCAATTCTTTGGAATATTAAGTATAGGCCTCAGCAAAATTCTACCCCCAAATCTAGTTGGTGATTGGGAGTGACCTGAGTTCTTAAAAGCTATGCCAAGCTATGGTGTGTTTCATCAAGTTGAAAAGGATTCAAGTACAGGACTAGCCATTGACCACCAAGTGATGAATTCTGGGAGGCATATCAACTCATAAAACCAACATAAAAAAGTACGAAGGGAGTTGCAATCTGTATTCATGGAGGAAGTATATCCTCATGGATGAAATTACATATTTTGAAATATATAAATATTAACTATAGGCACTTAATATAAGCCTTTTGATGGATGGCTAAAAGATAAGATAGATGGATCAAGATAGGATCAGAAATGCTAGGTAATATGAATCAGACAATAAGACCTAGCTAGAGATACTTCGATATCAGATCTCAAAATCCATGAAAAGCAGAATCATCAAAATATCTTCACTTTTTAAAAACTTCATATAAAGTAAAAAAGAAAGGATTTGGAACTTCTCCCCTTTCAGGTAAGTGTAATGTTTTAACAAAACAGATTTATATCTACTTTGTCTCTTCTGTAAAATTGTATAAGGGGAACTTTACAATCTTCTCTTTGATACTTTTTGCATTTGTTTTCTCCATACATTGTAAGTACAGAATGACCCTGATATCTGAAGGTAGAAAAATGTTAAAATCAGATGCAAGCTAGGATTTTCACAACTGAGATAGATCAGCATTATTATGCCTATTCATGCCGAGGATGCCACTGAAAAATCTGTCCATTGATTACTCAGGCTTTTCAGAGACTGCCTTGAAATGTCAAATAATCAAAGGAAATATGTGTGTTCTTTCATTTCCTTTCTGGGCTTAGATCTTGACATGCCAGGGTTCTTCCTCCACCCTTCCCCTACGGGCTTACTCTCCCTCCTCCCCTCCTGTTTTTCAGATTCCTTTTGTGTGTTTTCTTTTCCCTCTCCCACCTTAGAATGTAAGTTCCTTGAGGGTAGAGACTGTCTTCCAGTACTTAGCATAGTTGTCTAGCACTTAGTAAATGCTTATTAAATGCTTTTTGACAACATTCTATTTGTACTATGCTTTCCTCCCAGAGAGAAATCATTTCAGTGATACACATACCAACTTCAAAGAATCCCTTGACCTACTGAGGTCAAATCCTGATAATCCCCAACCCCAGGTAATCTTCCAACCTGTCTTTCTCCCCACCAGCTCTTGGTTTGCCTGCCTATTACAACTGAGAAAAAGCACACAATTATACTGATATCCATCATAATCCATCATAAATTTGTACTGCATGACAGTTGGACCCTTATTGCTGATCAGAAATCTCAATGCAGGGAAAAATTTGGGTCCTTTAGGTGGGGTAAAGAACATATATCTGGATCTTAAAACAAAACAAAACTTCTAGGAAGGACTTTATTACTGTAGATTTCACCTCTCAATCAAATTTGGATACATGTAGTTTATGACCCACTTTATTTAGGCAGCTAGAGTCATGCCATTTAATTCAGCTCTGCAACCACAGAAGAATTTACCCACATTTCAGATTCCTTACTAATAAGTCTAATTATTCACAAGCATTCATTCCCATAACCCTTAAATAGCACCAAATTATATTTACATAGTATTTTTCCAGATTGTCATTCTGCTAGATAAAGACTGTGTCTAATTACATGCTGGCTTAGAATCAAATAACATTTATATACAGCTTTAAGGCTTTCAAAGCCCTTCACGTAATGAATTCTCTCATTTAGTCCTGGAAACAATCTAGTAAGGTAGGTGCTAATCATTTTCTCAGTTGTGCAGATAAGGAAACTGAAAGGTTTAAGTGATTTGCCCAGGATCCCATAGCTAAGAAATAATAAAGATAAGATTGACGCTCTGAGAGATTTCCACTCCCCTCTTCCCCCCCCCACCCTCAACTCCAGAACTCTTTGTATTTCACCCTGCTACCTTTAACACTTGGCCTCAGTATCAATCATTATTACCAGGACAACTATGAAAGAGCCTTAACAATACTTTTGCAAATTTTTCTAAATTTTAAAACAACACCATAATATTCCCAAGAGCCTGGGCAAAAGACCTAACTTCCCTCAAATTTACAGTCTTCACTAAAACATGCTTAAATGTTTATGTTCTATGCGTGATCTGTGAGAAATTCTGCACCTATAGCTTCCCAACTAAAGACAAATGTTCTAGACTCTTGGTGGCTAAGTTCACCTACCATGCACCAGGCTTATTAAATTTGCCCTCAAGGCTTCAGATCCAACCAATGTGCTTGCATAGCCTCTGGTTCTCAGCTCAGTATGTGACCTCCCAATGTAGAGCAGCACTGTGGCCTCCAGTAACTCCATTTTCATTTCTAATTAGCCCTAGCCCTGAGGCAATTGCGCTGCTTGCAGAGAAAGGAGAGCATGTGGTACACGAAGCCTTGTCACTGTTACCCATTTCCTGAACTCAAAGAACCACAAAACTGCAGGGAAGACACAAGGTTATAATTTGGGGCACTAGTCTCCAATTATTTTAAATCCTTCTTTTCACAAAAAATTACAAGCAAAAGAATAAGATATCAATTTATCCATGACAGAGAAGATCACTAAACATCTTTTTACAGACTAGTTGGTTTGTCAGACATTATTAATGTGTGCTTTTCTTTTCCCCTAGTAAAAGCTGCCTGGAAAAGTAGATTTGGGTGCTGGATCTGGAGACAGAAAGATCTGGGTTTGACTCCTACCTCTCTGGGCCTCAATTGCCTCATCTATAAAATAAAGGTAATAATACCTTATAGGCCTACCTCATAGGATTGTGATCCTTGTGAGGAAAAAAGGAGATAATTTCTTTTTTTTTTCTTTTTTTTTTTTACTGAATAATGCTGTCACAACAACCATTATCTTTATTGCAGTGGCTATCTTCTTAAGGTCTTCTCCACTTCCCTTGGACATACACAGGAGGTATTGGAGGTAGGGCAAGAGAAAGGAATACAGAGAATTCAAAAGGAAATAATTTCTGTAAAGTGCTTTGCAAACTTTAAAGCCCTATAAAGATGTCAGCTGATTATTATTATTATTATTTTTATATTCCCTTTCAAGAGAGGAATTCTGTGCACTTTTCCAAATAGCAAACTTGAAGCAAAGGGATTCCATGACTTTTACAAATTTACAAATGTTGTTTCTAATCTTTCAATTCTAATCTCTTAATTAACCTTTTCTGGTCAAGTTCTGTCCCTTGCCTTACAAGAAACCTGTTAATCTATGACAAAGGTTTTGGAAAAACATAAGGTGGACAGAGAGCAGACTGACCAGAAGCTGTCATATCACCAGCATTTGAATTGTGGAGATCAAGAGGGCTCTTGTAAATACAATGGGGTATTGGCAATAGCTTCTAGTCAAGGTAACTTCCTTTTATCTTAGCTTAATGTACCAGCCCTTAAGGAAAGGTCTATGCTAGGTTATTAATTCATTTATAAGACCCTATTGTGACTTGTTTATTTGTCCTCTTTTATCTATATTCTATTATCAGAATTTTTCATTAATTAGTACTTCTATATATTTATAGTATGGCAGTATAGTAAGGAGATTTTATATATATATATATTTACATATATATGTGTATGTGTGTGTGTACATATATATATATATATAATAGCATAGTAAGGATATGTATCATTAATAATGAATTATAAAGGGCAACTAGATGGCACAGGGGTAGAGCACCGACCCTGGAGTCAGGAGGACCTGAGTTCAAATCCCGCCTCAGACACATAACACTAACTAGCTGTGTGACCCTGGGCAAATCACTTAACCCCATGGCCTAGCCAAAAACAAAAATAATAATAATGAATTATAAGATACAGATTATTTTCAGATAATTCACCTCTCTTCTCAAAGAAACATGGGAATATTTATATGAAGTCAAATGACGTAAAATAAGAGCCAAAAGGGCAACATACATGTTACCAAGAATTATCTAGTTAAAGACAATACATCTTTTCTCCCTTGGGAGTAGAAGGACAGATGTATGGTATCACTGGTGTAGAGAGCTTTGGAAATGACTCTCCCTCTACCACTGAAATTCTACAACTTCAAAGTCTTAGAGAATTTCCTAAGGGCAATGAAAGATTCAGTAATTTGCCCAGGGTCACATAGTCAATATGTGTCTAAGGGGCTTGAATGGTGGTCCAGTAGAGAAGTTTAGAAAGGATGAGGAAAACAAAACATGGGATCTTCTATATTAAAGTCATTCCATTTTGTATTAAATTGAAAAGGTTTTATAGAAACAAAATCAATGTAGCTAGAGTAATAAGAGAAATTATCAATTACAAAAAGGACCCTATCAAATATCTCCGATAAATGTCTGATAAACAGGATATATAAGGAATTAACAAAAATATGTAAGACTAAGAACCATTCTCTGATTGGTAAATGGGTAAAGGACACAAACAGTACTCAAAAGAATTACAAATTATTAACAATCATATGAAATAAGAAATCAACTCTAAGAGAAATATAAATGTAAAAAAAAAAACCTGAGGTGTCTCCTCACACCCAACAACTTGGCAAAGATTACAAAAGAGGAAAATGGTTAATTTTGGAGGGGCTGTTGACAGAGCTATAAATCGGTCCAAACATTCTGGAAAGCAATTTAGAATAGCTTTTTAAAATGTCCATATTCTTTTACCCAGAAATCCCATTGTAAGGAACAAATACCCTAAGGAGTTCAAAGACAGGGAGAAGAGTTCATAGAAGAATAGATTCAACAGAAGAAATATTCATGGAAGCATTTTCTCTGGTAGCAAAGAACTGGAAATAAAGTATGTTACCATCAACTAAAGATGGCGGAGTAAAAAGGTAGTCACTCTCACCCTCCCCTATCAACCTCTGAAAACCCAGAAAAAATATCACCCCAGAAAAAACCCTGGAACAGCTGAACCAGAAGAAAGACGGGGAGCAGCAGTGCAGTAGCCCAGGTAGCTAGAGGGATTAACGGAAAAGGCCCCTTTTACCCTGGGGGAAGGGGAGCAGTACAGAACCGGGAGTCGCCCAGCCAGGTATAGAAAGACCCACTTTAGCACAGTAGGAGGAGATTCTGGTGCCTTGGCATTCTACAGCAAACGGGTCTCCCAGTGCCTCAGCAAAAATAAGGGAAGCAGCACTACAAAGGACCCCAGGCAGATAAGCACCTTGCAGCATTCGTCTGAAAGGAGCTGAAAAGCCACCTAGAGTTTCTGAAAGTTCCAGCCTTGTTGATTCCAGCCCAACACCAGGTAAGCTGTCAGAACCCTACAGCCTCCAATTGCCAACCAGGAGGAGATCCTGAAACCCAGGTGGTCGAGCAGGCAAATGCCAACAGCTGGACCTCCAGTGCCTCAGTGAGGGTGGGGGAACCGGTGGAAACCAGCTCAGAAAATCACCAGGTGCCTCTGCATTCTACAGAAAAGGAGTCTCCCAGTGCCTCAACAGAACTAAGGGACACAGCACTGCAAGGGGCCCCAGGCAGATAAACACCCTGCAGCACCCATCTAAAAGGAGCTGAACCATCAACTGGGTTATGGCTAAAATTTTTTTTTTGCAGTACACATATGTAACAGGCCATATTTCTGGCCTGCAAATGACAATTATTATAAAATCAGAGAGGCATGGGAAGATTAATATGAACCCATGAAGAGTGAAATATGTAGAATCAGGTGAAGAGATATAAACAATGTTAATTCAAAGAAAAAACCCAAATTGCATGATGCATAATTTAAAAATAAACAATTTAGACACCAAAGAAGAGTTGAGAAAATATACCTTCTTGGCAGAAGTGAGAGACTATGGATTTGTAATAATGCATATACTGTCAGGCAGAGTTAATATGCTTATTAATATTTCTAAACAGCTTTTTTCCCTCTTTAAAAAAATCTTTGTTACAAGGAATAACTTACTAGGTAAATGAAGAGAAAAGGATATATTCGGAAATGAAGGTAATGTAAAAAATGAATAAAAATAAGTCAACACAAACATCTTTCTGAGAGTGTACAAGAAGTTACAGACAAGAAGACATCCAATCTACTTTAATCTTAATGCTTTCTTGAGATGCCCTCCCAATTTATCCAGTATAAATCATGGTCATATGCTGTTGTTTACATGTTGTCTCTCCCATTAGACTGTGAGCTCCTCAAGAGCATGGATTATTTTTTGCCTTTCTTTGTATCCCTAGGGATTAGCACAGTATCTGGCACATTCAGTAGCAGGTGCTTAATAAATGCCAGTTGACTTACTACAAAGACATATATAATTATTTACCATCTTTTGTTCTGTTTATTTGTTGATTTCAGCTTACATGTTCATTTGTTCTTGCCGGTATATTTGATGGTCAAAATTAAGTCAAAATAAAGTCTATGCACATTTTTTAAAAATCTACTATCTCTTTCCTGTTGCTACTACTGATAATGAATGGAATTCATCAAGGAATAAATAATGTAAATGTGAATAGAAAAAAATTTTCTTTCTGAAATATTGTGGAAGTAGGAGGAGAAAGGGAAAATATACGTGATTGAAAAAACTTAAGACATAGTAATTCATAATTGAGAAATTTTATTAACATCAAATATTTTAAGTCCTGTATCCCATTTAAGTTTTAATTAACTTGTAAGCCACCTGCTGATTTTCCTTCATTTCCTTTTAAAATCATTTGATCTCTCTTATGTTTTTAAATCAGAATGGAAGCTTCTTGAGGGCGGGAACTATCTTCACTTTTGTATTTGCATTCCTAGCACTTAGGACAATGCTTAAGAAATAGTAAGCATTTAATAACTGATTTTTCATTCATTCATTCATTCATTCATTCATTCATTCATTCATTCATTCCAGCACCTTTGTTTGAACTGTAGTTACACTGTCTTGTTGCCTGGCACAAAGTGTGTTAAATTTATTTTCAATTCTATACATTTCTTTAAAGTTTCCCTCTCTGCATGATAATACTGTTTCTATCTGCTATCTAGAGCCTACAAGCACTTTAAAAAATTTTTTATTTTATTTTTAATTTACATAATAAAAACAAGCATTTCTATAATATAGTAAAATAAAAATGATTACATATGAAATTGTAAATCTACTATGTACAACTTGCTATTCCTTTCAAATATACAACAAAATTATAACGTAAATTTCTTTTTTTTCTTTCTTTCTTTCCCTTCCCCCAGCCTTAGAGATGGCTACCATTAGATATAAATGGGTATAGATAGATGTAAAATTATTCTATACATACTTCTATCAGTTCTTTCTCTGGAAACAGTATCTTTCTTCATATGTCCTTTATAATTAATTTGGGTATTTATAATAATCAAAATAACTTGTTCACTCAAAGTCATTCTTAAAATAATATTGCTGTTACTGTATATAGCATTCTCTTGGGTCTGTTCATTTTGCTCTTCATTATTTTGTGCAAATCTTTCCATGTTTTTCTAAAATCACTGAGCTCATCATTTCTTATAGCACAGTAGTATTCCATCACAATCATATGCCACAACTTGATCAGCCATTTCACAATTGATGGGCATCTGTGCAATTTCCAGTTCTCTGTCACCACAAAGAGAGCTGCTACAAACATTTTAGAACATATGTGTTCTTTTCCTTTTTCCCTAATTATTTTCAGAAATAGACCAAGTAGTGGTATTTCTGGGCCAAAGGGTATAGGTAGCTTAATCTTCAAGCAAGCACTTTCTAAAGAATA
This sequence comes from Vombatus ursinus, assembly GCF_900497805.2. Lineage (NCBI taxonomy): Eukaryota > Metazoa > Chordata > Mammalia > Diprotodontia > Vombatidae > Vombatus > Vombatus ursinus. The sequence continues at coordinate 612,241 of NW_020954113.1, forward strand.
TGATTTTTTAAGTTTCAAAATTTCCTCTGTCCTAATTTTCTGTCTTTACCCAGCTGCATTTGATACTTAATTTGTTTTAGGCTAGATAACTTGTACTAATGGAGAGACTATTCCCACAGATGGGATTATAGATCTACTGAAGCTCTGAACTGGTACTAATTTGGCCCCAGACACTTGCTAGCTAGCTGTGCGACTCTGGACAAATCGCTTAACCTCTGCTTGCCCCAGTTTCCCCAGATGTTAAATAGGGATAAAAATATCTACTTCCCATGGTTGTTGTGAGAATCAAATGAGATAATAATTGTAAATTGCTTATTAGCACAGTGCCTGGCACATAATAAGCACCCTATAAGTGTTAGCTATTATTTTATTATCATTATATTAAAGATGACCATTTTTTAAATGGTGAGGATCATATTTTTAACTGCAGATATACAACTATTTTTATGTCAATTTAGTTGTTTCACTTGAACCTCTCCTGATTCATAGGCTAAAAACAATATTAAAATTTTAAATAAAAATAGCATTAAAAATTTTAGGATTGGAATGATTTGTTGTACATGTTTTAATCCAACACACAGACTAAGCATTTCACCAAAATCAAGGCTTTAGCTCTGTTGTACCCAATTATGTGTGGCAGCAATTCAAATACAGAAAATTGTTACCACATTTTATTCTTTTCCATGATGAAGAAAACAGTAAGCAATTTTGTCCAATGTAGGAGAATGTCTCATTTCCGAGTAATCATTTACCTGACATAATTTTTTCCTTCACTCTAATTCCTATGAGGCGTTATTGGCTTTCATTTTCCTCCAAAAACATCTTTTTAAACCACCTTTGCAAAAATAGAAGATTCAGTTTGGGTGATATATTTACTGTTAAGACAATACAAGTGCAGAGAATGCCTTTCTTTTAAATGGTCTCAAAGTTCCACTTCAAAGAACAAGTTGGCTCAAGCCTATTATTTCTTTTAAAAAATGGTTTGTGAGAAGTGCCACGTTTAAGAAATGCTACTGTCGACCTGTAGGAGCATTAACTATTAAACAGCAAGACGAAAATATTACATAACTATTTGATTTGATCCATTTTTCCCCTTCTAAGCCACCAACTATGAAAGCTGTTTCTATGATCCAAAAGCAGGATTAAGTAGAGAAGAGTAATGCAGCTTATGTGCAATATTATTAAATGTGAAATTGTCTCAGGCCAACATAGTCTTCAAGCAGTACATAAATTTTAAAAGAACACTGAAAAATTATTCAGTCCCCAAACCTAAATTCCATAAAAAGTAAATGCAAGGCTTTGGATGGCCACCATAGAAATGCTCATCATTTTTTAATATATTCCTCTAAAGAGCATCTTCCTTAGTACATTATGAACAGCAATGTCCACATGAAGTGCTGACTGGGCTAGAAAAGGGATCAGATTCATAGACTCAGAATTTTTTGAGCTGGGAGGAGCTTTAAAGATCATCCAGTTCAACTTCCTTATATTACAGATGGAGAAATGATGTCCAGAGAGGAAATGGCCAAGGTTGCACTCCCTCCTCACCTCTGCCTCAAAGAATTCCTTTCAAGTACAACTTTCTTCAAGTTGCCTTTCCTGCTCCCTACCACCCTTCCACCCCCCGCCCCTGCTACACACATACTACTAGCCCTCTCACTGTCAAATTACCTTGGATTTAACTACTTTGTATTTATTCTCCTTACACTGATTTTGTATATATTTATTCCTTCCACATCACGTGGGCTAGGAGTGCAGTGCTCCCCAAGATCTGGAAAATCTGCATAAAATTTTTGGCCCTTTCTTCATACAAGAGAAGTCAGAATTATTATGGTATTGAAAGAAAAAATATGTTGATATTATACAATACTATATATATCTATATGTATGTTATGCATATCTGAGTTTCTAAACTTTTTCTGTGTCATCTGCTGACCTTTAAATGTCAACCACGGCTTTCACAAAACTCCCCAAAAATTCACATTTGATTTCTTATGCCTACCCGTAATATATCAAAATCTGTGATGGGGAAAGTCATAATGTAGAAGGGATAATTACACTCATAAATGTCTTTGTCTTCCTTGTTAGAATGTAACCTCCTTTAAAGCAAGGATTGTTTCACTTACTATATTAGCATGCACAGATACTTAATAGATGCTTATTGATTGACTGCTTAGTAAGTAGCAGAGAGAGTTTTCTCCATTCCCAGTCTAGTGACCTGTTTCACCATTCTAAATTAACTCCAAAGTGGAAATATACTACTATTAAAATGAAGAGGCCACATAACTAGTTTTGAGCCTGGGGTAAGAAAGACTTAGTTGAAATCATGCCATCGATACTAATTGGCTGAGTGACCCTAGGCAAGTCACGCAAGGGCAAGCCTATGCAACTCCCTAGGACTTCATTAAGTCAAAGAAAGGATTGTCTTGTTGGAGAGAGTTCCCTCACCAATAATTTTCCAAGCTGAGGAAGTCACAGATGTTTTATGTAAAAATGAATATTGAAATATCTGTTTTATTATCTAAGCTAAATGAATCAAAGCTGTATATATGAAGCTTGGTTTATGATAAAACCTGATGTTAATATTTCTTTACAGTCTGATAAAATAGAAGTCCAGGTAGAGACTCCTTTTAAAAATGAGAGCTATCTTCAAATACTTGTAAAGCTGTCATGTGGAAGAAGGATTAGCCTTGATCTGCTTGACCCCAGAAGGAAGAATTAAGTCCAAGCTACAGAGAGGTTAAATTTAGAATTGATATAAGGGGGAAAAAAAATCTCCTGACAATTAGTGCTACCCAAAAGTGTAATGTTCTGCTTTGGGAGAGAGTCCTCCCCTCCCATCCTCCACCCCAAGAGGTCTTCAAATAAATGCTAGACAACCACTTGTTGAGTGGGTCACAGTGGTAGTAGGGACTCTTTTGGGAGTGTGGGGTTGGATTAGATGCCCACTGAATTCCTTGCTAATTTTGGAAATTTGTGATTCTAGAAATATAAGGTAGAGACAGATGCTGGACCTGTGATTTCACTGGAACAGTTAATTCCCAATGAGGAAACTCCCTCTAACAATGCTGGTCCACATCTTCTGTGCAATTTATAGTCTAAGTTACCTAAAACTTAGGGCAAGGGAATATATGATATCCCATGTTGTCTCTAAAACTACAAACTCATTAAACTGATAGTCTATGAGCCAGACAAAAATTATTGTTAATCTCTTGGACCAAAACAGAGTATAAAACGTACTGCAAATTTTTTTAGCTTTTTTCAAACTAAATTCAGTGAATGTCTTTTATTTTCTTTTCCTCTTTATAAATGACCAATTTAATTAGATAGTCTTTGGATATTTACAAATAAAAGCTTCTATTAAAATTCTTATTGAAGACATGTGTGGTCAATTCCTACTGAAACAAGACCAGTGCACATGCCACAGACCCACAATATATCTAAATCTTGGTGTTAAGGGATAGATTTTCTTGAGAGGAACTTTCAGTACTGATTCCATGGAGTAGCAAAGCAAATGAATCAGGATTACTAGCGTGTTATAAAAATACAGCTGACTGCTTGCTTCAGTCAAGAAAGGCCCTAACTGTCCTTTCCTTCTTAAATAGATCTATCCTTACCATATTCTACTGTTAGTGCTGGTTTTGAGAACTCTAGGGGGAAAAAAAAACTGAACCAAGTACAAAAGTTTACTCATAGCAAATTGGCAAACCCTTCACTGTAATCTGTATTTTCTATAGTGTCAAGTCTAATATCACTGTGGGAAATTCGAAGTGTACTTATTCTCAGTGTTTATATCTTACCAAATATATGGATTGATTTACATCACAGCTAAAATTGTGTTTCACTCTTATTACTATCAAATCTAACAAGATCAGCCTTTTAGCAGAAGCGGGCTTTCGTCAAGGGGAAGCTGGGAGAATATTTTAGTTTATTAACTGTCATGCAAATGAAAAGTCATCGATTTCTAGTTCATAATATTTATAAACAATTGTTTTAAATTAAGAAATGCTTCCTTGTGTCCACATTTCCTTTGGGTGAAAAGATTTGCTAATTGAAGAGAGTTTTCCTCAACATAGAGAAAAGACATGAAGAAAAGACAAACAACGGGGAAAGTAAGCAAAGGCTGCATGAGAAATGTGAGGAGAATGGAACAAAATGAAAACATCAGGGAATCTAAGGAAATGAGGGAGGCAGCTGGAGAGAAATTCAAATATTTAGACTGAATTAATAATAATAATTAATTACAGGTTTGTTAAGCACTTTCCCTATATTATCTCATTTAATCCTCACAAAAACACTGTGAGGTAGGTCATATTATTATCCCCATTTTGCTGGATGAGGAAATTGAGGCTGATAGGGCTTAAGTGACTTGCTCAGGGACACATAGTTACTAAGTGTCTGAGGTAGGATTTGAACTGGAGACTTCCTGACTCCAAATACTGCATTCAATCTAGGATTTCTGATGAGTCATCCATGAGCAGGCACAAATGATACACTTCAAAATTAAGAATGAATTAGTACGTATAGAGGTGTCTTTGTCAGTGAGAGCTTTGCAAAAGCCTGCCCAGTATAGTCAGTGGTAGTGTAACTGTTGTTCAGGGACTCCAGCTCTTGAGAATTAAAGAACTAAGGCTTCTCCAAGGAGAAAAGACCCTGTAATTAACTAAGTGTTCTGGGCCCACTAAGCTGAGAGTAGTTTGAATAGAAAGGTTTGCATCATCTTTGCTAGCCTTTAGAGTTTAATATGAAATTTTCATTAATAATGACAATATATGTTATATATTTCTATAGTACCTTACAAATATTACCTCATTTTATTCTTACTACAAGCTGGGGAAGATTTTATAGATGAAAAGACTGAAGAAGACAAAGGTTAAAACTGCATATTAGATACATGAGGCACAGTCATAATAGCTAGGAAATAGCAACAGATGGCATTAAAAATTACTACGTATGCCCCAGAAAGCAAGCTAGATGCTGCATTTCTCTGCAACTATAAAAGTAAAATACCTTGGGCCTAATAATGGTCTAATTTTGTTCTTTGGGTATGCCAACCCATATTGGACTTTCTGATGTATTAAGAAAATACTGCTGTCTCTGATAAGGGCCTCATTTCTAAAAATATATAGAGAACTACATCAAATTTATAAGAATACAAGTCATTCCCCAATTGATAAATGGTCAAAGCATATGAACAGGCAGTTTTCAGATGAAGAAATTAAAGCCATCTACAGTCATATGAAAAAATGCTCTAAATCACTATTGATTAGAGAAATGCAAATCAAAACAACTCTGAGGTACCACATAACACCTATCAGGTTGACTAACATGACAAAACAGGAAAATGATAAATGTTGGAGAAGATGTGGGAAAATTGGAACAGTAATACATTGTTGGCGGAGTTGTGAAATGATCCAACCATTTTGGAGAGCAATTTGGAACTATGCCCAAAGGGCTATAAAAATGTGCATACCCTTTGACCCAGTAATAGCACTTCTAGGGCTGTATCCCAAAGAGATCATACAAATGGGAAAAGGACTCACATGTACAAAAATATTTCTAGCAGCTCTTTCTGTGGTGGCAAAGAATTGGAATTTGAGGGGATACCCATCAGTTGAGGAATGGCTAAACAAGTTGTGGTATATGAATGTAATGGAATACTATTGTGCTATAAGAAATGAAGCGCAAGCAGACTTCAGAAAAACCTGGAAAGACTTGTATGAACTGATGCTGAGTGAAGTGAGCAGAACCAGAAGAATATTATACATAGTAACAGCCACATTGTACAATGACTAACTTTGACAGACTTAGCTCTTCTCAGCAATGCAAGGATCTAAAAGTTTCATGATAGAAAATGACATCCACATCCAGAGAAAGATCTATGGAGTTTGAATGCAGATTGAAGCGTACTATTTGCTCTTTTTTTCCTTCCATTTTGTTTTGTTTCTTCTTTCTTGTGGTTCTTCCTATTGGTTCTAATTCTTCTTTACAACATGACTAATGTGAAAATATGTTTAATATGAATGTATATGTAGAGCTTATATCAGATTGCATGTCCGCTTGGGGAGGGAGGCAAAGAGGGAGGGGGAAAAAATTTAAAACTCAAAAGTTTATGGAAGTGAATGTTGGAAACTAAAAATAAATTTAAAAAAATACTGCTGGAAACAAAGTAGTCCCCACCAATTAAGAAACAGTTTAGAAAAAAACTGGGACAGAAATATAATGTTAATTATGGTACCATAAAAAATAATGGCTAGTTAGCCACTCCTTCATGCTGTCAGACTACTATAGCTTTAAGTTGCAGAGCAAATATTCATCCATCTGTACTAGTAATGAGTGTCTTTATTTACAGTTCCCTAAATTAATGAAATTATAGATTCACTTTTTAAAAAATTATATTAGAAAGAAATATTACATGGGGCAAAGTTAGTCTCACTGAAATAACATTTATGCCTATACAATAAATGTATGGAGCAAGATATTCTTAATCTCTAACCATCAAATTTTCTTCTTGGGCATCTGTGATATCCATAAATGGGATATCAAGAATGGGAAACCAAAATGCAGCAGTGAAAATCTGTTAAAATGTTTTAAGGACAATATCATTATTGTACAATGATATTTACTGAACCAGCATTATACAGAACATACTTGCACCCTACACTTAGCTCTATCATTTCCTTGAGTTCCCAAATCTTGCCAATTCTATCTCCACAACATCTCTCACATCCATCCCTTTTTCTCTAAATCACACAGTCAACATCCCAGTACAGGCCCTCATTGTCTCCCACTGGACTATTGACTACTAATTAGTTTCCTTACCTCAAGTCTCTCCCTCCTTGGTTCATCTTAACCACTGCCAAACTGGTATTCTTAAATCATAGATCTAACTATATCATTCACCTTTGCCTTGCACCTCCCTCCCTACCCCCAAAAAAACTCCCATTGGCTACCTATTGGTTTTAGGATTAAATGCAAACTCTTTTTTTGACTTCTAAATACTTTTACAATCTGGTCCCAATGTACTTTCCAGTCTCCCCTTTACACACTCCAACCCAGTTATAGTGGCCTTCCAGCTGTTCCTTCCATATCTTCCATGGGCCTGGACAAGCTGTTCCTTGCCCTCCACGCCTGCAATGCAGTCCTTCACCCCTTCTGCTTATTAAAAACTCTAGCTGGCTTCAAATCTCAGCCTGAGTTACCTTCTACATGAGGCCTAATCTGCTTCTCTTCCTCCTCAAAATTTTACCTTGTGTTTATTCTGTATATATTGTGTCTCTTGGAGTGTTAGTTACCTATGGCAGTGAGGGGTTAAGTAATTTACCCAAACTCATCTGGTCAATATGTGTCAGAGGCCTGAAAATAGCTTTAGGATGGGGTAATGGCAAATATATGGTGAACCTAGCCCTAGTTCTTCTGTTCATCTCATCACCATCCCATATAGAACTCCTTAAAAGAAAAAGACAGCTACAGCTACATTATACAAAGTTCACCAGGACACCCAAATTATAATTCTTTTCACCATAGCTATCAGTGGAATGGAAGGGGGGATGAACTTGTCGTAATTAAACTGGATTTGAAAAATAGCTCTGACATTTACTAGCTGTGTGACTGTTGCTTCTTCATCCATAAAATGGGGATAAGAATACTTGTACTACTAACTCCTCACAGAGGATGGGCAAAGTCTTTTTGTAGACCTTAAAGCATTATATTGACATTCACTGTGATTTCACTGATGCAGGTAACACCCAGTGAGGAACTTCCTCCTACTGATGTAAATCTATGATGGTTGTACAACTTACTCTTAGAAAGTCACCTGAGATACAAAGAACTTGGGTGATTTCTGTAGGTTCATACAGAAAAGCACTACAGAAATATGAATTCATCATATTACTAATATGGAAGAATTATTAAAAAGCTAATTTTATTAATATAATTAATTTATAATTAATATAATTTCAACATATAATATATAATAAATAATAATTTATTATTAACATAACTCATTACTAAGGAAGGTGAGGTGGAAATGAAGAAGTCCTGGGAGAAAGTGAAATATGTCACTTCAGGATTTATAATGTTATTGAAAGTAAGAGAAAATGAGAGATTGTCAGGCTTGTAATCTTAATAGATTCAGATGCTTAATTTAGATTTTTAGGATAGCTAATTTTGAAAAATTCAAGGGTATAAGTAAATACAACTATATGAGACGCTGTAAAATCTGAGCTTAAATTTAAACTCTACATGGAAATGCAAGGATCATTATGCCACAAGTTCACAGAAGACAATCCAGAAACCAAGTCCTGGCCTTAAATCCACATTTACCTACCCTCTGGTGTCACTCACATGATCTTCTACAGCTTCATCTCAACATACAAAGAGCAACACGTCAACTAGGATGAAATTGAGAGTGCCACAAATAGAGGCAAGAAAACTGAAGGCCATAATGAGCGAGGCTTGCCCAAAAAATGCTAGTAACAATAAAGAAATTATATTGAAAACAAGAAGGTAAAAGAAGGTTTAGTTCTGCTGCTGCAAGAAGACAGTAAAATGTTAACAAAAGGCTAAGCAAATCAATCCCTATTTTGCTTCTCGTTCTCCATTAAGGGGAATGATTAGTAAACTGAAAAGTGTTGGACAAACATGGTTAAGGAAATTGAAACCCAAGATAGGAAAGGAGTGAACAAGAGGGCAATCAGCTGCTTTAAATAAAACCTCTGAAAACACTGTTTTGTGGCTCAGCCTAGGCTGATGAATGTATGTGTATGTTAGGAATCTTTAAAAGATCAATAACGTACTTCCAATTAGTTTTGAAACTGATAGCTAATATCCTCTGTGCTCTCTGGGCCCCCTTCTCACATTGCTTTTACACTAAGTCCCATACTTCATCAAATGCATTACATGTCAAAGAAGACCACAATAGACTGTAAACAACATACCTGTTACCGAAAGGTCCTTGGATCAAAAGGGGGCTATTCTGGCAGGGAGAGACTAGAACTCAGCTTCCGTGACTGGTATGAAGGAATATGTTGATGTTTACTTCATAAAAGTTGCACCTGAACTTAAGCAGACTGTGGTTCCAAATAATTCCCACAGTCCCTTAGGTTGCTGAGTCATTCATTCATTCACTCACACCACTTATGATATTCATTGGAAACAGCTGAGATAATGACATCATCCACCTCTAGTATAAAAAGCAGTATGACGAGCCATTGAAAAGGGGAGGATTGTTTCAGGGGCTGTTAGGAGGCAGGTACACCAGGTTCCTCATCTGTAAAATGGGGCCATTATTTGTACTAAGTTCTCATGAAGATCCCATGAGATGATGTTTTTGAAGCACTTTGTGAATTAAAGCACTATATTTAATGATGACAGCTGATATTTGATGTAAATTGTGACTCTGGGACCATGACTGCTTAAAAGCAGTTTAAATAGAGAGAGTCAAAGAAAAGCTATTAAGCTTTTTCTTAATGTAGGAGTTAGGAAGATAAGTACTTTTTTTTGCACCTAGAAGTTTGTTTTTCTCCCTCCCTCCCTTTCTCTCTCCCTTTCTACTTCTCCCTCCCTAGTCTATTCTTCCTCCTCCCCCTTCTTTTCTCTTCCCTGTATCCCTCCTCCCTCCCTCCTTTTCTCTCTCCCACTTTTCTTCTTCCTCTCCCTTGCCCCCCTCCTCCTTTTCCTTTCCCTCTTTCTCTGTTTTGCTGGATCTATTCATGCCTCAACCAGGGTTTCTGCTATAGTCACCAAATAAGTGCTATCGTAAATTCCTTGTTATCAATAACTAGTGGTAAGGGCATAGTGTGAGGAAAGAAACTTTTTAGAACTCTTAAGATCCTGCCCCTTCAACCTCAAAAGGTGATAAGAATACCATAACTGGGTTCAACTCCAAACTAACCTCCTTTCTGGGACATGAAAAACATGAATACAAAGTGAATTTTTTTTAACATGTCCAAGTCTTACAGGATTGATATGAGAAGCAGAATGCTATAGCAGAACAGCTACTGGACCCAGGAATCATATGGACTTGGGTTTGAACCTTGACTCGGATACTCATTAGTTGTATAACCACTTAAACTCCCTGTACCTCAGTTTTCCCATCTGCAAAATGGTGATGATAGTACTTTCACTATCTGTTTTACAAGGTTGTAATAAAGTATTTTTTAAACGTTAAAACAATATATAAATGAGTCATTACTATTATGTGTTGTCCTTGTAGAAAAACAACACAACCTAGAACTTACAACCACAGGATTCATCAGTGGAGCATGTCCTGGAAACCTGGAGACAGATTTTCAGTGCTATATCCCACAGTTTCTTTTTTAGTCCCTACTTCTAACTAAGAGCATGTTATTTGCAAAACTGATGATTGAAATATAAAGCAAAGGTAGCTGACCCACACAGAGATTAGACCTCTAAATTTCACTTTAATTCATTAAGCATTAACTATGCATGAACAGTGTGCCAGGTGCTGAAGGAAGTAATGACTTCTTTGTATCCTTAGATACAAAGAAAAAAGCGATTTGTCTTTAATGCCATACCCTAACCATCTGAGCCAATGTCCCTGCTGTCTAATATATGAAAGTAAAATTATAGTGTCATATTTAGAGTAAATACTAAAACACCATATGAATGTTAATTTCAATTATTTATTGATAATGATGTGATATTCAAAATGAATGTGATAGATTCAAAAGGAATTTCTGAGTATTCCTCATTCATTTAAAATTCCAAAAACATTTTCTATTTCTTCTAACAATGACACAAATTGCCTACTGCTAAAGTAATTGGAATATGATTACATGGCTTCCTGCATTAAAGCCTGGTATATTTTCATTTCCTTATTATACTAACACAAATAACTAGGACAAACCATTCTTGCGGATGCTGGTCTTACGGGAGGGGCTAATACCAGCTTCTCCTTGCATTATTTGCTGAGTCCTTTGTAATATAATCAATTGGGTTATTTCGAACATGATATTTCCCCATTGTCTACACAAGATGAAAAGTAAGGACTTTACTCACCTCTACACTATGTAAATCCCCTAGCTTCTTAAACGTTATGTATTTGATTTGTTACCATAACAATCATATAAATATATAAGCAAATACACAGGACATCTGGAACCAATGGAATTCTGAAACTGTTCCAAAACAGTGGTACTTTCAAAATCAATGTCAATATGAATAAATGCATACAAAAATGATTAACTTAAATTTAAAGCTCTGAGATCTAGAATTCTAAATGCTCGGGAAATTAAATGGGGAGAGGAAAGAGTAGTGCAGGAAAGGATAATTATTGAATTAATTCAAACACGGAACTATTCATTCTTTACATACTTAAAATGCTGCTGCTTTTACACAAACCTGTGTGAAATCTTTAATCTGTTATTTAGGAGGAAAGGTCTCTTACTTTTTTATGCATTTCTTTGGCCCAGTGTGGCAACGGAAGAGCATTTTATCCATAGAAACTGTTCTAACTTTGGAAAGATTCCTCCAGATGTTGGAAGACCAATATGGTATGAGAAGTGCTTAATCCTCCAGTACAGGCAAGTCCCTCATTTACACACTGGTTATATTCCAAAAATGCATTTGTAAGTCAGTTGTTTGGAACTCGGAATGTATTTCCCCATAGAAACAATGTTATAAATGGTGGTTAAATTCCCAGGCCAGGCCACAAAAACCTATTTAACCCATGATGTACCATGAAGGAAAGTACTGGACTCATAGTTTTACAGATGAAGAAAATATAGCCTACAAAATCATAAATTTAGAGCTAGAAGGGAAATCAGAGGCCATTAATTCATCGACCTCAATGATGTGCCCAAAGCAAATAAGTACAAAAACTAACAAATCTAATTGGTGTAAAAGTTGGGATTAAAACCCAGGAATCCTGACTCCCTATCCAATGCTCTTCCAATGTACTATCAGTACCATAAAATTTAACCACTACTGATAACAATGGTTTCATGGAAGAACCTATTTCAAGTTCCAACTTGAGATTAATGAATTATAGTTTTAGAAATGAAAGGGCCTGTAGAGGCCTCTGAATCCAACTCTTTCATTTTACCCATGAGGAAGCCACAGAGCAGCAAAAGACTTGTCCAATGTCACATAACTAGTAATTGTCTAAAGCAGGATTTGTACCCAGGTCTTCCTGATTCCAAGTCCAAGGGCCTCATTCTCTACACAACGTAAGTGTCAATCTCAAACCCTATCCCTTGGGATGTCAATAGTATGTTTCCTCTGCTGAGGCACAGGGAATGAGGATGGGGATTCTTCTTCCTTTCAACTTAGTACTGAATCTTCATCTGCCACGTAAGAGGAAACAAAAAAGAGGAAAAGGATACAAGCTTCTGGTAGAGATTCCTGTGGCAGGAATCTAGTAGGGCAGGTGCTATGGGGAGGGGAATGAGTTATATAGAGGAGGTGTGTGTGGAGTGGTTTCTAAGGAAAGGAAGAAGTAGAAGAGTTGGAATTAGGGCCTAGGATCAGAGAGGAAGGCCAATGAGGAAGAAGGGCTGAAGTTCAGCAAGTGAATTTTCCCTTATCTTGTTTTCCTTTCCCATATCCTTCACATTTTTATTCTCCATATTCCTACCCTTATCTGTAGCTGCCAACCACTGGGGTTGGAGTAAGGAGAGAATTTTCACATGGCTTCCTCCACTCCAAACAGAACCATATCTCTACCCCCTTTTTCCATCCACTTTCAGAAAACGATTGAATGCTAAGCGCTCAAAGAAGATGTAAAGACCAAAGCTTTGAATTTATAGATGAGAAAATTGAGCCCCAAGTAGTTTAATCACATATCAATCAATGCAGGACTACAGCCCAGGTCTTCTGAATTCAAATCCAGTATTCATTTCATGATACCACATTCTTTCTAGACTCACATTTTATATACACTGAAATGTGTACATGTGGTTTCCCCCTGAAAAAATAGAAGCGGAAGAAAAATAGAAGAAATTTACATGATAACTTTATTATATATTTAAAAGGAAAAGCAAATTGTATATAATAGGTTTGCAGTTTCATGTGTAATCATCTTTTTATTATACTATATTATGGAAATGCTGGTTTTATTCCATAATTAAAAATTAAATTAAATTTTAAAAAATATAAGTTCCATAAAGGGAAGGAATGTGTCATTTTGGTTTTGTATCCCCAACGCCTATGTAGCATAGCACCTGGCACGTTAATAAATGCTTTTATCATTAAAAACATTATACATGGTTAAAATGGCTTCATTTGTGTAATGTTTCAAGTATTCATACACATACAATAGGTTATGTTTATACCACACTTCAATTTGATTCTTAATGGAAATGAATCTTACATATTGTTCAGTTTTTGATCCCTTAAAGGGAGAAAATGAAAGTCTGCTCCTGCCCCTCTCACATGTTTTTTCCCTAGATCCAAACTTGCCCAGTAACTGGCAGCCTGAATGAGTTACCAGCTCCCACACTTTTTCATTACTTCTCTCTGAGTATAGTAATGGCTTGCTGGAGAGTATTCAAAGCATCCTTCAACCCTAGTTGAACACAGGGGGTCGGTGGTTCTACACAGCAATGATAATAGCTCACATTAATATAATGCTTTAAGGTTGACTCAGTTCAGTGATTATGGGTTTCATTTAGGAGGATTTGCAGTGTTCTGTGGCTCAATGCAATCAGCACAATGTCATTCACAAATATGAGCATCTGGGGAACCTTACCATTCATGGGGACTCTCTCTTCCTAATAGATGGACTCCGCACTGAAACTCAGCAGTAACAGCGGAAAATGGCCTGGGTTAGCATGGTCTTCCTGATTTTTTTTCCTTGCTTGATTTCAACAGCCATAGGACAATTTAACCAAGTTATCTCTGTTACATCTTTCAAGTTATCTTATATAATTTTGACACATGCACAAAAAATACCTTGTTGGCAAGGAAGACTTAAGGGGGTGCTTTGCACTGCCAAATAAATTTTTTATAGTCAACAAACCATAGTCACAGTGGGAACTTGTATTCTCCACACTTTTCAAGCACTCAGCACTTTAGGTTACATATATTTATGGGAGGATAAGAGATGCATGAGATAGGCATAAACTCAATTTGGACATGCTTTACTAGAAGCAATGCTCACATTGATGAGACCACAGATCCTTTGAGTAATGTTGCACCCCAAGGTTCACAGAATGATTTCTTCACAACAACCCCAAGAGACACACATGGCTCTCATGCCCCAGGGCACCCACACTGGGCTATTCCCTAACTCCCACTAAAGGGGTGGGGGCCCCAGAAGGGAGCTACCATGGATTCAAAGGCTACTACTCTGTGAACTTGCACTCCTGAAACTATGCTTAATGAGCTTACGTTTAACAGACAAGTGGACACAATTAGCTCAAAGCAAAGGCATTAAGGAAGGTGACACACAAAGATGCACTAAAACATTCGCTTCATAAACTCAGGCATCCTCTCCCTCAAATACATGCTAGGTGACAAGAGTGGGCACAAATGCAGGGACCATTGATAGTGAGGCATACACATAGGAAAGACATGTAGCCAAAGCAACTCACACCTCTGGTATGGCAAGAGCTTCCATGTCTTTTTTCTTCTCATGGTGTCCTCCCCCTGCTGCCCTGAGTTCACCATCTCCACTAGGTGTGTCCTTCAACTGGGCTATCTAAATCAGTTGTCTATACAGAATGCTAACTCTCTTCTTATTTCTTGGCTCTCTTCTCTGATGCTAGGGATCACACTTGTTAAGGCTGTCTTTGCTTCTCTCTCTCTCTCTCACACTCTCCCTTTCTCCTTCCCTCCCTCCCTCTCTGTTGCTCCCCTTTCTCTCTCTCTGTTTTCCCAGTTCCTTCAATCCATATTGATACGACCTGGACCAAAAGCTCTTCATCATTCTGGTTCACATTCTCCATCATATCAACGTCTTCCTTAAATCAGAGCACCCAGAACTGAACACAGTACTCTAATGAGTACAAATCTAATGAGAGCAGATACAATTCGACTATCACCTCCCTATTTCCAGAAGCTATATCCCATCTCACTGCAACCTACGACTATAGTTAGTTTTTTTAGATGCTACATTGTATTGCTGTCTCATACTGAGTTTACAATCCACTGAAACCCCCAAATCTCTTTTTAGAACTGCTGTTTAATAATAATAGATTTATACAACAACTTAAGGTGTGCAAAGTGCTTTACATATCTTATCTCATTTGATCCTCAAAATACCCTTTTGAGGTAGATCACATTAAGGAAACTAAAACTAACAGAAACTAAGTGATTTGACCAGGGTTACACAATAAATGCTTCAGGCAGGATTTGAATTCCAGTCTTCCTGACGTTAAGTTAGCACTTTATCCACAAGGCCGCCTGTACTTGTTTCTAACCACCTCTAATAAAGCCTCCCCTATTCTTTTCTTTTAAAGTTGACTTTTTACACCTAAATTAACTTTATATTTATCCCTATTGACTCTCATCTTCTTATATTCTGAACAATGCTCTCACTTGCCAAGAGTCTTCTGGATCTTGACTGTCACTGAATGCATTACTTATCTCTCCCAGCTTTGTCAGTGGAAAATTTGATAAGCATGCTTACTATCTATGCTTGTATTAACAGCATTGATTAAAAAACATTAAATAGCACAGGCCAAAGCACATCTCCTTGAGGCACTTCACTAGAGATAGCCAGCCAGTTGACCCAGGCCCAATAACAACTACTCCAACTATCCAACTACCTCTGAATGCAATGTATTATTGTCAAATCCATATATCTCCTTCTTCTCTGAAAGAATAGTATGAGATACTTATCAAAAGCTATTCATAAAATCTTGCTTAAACTATGCCCATAGCATTCTTTTCATCTACTAGCTTAGCAATCGTGTCAAAAAATGAAATGAGATTAGTGTGGTATAACCTTTTCTTGATAAAGAAAATTACTTCTTTATCTAGCTGTTGACCATCTCTTTAATGATTTGTTTTATAATTTTCCCAGGAATTGAAGTTGTAATTATTAGTCTATAGCTTACAGACTCTTCTTTTCCCTATTTTAAAAATCAGAACATTCTTCCCTTTTCCAACCCAGTTATGGTTCCTCTGCAATTTTCTATGTTCTTCCAAATCTCACTGATGGTGGCTCAGCAACTACATCTATAAGTTCTTTCAGGACATGAGAACAGAGTTCATCAGGGTCAGGTGACTTGAATTCATTAAGGGAAGCTAGATGTTCTATTATCTCTTTACTTATTTTGGGTGTCAACTTTCTGACATATTTGTTTCATCATTTATAATGTGAAGGTCATTCTCTTCTGTAGAGAAAACAAACAAATTAAGCAGTACTGCCTCCTCTCGGTTGTCAGTTATGATCATCCCTCCCATCCCAAGAAAAGGTCCATCAAGGAAACTTCTTTACATTTCATAAAGGAATAGTAGAACATAGGTAAATTTTTACATTCCATTGAACACATGAATACTTTATCTGTTATTTGCTCTTTATTTTCAGTAATTATATCAAGTGAGCTGGAAAAGAGAAACCAATTCATCCCTACTACACATAGTACAAACTTTATTATTCCCATCTTATAGCTGAGGAAATGTAGTCTCCACAAAACTAAGTGCCTTGCCATGGCTAGTAGGCATTAGTCAGGACTCATACTACCTCTTCACAGTCCATGATCATTCTTCCCAATGCATCACGAGTACTCCACTTCTGCAAGAAGGCAGACAATGGTTCTTTTATTCTTCCCCTTCCACCTATCCCACTCCATGAAGCTATGAAGGGCTGCCGTTCAGATTGATAAAAGCATGCTCCCTACATTGGAGGGCCTCACAGAATATTTTGTCATTATCTACATTAACAATGCCCACAATTCCAAACCCTAGCATTTATTTTCCATTCTGTCAACACATTACAAACCATTTCAATAAAATAATATTTTAACTACAATCTGAAAATGCCTCATTTACAGTGTATCCCCAACACTAATTGTTAATCAGGTACACAGAAACTGTTTCTTCTGTCCCATGTCGGGCAGGGTACCGGCAATAGAACACATTCCTTAGATGAGTTCATGTGAAATCAATTAGGCAGTCTGATTTTCCGACTCAGCAGGTTCTCTGAACTAAATGTACCTAATTTATCTAAATGCAAAGATGATAAACAGACTTTCATCACTCATCTTTCAAAGGGTAGCCTTTTGTAGAATGCAATTAACTATTGCCTGCTTTTAGCTACACTTCTCAACCAAATGAGATGGACTTTATCAGAGAGGTAACGGATTTGGCCTTCCACAGAGAAAGAGCTATTAAAGAATATCTAAAAGGGCTTGCTTGCATTATACCAAAGTGCACCATAACATTCAAATTTCCAATAATTTTTTCACACAACATACTGATGCTTTGGCCACTTATATAGTAAGGTGATGGGCGTATCAGAAAGGATGGCACCTACCCTTTTCCCTACAACAAATACTATTGCAGAACTAAAAGTATCACTGTGAACAGCCTTTTAATTCCTGTCTAATCATGAAATGAAGCCACCATGAAATATTTGTGACTGGAAAGCAGGATTAGAATCAGACTTCAACCATACCGGATTCAAGTTCTATCTGATGCCAGCCAAATGTGAGGCTAGCTTGAAAGGACTCATAAGAAGAGACTGTAGTTTACCAAACAATCCTTTTTGATGAGTTAAGTGTAAGTGAATCAGAACCATATGGGTTAAATTCCCCTTGAAATACACATGGGTTTAAAATTAAGTGGAAAAGTGTTTGGCAAAACACAAAATCCAAGCATCTGAAAAGCAGTTGGAGATACTTTCCTGAGATCTTACCAATCCTGGGTTCCCCCATGTCTCTCATATATCATACCAGGCACTTCCTAATGTCAAAAGTTCTGACTAGTACCATCTTTGAAAATGGTGCCTCCTTGAAAATATTCACAAAGGAAGAAACTAATGATAAAGGTAAGTGACTCCTATTTATGAGCAAATACATCAAGAATCTGGTTTTTATCTTTGTGGATACTCCCTCTATCTATGTAATTTGTAACCCTTCTACAACTTAGTAAATGGTCTACAAAAGTTGCTATGGTCAAAAGATGCATCACTTCTTGGGCAACCTGGTGACCAGTTTCTCCAAATTTAGCTATGCAGATCCTAAGACAACAGTCACACAGTCCATTACCCAGGTCATACTTGAAACCTTTCCCGATTGGTACAGCCTGATATCCTTGACATTCTGCTGACATAGCCTTTAAGAACTCAGGAGCACCTCCACACCATGATGAGACATAGCAGTGAGACCTTATGGAGCTGGATTCACCTCTGCAACATTTCTTGTAAATGCCCCCTTCACTCCTCTGACACTGCCTCCACACTAGTGCAGGCACTCCTCACCTTACTCCAAGACAATTCTGTTCAGCCATCAAAGTGATTTTCCTAGAGTGCAGGTCCAACCATGTTACTTGTCTACTCAATAAAATTCAGGGGCTCCCTATTGCCTCCAGGATCACATACAAAATGCTTTTTGATATTCAAAGCCCTTCATAAATTAGCCCTCTCCTGCACCCAGTCACATAATATTTGAGTTAATACTTATCTCCTAGGTGTTCCATGAACAAGAAACTCCATTTCTTGATTCAGAACATTTTCTCTGGCTTTCCCCCACTCCTGGAATATTCTCTCACCTCAAATCTGCCTACTGATGTCTCTGGCTTCCTTTAAGTCCCAACTAAAATCGCATCTTTTACAGGAAGCCTTTCCCAGCCTCTCTTAATTCTAGTGCCTTCTCTCTGTTAATTTGTTCCTATTTATCTTGTATATAACTTGTTTTGTATGTGTTTGTTTGCATGTTGTCTCCCCCATTAGACTATAAGCTCCTTGAGGGCAGGGACTCTCTTTTGCCTCTTTGTATCTGCTGTAATTAGCACAGTGTCTGGCATATAGTAGGCACTTAATAAATGTCTATTGATATGTGAGTAATAATCTTCAGAAATGAAAATTTTAGTGAAACATTCAATCTAGGAGAAATGAATGAACATGAAATGTCAGATGCCTCAAGCTATAGGATTCTGATACTTATCTTTCAGAATTATGGCATTAGAAGGATGAGCTGACACTATATCTCTTGCCCAGGAACAGGATTACAACTTTTGCAAACTAACAAAATATAGAGATTCCTTCTTCGACTTTTGCATATTTCATTAAAGTGGACAGTATCCAGTACAGTAAAAATAGCATTGCACTGATGATCAGAATATCTGGATTCTAGTCCTGGTTTTATCTCTTTATAATCAGCACCTTACATTTAGCTAGTTAAACTGGGAATGTCACTTATCCTCCTTGGCCACAGATTAGCTACCTATAAAATGAAGAGTTTGAACTAGATAATAGCTAAAGTCCCTTCTTGCTATAAAATTCCATAGCCAAAACCCCTTTAAGGAAAATCACAATTCCCCAAATCTTTAATCATCCAGTGGGAAAGCAATTTACCAGCTGTCAATTGATGCATGACTGTTATTTATTATTGAGCTATTCCTATTAATGATAATCTGCAACAAGAAATCATCCCTCTGTGTGCAGATCTTCTAGGGTTTGCCCCGAGATGGTACTTGGTTTCACTCTCAGAGGAGCAATGACAGAAGTGGTACAGAATCCTCTTCCACTCTGAATAGAGTACCAGAGGTGGTGTCAAACAAGCCAGGTTCAAACCAGGTCAGCCAAAAGGGTCTGTCAAAGGCACAGCTGAGCAAGCTCAGTGCAAGCCAGGATTTAGTCAATAAGAAGGGTGTGTCAACAGCAGAGTTGAGTGAACTAGCCAAGTATTCATACAGAAGAGTAGGTAAGGCAAGATGGAGCTGGTGGTTGGAGAGAAGGCTTTATCCAGTGGAAATTTATTTACATTTAAGACGGCTCTATAAGCCTTTTGGAGTTTGAGGCCTAGTACTATGAAGACAGTTTTACTTTCTCCTAGGTACTCTTCCTGTAATTTTGAAAAGCTGCATGGTGACATTTGGGCTTTGGCCACGTAGTAACATTAGTCAGAGCCAATGTGAGTTAACTGAGATTAGCCTGTTTCTCCATTCACTTCTCCATTTTTTTTATGAGAATAAAGCTCTTGATTAAAACATGCAAGCATAAACATTAACTAGTGCTATATTTCATGACATTGAAGGCTTTCAGCATTCTAGCCCCAATTTACTTCTCCAATTTTTTATCTCTGGCTCCTCCCAAATACAAGCCCTCGTCCTCCATCTACTCTACCCATTGTTTCCCAAATATACTATATCCTTTTTGCTTCTGTGCATTCCCACAACTATGCTGTCTTCCACCTCTCTGCTTATCTTAGAGTCAACCATAGTTATTTGTATAATTCTTCCACTAAGCTATCCTCTGACATAAAGGCAGAGAGGTGACTGGATTCTCAAATTCTGGCCAAAGTACTGGAACTAGACTGGAAATGTTTCGGATACAGATCCAGTGACAAACTAGCCATATGGCCTTTGAGTCAAAACCTAGCTCAGTTCAAACACTCTCAACACAGGACATTTGCCCCAGCAAGGCAATAGCCATGGCAATTTTCAAAAATCATCTACCAAGTAAAAGAGTGTTGCAATTTGCATACGATAAAGGGAATACCCCTGCCAGTGAAAATAAAGAATATTTATGTGTTAAATAGCAGTGTAGGGGAAAGCTAGGTGTCACAGTGGACAGAGCACCAGCCTTGGAGTCAGGAGGACCCGAGTTCAAATCCAGCTTCAGACACTTAGCTGTATGACCCTGGGCAAGTCACTTAACCTGAACTACCTCAAAAACAAAAAATCAGCAATTGTTTTATCCTCCCTAGTATGGTAAGCTTTTTAAAAGGGTATCATATCTTACCATTGTATACACAGAGTGCCTTTCATAGAGGAGGCATAATATTCAATACTCAATAAATACTAGTTGAATCTGAATTTGTCAGTGCTATCCTTCAAAGATCAATTTTCTCACCAGTTGAGCCCTAGACTAGTTTAATCTCTCCTTACAGATTTTCAAGCCTGTTATCATTCATTCAGCAATTACTATATGCTACTTTTTTGTTTTTATTTAGCTTTCCCCCCAATATATATTCTCCCACCAAGGACAGACACACACACACACACACACACACACACACACACACACACACACATCTTTGTAGCCCCAGGGCCTAGTACAAGGCCTGGAACACAGCAATTTCTCAACCAAGTATTTCTTGATGATAGTAATGATTGATGGATGATACCCAAGAGCAAGATCTAAAGAGATCCAAAGACCTGTTACAGAGACCTCAACAAACAACACAGAATCTTAGAGTTGTCAGAAACATTTAGACATCACCTAGGACAATGAAGACCCAGAGTGCCTAGGTGACTTGCCTAGGCACTGCCAAAAAGACATCATTCACTAACTTTCAATACTTTACCACAGCATAAACTAACTCCTAAGCTTTTCCTAGAGTTATGGCCTCCTCCCAAGACTTGATCAGAGGTCAGCAACTTCATCTGGCATCACCACCTACAGCTTTTCTTCTATTAATATCTGAAATGCATTTGTCAAAGAATCTTATCTATGGCTGGCATTCTGAGGAAAAGGTCCTGTATCCCCTTTCCTGCATCCTTGCCCCCACCAATCAGCTAATTTCCCCCTATCGGAGCTAGAAGAAAAGGAGATAGATGTGTCCCCAGTTCATCAAGGTTACTCACACTCCCAAAGGAGCTGCTATCCTATCTTCCAATCAGATGGTGTAATTAAATCCACCTGACTAGCCCCTCAACCTTATCTCTCTGTCCTTTGAAGTCAATGACCTATGTCATTCCTAAAATTTAAAACAATGCTTTACATTTAGGCATGAAAATCGCAGTTCCCCTACAACATCTTATAGGCTGTCTTTTGATCTAGAATGTCCTCTTTTAAAGAGGCTTGGAGTTAGTAAAAATCCCAGACTATAGAAAATCTAAAAATCTTTCAAAAACAAACAGCTATTTAAACAGAGGATAACGGGGTACTTTAACAGTTAGTCAACAAGCATTTATGAAATATTTACCATGTGCGAGTACTAACAACAACAACCAACCAGTTCCTGCCCTCAAGATGCTCACATTCTAATAGAGGAGACAATAGACAAACACCTATGAATGTTCAAGACATAGGGAGTGCATATGATTTCTCCACAATCCCATGCCGGGCTTAAGTAGAGATTGTAACCCTAAATCACTAGCCTGACCTCTTAGCATTCTGGTCCCTTAGAGAAAAGATATTCAATGTCCAATTCTCTACAAACCCTAATTAGGGTCGGAATGTCCCTTCCCTAGGAAAAAGACTGGTTCTTTTAAGTTTCTTGCAACATCTTGAACCCCAGTAAACCAGGCCTTACCCCAATATTGGCACAGAGATGGAACACTAGAGTACAGGATACATTCTTCAGGAGTATGTAGTCCGGCCACAAAGAAGTCTGGCACTATAGACTAGCAAACAGCTCTGCTGCTATACCATGATTTCTGGATTGTAGACATCTTGTTAATCCTAGGAGGTAAGGCCTAAAAAAGCTAGTTCATTTCTAAATAGTAAACTAAAACTGATATTCAAATTTTAATATTTAAAATTGATACTTTACTGAAATGATAGAAAAGGTGAATACAGTTGACTGTATAAACAGTTTTTCACTAAAACAAGGATGCTCTAACATATCTTATAATTGATGTAGGAAATTATTTTCAATGAATAAGGAGACCTATAGCATTGAAAACATCTGAATATATATAGTTAAATATTTAGCTACCTTATACAGATAGTTCTCATTTTCTCATAAGTATGCATTATGCAAATTTGATTTCCTAGTAGGCTGACAGGACAGCAGGACCCTCAAACTCACCAGGCTCTGGCAGGCCGTGGCAGGGGCAGCAGCTGAGCTAGGGATCCTTTGCTCCAAGTGCTGAAGCTGCTCCTGCTGTTGGGGGAGTAGGGAGGGAGGAAAGGGGGTACACCTGGCACTGAAGCTGCTTGGTCTGTGGGGGCCTTGGAGAGGGGCTCACCAAGCTACCCATGATAGGACAAAGTAAACAAGAACTGTCTGTATAAATAATATAAGATGTTTGACTCATTGCCCAAAATAGGCAAATAAGAAGGCCTTAACTTGAAGAGAAGATATGCTAGCATTTTGTAGTAAAAAATGAATGAAAGGAAAAGAGGTGCCCACAAACCAGGGAATGACTAAAGAAATCATAGTTTCTTTGTAATGAAAATGAAGAATTTGAAGAAAATTGAGAAGTCTTACATCACGTGATATAGAGCTAAATAAACAGAATGGGGGTGGAGAAAACAGATTTACACAAGAATAATAATTCAATATTTAATAATTCAAAGGAAAAACTGAAAACTCAGAAAATTCTTGTCACCAAAGTCCTTGGCACTTTCAAATGGTCTAACATCAGAAATGGATATTTTATTCATGACAATAATATCAGAGAAGATGCACTGACCTCTGCTTTACCTCTTTACTGTAAGGACCATGGAGTCTTTCTATTTGAATTGCATTCTAAACCTTCTATACATGTCATCTCTTCCTATTAGAATGTGTGCTTCTTGAAAGGAGGGACTGAGTTGCTTTTCTATTCTCAATTGCTAGGGCTCAGCAGAGTGCTTTGTGCAAATGAAATGCTTCTAGTGCTTTTTCATTCATTCATTGACATTCAGAACTCTGATCAATTCAATGGCCAATCAGATTTCAGAGGTCTGATGATAATGCGACCCTCCTGCCTCTCCTCATATAGATGGTAGACTAAAAATACAGAAACAAGGCATATGCTATCAGTCATAGACAATGTGCTAACTTGTATTTCTTAACTAAATTTCTTTAACATAAGGAGGGAAATGTTTAACTATGGTTCTTTGTTAAAAGTCATTGAGAAATGATTTGTTGTTGTTCAGTATTATTTAACACCTTGTGACTCTGGAGTTTTCTTGTCAAAGATGCTGGAGTGGTTTGCCATTTTCTTCTCCAGCTCATTTTACAGATGAGGAAACTGAAGTAAACAGAGTTAAGTGACTTGCTCAGGGTCACACAGCTAGTAAGTGTATTGTATATGCCTGTTTCTTTACGTGTTAACCCACCCCTCATCCTTTGAATGTAAGCTCCTTGAGGGGCATCTAGGTGGCACAGTGGATAGAGTACCAGCTTTGGAATCAGGAGAACCTGAGTTCAAATTCTGCCTCAGACATACAACATTCACTAGCTGTGTGACTCTGGGCAAGTCACTTAACCCCAATTGCTTCAAAAAAAAAAAAGAAAAGAAAAGAAAAGGAAAATAAAAAGAATGTAAGCTCCTTGAGGAGATGGATTTTTAAAAAAATTGTTGTAGTATTTCCAATGCTTAGCACAATTCCTGGCACAAAGTAAACACTTAACTATTGATTGATTCAATTAAAGAATGCCTATGGGCAGGATTCTTGTCTGCACTAAGTTAAAAAGAGTTTATTGAAATATCAACTAATTTACCTGGGACAAAATGGAAAGGTACTGGGGATAGTGGTTTCAGAGTTCTTTGGATTTGTGTTCTACAGTAAATTTCAAAACCTAGTAGGAGAAAATCATTGGGAGATGAATACCTAAAATATGGTCTAATGAGCAAGGGACTTAGGAGAAGCAAGAGAAGAGAGGGGTCCTTAAAGTTTTGAATAGAAAGAAAGGACAGAAACTTGGGACTCTACTTAAAATTAAGCTTCCATTCAAAGTTACTGGCAGCACTAAACAAGAGGTAAGAGAAAAGGGAGGATGAGGATCCTGCCCCATAAACCATTTCCCATATCTTAGGTATGTGCACATTTGATGATTCACTGGCCTTCAACTTTATCATTATGTTTCCTTAAAAATAAATCACAGCTACAAAGATTCCAAGTCTGAGGAATTCTTAGGCCCCCTTCTAATTGAGTGTATTACCAGATCTGACGAGGCCTCAGTTCAGGGTCCAGTTTAGTCCAGTTCTTCCTGTCAGTCTTTGGGTTGGGGTTTCATCTGAATCTCCAGACTCATTCAGTTTATCATAACGGAGTCTGATTTCACTGGAGAAGCTGCAAGCAGCCAGAATCTAATAGGAGTCAATGTGACTCAGCCTGAGAATATTCTTGCAAACAATAGGCAACATGGTGTAGTATATTTGGAATGAGTCCTGGGTTCCAATACTGACTCTGTAACTTACTAATTCTGTGTCCTTGGGCAAATCACTTCACCATCTGCGGCATCCTCAATAAAATGAGGGGCGTGCTCTCAATCCTATGATCCTAGATTCTATACCAACTCACCTAAGTTGTATTGCCTCCGTGGCCTTGTGCGCAATCCAACAGTGGCTGATCTACAATCCCTGTCAGATGTTGGATTGCTCATACAACCAATAAAATTCACAAAAGAATTGAGTTGGCTTACCCCATGTCAATACTCAGAGTTCCAGCTACTTTTAGGAGATTTGTGGAGGAGAAGTCTGATATTTAGAATATCTTGGGATGACCGAATAAACACCTTTCTCAGGAGCCCACTTGCTTAACTACTGCAGTGGGAGAATGAGTACAAGAATCATAACCTTTTCCAAGTCCCTCTTTCTACAGGTGAGGAAACTGAAACCAACAAGTAAAGTGACAGTCACAGTCCTACAGTCCTGGTTCAGAGCAGAATTCTCCATTGACACAAAGAACAGGATGGATTTCAATGGGCAAAAGTTGTACTAAGTGTTAAAGTGAAAAGGAATCAGGTCTGGTAACAACGGGGACATATAATGAAATAATAATGGCTATATATATATACACATATACATATATATAACAATAATGAAAAAGAGATAAAAGAGCGAAGCAAAGGGGAGGTGGGGGCTGCTCAAATCAAAAAAACAGAAAAGCAATGCAAAAGCAAACAAACAAACAAAACCAGTCTTAAGATAAAGGTCAGGGGAGCCTCTTCCAATGTAGGAAAGTTCTTTTGGAATCAAGTGCTGGGCTTGGACTCTGAGGACTTGGTATCAAGTTCTGTTTCCACCACTTATTCTCTGCGTGACCTTATACAAGTCATAACCTCTCTGGATTCAGCTTCCTAATTTGTAAAATGAGGACTCTGGACTGAATTACAGAGGTCTTCTGCCAAATCTAAATCCATGAAAATATGAAATAAAAGAACAAAAGTGAGAAAACTGTCACCTAATTAACTGTATGCCTCACATGGTTCTATTCACCCATGACCTGCAGAAATAAGTCTTCATGTTTCTAATCGGTACAAAGGATCAACCTGGACATTCTAAAGATGCATCTTCTCATGCTCTACTAAAAAATTCTACAAATGTCCTGTCCCTTCCCTTTTGTGTCCCCAAAACGACACAAAAAGCAAGGGCATCCCTTAGAGAAGAGAGATGTATTTAAGGGAGCAGAATGATATAGTGGGATGAGTGACGGTTCCAGCCTCGGAAGATCCAAGTTTAAATTCTGTCTCAACCTATTATTAACTGTGATATTGGGGGGCAGCTAGGTGATGCAGTGGATAGAGCACTGGCCCTGAAGTGTGGAAGACCTGAGTTCAAATCCAGCCTCAGACCAAACACATGACACTTAATAGCTGTGTGACCCTGGGCAAGTCACTTAACCCCAACTGCCTAAAAATTTAAAAAAAAACAAAAAAACCCAAAAAATTAACTGTGATATTGGAAATTTCACTCAAGTTCTCCAGGCATCAGTTTCTTCATCTGTAAAAATAAGGCAGTTGGATTATATCATCTCTATAGCCCCTTTGAACTTGAAATTTATGATCTTATGCATACTCTGTTGAGAGTATGGAGAAGGATGTTTGACAAACTAATACACCTAGTTGGGAAATATGCTGCCTTCTTTGGGAATGCATCCAGGATATGACTGAGAGCCTCTTAACAGTTATCAAGCCCAAGGACTTTTACCCAACCCACTGCTAATGATTCATGTGAGAATGAATGGTACTGTGAGAGAAGTCTGAAAAGACT
Source organism: Vombatus ursinus (assembly GCF_900497805.2). Lineage (NCBI taxonomy): Eukaryota > Metazoa > Chordata > Mammalia > Diprotodontia > Vombatidae > Vombatus > Vombatus ursinus. The sequence goes on from NW_020954113.1 coordinate 639,244, forward strand.
CCAGGGATTATGATATCCTGAATGAGAAACTGAAGGACTCAGGAGCAGAGAGGCATTGCGCTTTCATCACCGCTCTTAATACAAGGTAGAGAATTTAGGAGAAAAAGTATGATATGGGAAATGAACAGCTGGCTAAGAAGGTGGTGTTAGAGAGTGAGATTTGGCTTTCTGGATCATGGCTTAGAATACAGGAATGACAGGCTTGTAGCCAGGGACACAGTGAATCTAAGGAGGGGGTCAGGAAGAATGTATTTGCCTGGAGACTGGCTGATCCAATTAAGAGGGCTTTAAACTGAAAGTGGAGTGTGAGAGAGAATGGCCAAGATACAGCTGCTAAGCAGATGATTTAGCAAGCAGCAGCCATGACATAGAAGGAAGAAGGGCAATAGAGATGCTCGGTGATGATTAGAAACTGTTCTTATATTTCTATATGCCAATCTGCACTGTATGAATAATATGTAAAATGAACCTGAAGCCATCACCCTAGAATCTAATTGTGATGATATTAGGTATCACTGAGACATTTTTAAAAACAGACCCATGATTTCATTAGGGCAGAGAGCTCCTAGTGAAGAAATTCCTCCACTAAGGCAGATCAGAAACTTCTCTGCAATATACAGTCTCAGAGAGTGGCTTGAAGCCTGAATGGAAGGTTCAGACAGGCCAGGCCTTGAACCCAGGTATTTCTCATGCCAAGGCTAATTCTTTATCCACTAAGCTATGCTGCCTCTTGATGGGATGCCACTGAGACTTGGTGAGAAGCAATTTATGTCTGGAACATGATCAACATAGGGGTATACCTGTATAAACAGAATTAAGGTGGGAATCAAAGTCAGTGGAAAGGACACTGGATCCAGATTCTGAAGATGAAACCCAGTTTTACCACATAATATCCATACAACCTTGATCAAATCACTTATTATCTCTGAGCCTCAGTTTCCACATTTGTAAAATCAGGGGGTTGGACTAGATATTTCTACGATCTCTTTTAACTTTGTATTTTAAGTTAATTCAATTCAATTCAACAAGCATCTATTCCATGCTTACCAGATGCCAGGTATAGTACTAGGTGTTGGAAATACAAAGATAAAAACAAAACAATCACCGCTCTCAAGGAGACTGTGTTTGACTGAACACTAATGGATTAAAAAGGCATCAGAGTAGCACTGTACATCACAGATACGTTGAATTGTGAGTCAATCTATGAGCCAGAAAAAGGAAGTACAGTGAAGATTTTGGGGGTGATGATCAAAGGGAAAAAAAGAGAAGCAATTTCACGTGGGTATTTGCTACAGCATGCCAGGCCCACTGGAGGAGAAAGGTTGCCTGGTTCCTGGCATATAACACAAAGCTGACACCAAGATATAATCTTCCAACAGAGGCTGAATTATCATTTTGGCTGGGGGTGGGAGGAAGGGAATCTTTTAGGCATGATTACTGCTTTGGGTAAGTTTGACTTAGTTGCCTCCCAACTCTAGGACTGCTATGTTTTCTCTAGTTTAACAAGGAAGACAAGATGTAATAATACTTGTTCCAATTCAGATACCAGGGTTCAGAAAATGAATAGCTTCAGGGTAATAACAACAAGTTATCGCATATCTATATTCTTTTGAGGTTCACAAAGGTCTTTCCTTACAATGCTGTGAAGCAAGAAATTTGAAAATTATTATCAATTTTATAGATGAGGAAAAGAGGTTCATTAAAAATAAAGGGACTTTCCCATCATACAGTTCACTAATATATTGGGACTAGAATTCAAACCCAGGTCTCCTGATACTAAATTCTACATTCTTTCCACTCCCAGCTGCATTGTTCAAGGTTACTACACTAAATCCAAAATCTCTCGCTTCACTAATGAGCTGACAAAAGGTATACCAAGTGGCTATTATTTGGAATCCAGTTTTATAAAGCTGGGAAACAGCTGGAGTCAGCCAACCTCATCTGCCCCAAACACCCAAAGCCAAAAGTGAACATGTGTGCTCTAAGTGGAGATTTCAGCCTACATACCAATCCTGTAATAGAAGGGGAGGGGAACCAAGGTTTAGTTAGAGCCCACAAAGTAGAACTGGGAATGGAAGTTAAACTAAGAATTACCTGGAGACCTACTCCCTTCCTTTTTGCCAGTGCATATCTATTCCTTCCTTCAAAATCTCCAAAATTCAGCTCCTCTAGGAAACCCCACTGATGAACTGTACCACATTCTGTAACCCTTAAACAGCTAAGTACAAAAGAGTAAAGGACCACAGATTTAGAGCTGGAGGGGAACTTTAAAGGCTATCTTGTGCCACACCCTCATTTTACAGCAGAGGAAATTGAGGCCCAGAGACTTACTCAAAGTGACTTGCTCAAGGTCATATAAGCAGAAAGAGTAAGAAACAGAATTTGAATACAGGTCCTTTGACTCCAGACATGGTATCCTTTCTACCCATACCATGCTGTCTCCCTTTTTGTCTCTAATAGAACTATTAACAACAAATATTAGTAAAGCATATATCTAGGTCCCATCAAAATCCTTCTCTGGTGTCTCAGTGTGACATGGAGGTGACCTTTGTTTCTCTATGGTATTGGCTTTCAAACTGGGGTCCAGGGACTTCTGGGGGTCCCCAAGACCCTTTGGGGGGGTTCTTTGAGGTCAAAACTATTTTTAAAATAATAATAAGATAGTATTTGCCTTTTTTATTCTTTCTCAGAAGTGTATAATAGAGTTTTCCAGAGGGTATGAATTAAAGATTTAGTTGCAAACATGAAAATTGAGTTAATATCCTGTCTTAAAATTGCACTTTTGCCTTACGAATGGATGAATCTACTTATGTGGCTGGATTTGCAATTTTACTTATATTCATTGCTCATGGCTCATTGAAGGTCTTCTTTTATGTGAATACTTGGCAATAAACAGAAGATTGATGAACGATTCAAAGTGTTAAATAAATTTTTTGAATTTCATGGTTTATCCTGGAATAACTGGGTTAACATTTGCAATGCTGATCTAAAAGAACTGATGGATAAAATTGCTAGCACTTTAGCCCAAATTAAGGCAGTAACATAGAACTGTACTAGTTAGTGCTCATTATATTCCTCACCTCGACAGGCTGTCTGTTTGTTTTTTAATGGCAGCTTCACTTAAGAATGTCCTTGATGAAGCAATAAAAATTATTGAAAATCTCAATCCTCAAATATACATCTTCTAAATATTCTGCATGATAAAATTGGAAGTATGCACAGAACAGTTCTCTTACATACTGAAGTAGGATGGTTGTCTTGAGAAAAAAACTGTGCAATATTTTGAGGTGTGAGCTGAACTAGCCTCTTTTCATGGGACATCATTTTTACTTGAAGCAAAAACTGACAAACTATAGTTATTCAGACTTTGGTGCTTAGCAGACATTTTCTCAAAAATGAACAAAGTCAGCCTGTCACTTAGGAAAACAACCAATGGTATTTGTTGCCCAAAAAACCCCCAAACTTTCTAGAGAAAATTAGAATATTGGAAAACTATGCCTGTCAAAATGAGCTTGCAATCTTTCTAATACTTAAAGACTTTCCTGATAAGATTGGTGTTGATATTAATGAATAGGATTTTTTGATATTACATAATGAAAAGTGTCAACATTTAGAAGTTCTGCATAATTCAGTGAACCATTATTTTCCAAGTAACCAATGCATGATGTTACAAAATCATGCATGAGTGAAAAATTCATTCACTATGCAAGATAAATCAATGGATTATCATGTAACAGAGTACAAAAAGTTCAAGGATATGATTTCAGATTCTACATTGCAACTAATCTTAGGGGGCAGCTAGGTGGCATAATGGATAGAGCACCAGCTCTGTAGTCATGAGGACCTGACTTCAAATCTAGCCTCAGACACTTAGCTAGCTGTGTGACCCTGGGCAAGTCACTTAACCCCCAATGCCTCTAAAAAAAAAGAAAGAAAAGAAACTATATCTTATCTACTTTTGTTGTGGTATCAAGGAAGAACATCTACAAGTATGAGAAAAGGCTATTAAAATACTCCTTCTTTTTCCAACTAAATGTATGAGGCCAGATTTTCTTTATATACTTCCACCACAACAATATATATCAACATGTAAATGTAAAAATAGATATAAGAATCTAGTTATCTTCTATTAAGCCAAACATTAAGGAAATTTGCAAAAAAAAATATGAAGCAATGGCATTCTTCTCACTAAGTTTATGGTTTGGAAAATATGATTGTCTACTTAAAAATAAGTTGTTTATGTTTATTATTTTAAATGAATTAAAATATTTCAAAATTTTGTCAGTTTTAAATTTTATTACAGAAAATATCAATACATATGTAACCCATGCAACAAAAATTTTATAGGGTCTTCAGTAATTTTTAAGAGAGAAAAGGAGTCCTGAGACCAAAAAATTTGAGAACTACCACCCTACCAATGCAGAATAAATGTCTGACAAGTTCAAACTAAGCCAGAAGTACTTCAAATGCAGATTCAAAAACAGACTGCATCTGTTGTCCTATGATCAGACTACCTGCGTTCTGAGAGGCTCATTACTTAAAGGTTAACTATCAGGTGAAAGATATTTCTAGCCATGGAAACTCTTCTACAATTTGCTTAGTGGAAGAACAGATCTTTTGAAGTTACTAAGTGTTATGTTAATAATTTTCATGTTAGAGACCAAAGATTCTTAACCTGAGGTCCATGGACACTCATGGAAAAATTTAAGGGAGTCCTTGATGGGAAAAAAGTTATGTAATTATTTTCACTAACCTCTAACTGAAACTTAGCATTCCTTCAATTAATTAAAAATATTATTCTGAAGGCATCACCAGACTGTCAAAGAGATTCATGAGATGGTAAAGGTCAAGAACCCCCATTATAGACTCAGTCCTCAAATCACGGGTATATGTTCTGTACCCCCACCTATACCATAAGCCCCTAAAACTGTTTACCCATATCTTCTTTTTTTCTGTTTCCCCCTAACATTTAATATAGCACCTCACAATGTCATCATTCAATAAATGACTGTTTTAATGACCTCTTTTATAGCACCTATCACATACCACTTTGCGCCCTAGTTATTTTTGCCCATGTCCTTCCTCTCTACTAATTAAAAGCTTCTTGAAGGCAATAAGAAATATTTTATGATTATGGACAATGTCTTGCCTAGCAGATATTCAATAAATAATTACTGAATGAGTAAGTGAAAGAAATGTGAGCACTGAACAATCAAAGAGATTGGGCAGATTCCAGATCTTAAATTGTATTATAAAGCAGCAATCACCAAAACTGCTTGGTACTGGCTAAGAAATAGAGTAGTAGATCCATGGAATAGGTTAAATATGCAAGACACAGTAGTCAATGACTATAGTAATCTGTTGTTTGATAAACCCAAAGACCCCAGCTTCTGGGATAAGAACCCACTCTTTGAAAAAATCTGCTGGGAAAACTGGAAAAGAGTATGGCAGAAACTAGGCATAGACCAAAATCTCACACCACATACCAAAATAAAGTCAAAATGGGTTCATGATTTAGATATAAAGGCTGATACTATAAGCAAACTGGGAGAGCAAGGGATAGTTTACCTGTCAGATCTACGGAGAACAGAAGAATTCATGACCAAACAGGAGATAGAGAACATTACGAAAAGCAAAATAGATAATTTTGATTACATTAAATTAAAAAGTTTTTGAACAAACAAAGCCAATGCAACTAAGATTAGAAGGAAGGTAGAAAATTGGGAAAGAATTTTTACAACCAGTCTCTCTGATAAGGGCCTCATTTCTAAAATATATAGAGAATTAAGTCAAATTTATAAGAATACAAGCCATTCCCCAATTGATAAATGGTCAAAGGATATGAACAGACAGTTCTCAGATGAAGAAATTAAAGCCATTTATAGTCATATGAAAAAATGCTCTAAATCACTATTGATTAGAGAAATGCAAATCAAAACAACTCTGAGGTACCTCATCACACCTATCAGATTGGCCAACATGACAAAACAGAAAAATGATAAATGTTGGAGAAGATGTGGGAAAATTGGAACACTAATGCATTGTTGGTGGAGTTGTGAAATGATCCAACCATTTTGGAGGGCAATTTGGAACTATGCCCAAAGGGCTATAGAAATGTGCATACCCTTTGACCCAGCAATAGCACTTCTGGGGCTATATCCCGAAGAGATCACACAAATGGGAAAAGGACATACATGTACAAAGATATTCATAGCAGCTCTTTTTGCGGTGGCAAAGAATTGGAAATTGAAAGGATGCCCATCAACTGGGGAATGGCTGAGCAAGTTGTGGTATATGAATGTGATGGAATACTATTGTGCTATAAGAAATGATGAACAGCCTGACTTCAGAAAAACCTGGAAAGACTTGTGTGGTCTGATGCTGAGTGAAGTGAGCAGAACCAAGAGAACGTTGTACACAATAACAGCCACGTTGCATAATGACTAATATTGATAAACTTAACCCTCCCTGGCAATGCAAGGATCTAAGACATCTCCAGAGGCCTTGTGATGGAAAATGCTGTCCACACCCAAAGAAAGAACTATGGAAGCTGAATTGCTATTTTTTCTCTCTTCTGTTGAGTTTTGTTTCCTCTTTCTGATGGTTCCTCCTATTGGTTTTAATTTCTACTTACAACATCACTAATGTGAAAATATGTTTGATATGAATGTAAATGTATAGCCTATATCAGATTATGCACCATCTTGGGGAGGGTGGTGGGGAGGAAGGGGGAGAAAAATTTTAAAATCAAAAGCATATGGAAGTGATTATTGATAAATCAAAATAAATTAATAAAAAAAATTTTAAAAAAGAGATTGGGCAGGATAGTAAAATCTCTAGATGTGGCCAATGATTCTGAATAAACCTGTTAAGGTTGCAAGTTCACGTAGTGACTTTGCACTATATATAATGTCTTCCCCAATAAACTGTAAACTCCACAAGGGCAGAGAGACTCTTTCACTTGTGTGTTCATATCCCTAGCAGAGTGCTTGGAACACAGGAGGCACTAAATAAATACTTGTTAATTGATTCTCTGGCACAGCATACTACTCATCATTCTAATCTCCTGTCTCCTAATATGCGTTTGTCTTGACTGTCCCCATGCCTAGAACATTTTTCCTTCTCACTTCCACCTCCTTAAATCTTCTTTTTCTTCAAGTCTCCACATTAAAAAAAATGTTTGATGAATTTAAATGAACATCAAAGCTGAGAATAATCTTAAAGATCATTTGGCAGTGTTACAGACCAACTTACACAGGAAGACAGCAAAAGCTCAAACTGCTTCAGCAGAATATCTTAGGTCACATTCCAAAGATCCCCTATAAAGAAAAGTCTGATATTTAGAACATCCCGGACTGCCTCTTTCCCAGGATCACATTTACTAAAAAAAAAAAATTAAACATAGAAATTAGCAAGCAAATCACACCACGGCAAGGAACCCCAGGGATCATATATATAATTCACATCCACACTCACACACCACCCTCTATAACTGTACAGATAAGGAAACTAATGCTTCAGCTAAGAAAAATGAAGTGATTTGCTCAAGGCAAAAAAACTGGTAAGCGACATCTAACTAGCCATCTCTTTAAGGCATGAAAGCAAGATGAAGGAAGGAATAAACAACTCTCTCATGTGGGGAAATTCCTCACTTTAAATCAGGATCTCATGTGCAGGGTGGATGAAAAAGTGTTTTATGTTCTAAAACAGGATTTGAACCAGCAACCTTGGACTTAAATGCCATAGCCTTTAACCTAAGCTCCCAGAGCAACCGTTGAATGGATTTCATTTGCTCATACCAGACCTCTTTATTCCCACATATCCCACAAAATTTTCAAAAACATGCTCAAAGTTCCCCCACCACTAACTTCCCAACCAAGACAAAATTATAGTCTTTTCATAAAAAATTGAACATCTTTTCCCCAAAACTTACAAAACCAAAGAAACTTTCTCCCCCAAGTAATTGCATGTTAAAGAAGACTACAGGAACCTGTCTCAATTTGGCCAGGTCCCTTCTGCCACTTTGCAACAAACACAGTCAAAATCTGTTATAGAATTTCAGAGTTGGAAAGCACCTTACAGCTCATCTCTTCTAACACCTGGATTTTACAGGTGACAAAATTGAGACCTAAGGAATTTAAGTAACTTTTTAAATATCTCAAAACTTTAGGAGCACCCACTCCTGCTTCCCTAACTCATATACTTAGTACAGAACAAACCAAGATTCATTTTTTTCTCCTCTGGGACATAAACCCATAAGGTGCAATTCTTTAAACCAGCAGTCTTGGGGGGAAAAGAACTAATCAGAAGAGCAACATCCCATAATAATCACATCCAAAAAAAGGTAGGAATCACATCTTCAGTCTGTAGTATCTCAGGACAAAGACTAATCTCTAATATTGGTTCAGGAAGTGAAAAGAAGTACTCCCAACCCAGCAAGGAAAAGTGATAAGCAAATCAAAGAGGCCATACCATACTTTTTTCTCCTTTAAGGCCCCTTTTATATGAGATGCTTGTTAAAGTGAGTGGTCTGAGAGATTTAGAGGACACATAAAACAGGGAGAAGTTCACAGAGTCAAGGGGGATTGTGTAAACTACTTAATTGTAGAACAATAGAGTTGTGTTTTGTTAAAGTATAGTTCATCTCTCTTCTACCTATTCCCATTGCAAATACCATATCATCAGTTATTTTTGTTAGGGACTGTCAAATAGTCAGGAGAAAGCATGTATTGAACCAGATTACTTGGTATAGAGAATCACTATAACCAGGCGGACAGTCACCTCCTGGGAATACAGAACTAGTTCTGTTACACAAAATCCTTCTTTCTGATTCTGTTGGGCTGGGATTTTGCCTGTACTTTGCTTTTAAAAAGTAAGAGGAATATGGTTTAGGGAAACTGGAGAGGTTGAGATTCTTAGTCTTTATTTCTACTGTTGCCTCATTAAGTGATCTAGGGTCATTTATTTTCCCAATTTATGCTTTGATTTCTTTATATAATAGAAAAAAATCTGCTCTCTAACAAAGGTATTTTATAAAAATTAATTTGATAGGCAGAGTCAAGATGGCAGATTAGAGACAGCCATCTAGCTGAACTCTCCTAACACTGGAACAGCAGAGACAACAACAAAAGGTCAGAGTGAGACATTTTTTCCCAGTATAAGACAACTTAGGAGGTCAGCAAGAAAGGTCCATAATATCAGAGCAGCAGTTGGCCCAGAATGTGGCAGCAGCACCAGCTGTGGGCCTTAGGAGGGGCAGTAGAGGCAGCAGTTTCTGGAGCTCTCAGCCTGGAAACAATAAAGGGATTGGACGATTGGTCAGCTACAGATTACAGGTGACCTTTTGCTGGAACTGGGTGCAGCTGGTGCCCTATTGCCCATACACAGTTTTGGGTTGCAGCTTCAGGGCAAGACCAGAGTGTAGACCAGGAGAACAGTGACCATACTTCTCCCTAGGACACACCACTATGGAAGCACCAAAAACTTGCAGACCTCCAGAATTACCTCTGAAAACAGCAGCACAAAAAAAGCCTGAAGCTTGGGATAATGCCTCCCCACCTCCAGGTGAGCAGAACCTAACTTCAGCATAATGTTAAAAGTCAAGAAATAGGCTGGAAAAATGAGCAAACAACAACAACAAAAAAAGAACTTGACCATAAAATAGCTACTAGGGCAGCAGGGAAGACCAAGACATAAACTCAGAAGAAGACAATAATGCAATAATACCTACAAACTAAGCCTCAAAGAAAAAATCTTAATTGGATCCAAGCCCAACAAAAATTCCTAGAAGAGTTAAAGAAAGAGATTAAAGTGGCAGAGGAAAAAATTAGGAAAAAATGAGAGTGTCACAAGAAAATTATGAAAAGAAAATTAATACCTTGGTAAAAGAGGTACAAAAAAAATATTGAAGAAATATAACACCTTAAAAAAACAGAATTAGTCTAATGGTAAAAGAGGCACAAAAATTTACTGAAGAAAAGAACCCCCTAAAAATCAAAATAGTCCGAGTGGAAAAGGAAGTACAAAATTCACTGAAGGAAAGAACCACTTTAAAAGCAAAAATTGGCCAAATGGAAAAAGAGGTGCAAACGCTCACCGAAGGAAATAATTCCTTAAAAATTAGAATAGGGCAAATGAAAGCTAATGATTCTGTGAAACATCAAGAAACAATACAACAAAGTCAAAAAAATAAAAATATAGAAGAACGTGAAATATCCCATTGGAAAAACCAGTGACCTGGAAAATAAGATGAGGAGAAATAATTTAAGAATTATTGGGGCAGCTAGGTGGTGCAGTGGATAGAGCTCCAGCCTTGGAGTCAGGAGGACCTGAATTCAAATTTGACCTCAGATACTTGAAATTTACTAGCTGTGTGACCCTGGACAAGTCACTTAACCCCAATTGCCTCACCAAAATGCAAAAAAAAAAAAGGAAAGAATTATTGAACTATCTGAAAGACATAATAAATAAAGACCCTAGACATTATATTTCAAGAAATTATAAAAGAAAACTGCCCCAATATGTTAGATCCAGAGGGTAAAATAGAAACTGAAAGAATCTACTGATCACCTCCTGAAAGAGATCCCAAAATGAAAACTCCCTTGAATATTATAGCAAATTCCAGAACTCCCAGGTTAAGGAGAAAATATTACAAGTAGACAGAAAAAAAGTCTCTTTCAGTCAAGGATGTGTTCATAAATGTTTAACAATCAGCTGGGGTGAGGGGAGAATGTCCACACAATACATTTAAAGTTTAATCTACATAAACATTTTCTCTATCATTTTCTTGAGTCTACACAATCAACAAAACAATAAATCAAGCCCTGATTTCTAGCATTTTTCATTTTCCAAAGTGTGAATGCTCACATTGAAAATTTTAACAATCAATTCTGTGACAGTAGAGGTTGGTTTCAGCATAACTCTATTTGGCTCTTAGGAACCTTTGATTTTAATCAATGTTGTGATTTCAAAATTCTGAATTTTCTAGCTTCCTTCAAAGTTCAGGTCAAATGTCATCTTCTACACGAGGTCTTTCCTGTTCACCCCAGAAATTGATTTTTATTTCTTTATATTCTGAGATATATTCAACCCAGTAGAATTGTTCCTTGTAGTTCCTTGGAGGCAAAGATTTTTGGTTTTTGTCTCCATAGCCTTGGCATCTAACATTATGCTAGCTGAATGAAGTTTACTTCTAAAGATAGATGTAAATAATTTGTTGTGTAATACCTATTGTGTGTAAATACTCACTTTGTTTTCGTAGAAGGCTAGCAAGTTATCTTCTAGCCCAAGACATAAAACCTCAAATTTTCAGAACATCTACTTGATTGTCAACTCCATGAGGTCTAGGATACTGCTCTACACACAGTGGATGCCAAATATATTTGCTGAATCCATTCATCATTCCTGTGCCAAGCTTGGGCACGAAGAACTAGGAGACGGCCCTTCCTTTGTAAGATTAGAAGACTATGGGTGTGGAACATTGTGTATTATGTCAGACTTTTTAGATGTGCTGGTTAGTTTTGCTGAACTAACTTTTATTCCCCTTCTTTTATTCTTTGTGGGAAAGGATGGCTCTCTGGGAAAGGGTGGGGAGGGACATACTGCAGAATTTAAGAGATGTTGAAACAGAAGATATCAATACGTATATTTTTAAAATCCATCCTATCCTGAGTTAATACTACAAGTCATCCTCCTAAATCAAATACCAGAAAATTGTAACTATACTCAGCCAGCAGTAGAATGTTCTCATAGTCACATGACAGACTAACTATAAAACTCGGCTCCCTGAATATTACCTACACAAGAATTCTGTCCGTATGCACATGGCCCAGGGTGCATACAGTATACATGTAAATAGAAGTGTCCAGGCAAATGTTTAACAACTGGCTCTCCAGGAAAGAGGGGGCAGAGAATACAATGTACCCATGACCTATTTTAACTTTAATCTGCATTATTAACATTTTGTTCGTTACTTCATTAACTCTAGACAATCAACAAAACAATCAAGTCCTGATTTTTAGCATTTATTGATTTCTAGGTAGAAATACAATGAAAATTAGCAATTGTCTCTCAAGAGCTGGTAAAAACTCTCTGGAAGACAATGACATATAAACAATATGACCAACCTGCTCCTACCCCCTTATAAATAAAGCCAGTGTCTTCATCTGTCTCTATTCTATCTTTCCTACCACTCTAGGGGAAAAAATCCGGTCAATTATATGACTTTCCAAATTTCTAACACAAATAAAGAGTGTGATGTTACTACAGTGGAAATAGATAAATTAGGAGATAAATACACTCACAAAAATCACAGAATCTAAATCTACATTATCACCCCTCTCCTAGGGGATGTAAAACTTCTCTTTGGTGTGGCTTGAATCCGGCCTGCTTTTACACCAGCAGTTTCCAGAAACAAACAACCATTAAACGATTACATTTAAACTGTCTCGTGATCCTAGGGATAAAACTCTTCTACTCACTATTCGAGCTCTCGAGCCTCCATACAGCGTTTTTTCTACCTACATAACCAGCCACCCACCAGACAATGCAACGTATCCACAGTTGTGATAGTTATACAACCAGTCACTTGCAATAATGATATGTTTACATCTTAAATATAACTATTTGCTTAATAATAAACCAAAATAAATATCATAGATACCAATATACTAAAACAATTACATAAATAACAAAATATATCATAATACACATATAAACTCAGATCACTTTCTCACCAATGGACTCTATCTATGATGAAGAATGGACATATAATTAGAAGAACCTGGCAGGGAAGCACATGAAGGAGGAAAATTTTGAGCTCAGGGTAATTCACAATGCAGATTTCAAAGTTATTGGTCCATTCAGGAACTTCCACAGCCCAAGAAACTGCTTTTCAAAATTTTTGCTCAAATTAACTATTACTCTTAAAAAGGATATTTATAAATAGTGTTAGTTCTTATGTGAAACTGGCTATTTCTGGGCTACATAGACCAAACCAGCTAGTTATTCACTCACCTGAGTGCTGCCCTGATCAATCAAACAGAATGGACCTCAGAGTAACACAATTCAGGATGACTCTTTAAAAGCCAGCTCCCCTAGATACCAAAAGCCCCCTATGCCTTCCCTTCTCAAGTAAGAGGTGACCAGAAGGAGCAAGAGGCCCCTACAGGAAGCCTTACCTTTCTCCACATTTAGGGTGCAACAGCTGTCCCTGGAACTCTTTGCCAAATGAAGTCACTTCTCTCTCTAACCAATGAGGAGTCACTCAGCTGAAACCCTCCCCCAGTTGATTGCTTCCCCCAACACCCAACACTATGTTCTGTACACCGTAGGCAGTGAATAAAGGTGTACTGAATTGAATTAACATATAAGTGTTCACAGAACAAAAGGTATCTTAGAAGGTTCCTTTCATCTCAAAAATGTCACAGATCTAAATTGTGATAGGGGTAGGGGTTGTACCTATAACTTCAGTGGTATAGAGAAATACCGATAAGGAAAGGTCTCTATCAAGGCAGATAAGCTCCTTCTCTGCAACTTACAGTCTTAGAGAATTACCAAGAGCACTCAGAGGTTAGAGGACTCTCCCAAGGTCATAGTTCTGATCCATTATAATTCAAAGGCTGATTCCAAGTTGAGTGTTTAGAGACAGGCCAAGAATAATGAAAATATAATTGTTATCTTAAAGTAGGTGATGTTCAATGCACCTAGAGGAAAAAATACTAAAGGAATTCAACTTTCTTTACTCTTCTAGGCCAAAAAATGCACAATTGGTATGTTCTGGGGACCGGGTGAACCTCTTTTCCCCAAAAGAAATATTCAATCCCAATATATAAAATTGAAAACAAAGACTTTATTCTAATGCAAGGCTAATGCAACCACTACCAACACAGCCAAAGAGAGTATTGCTATTAAGAATTGGGAACAGATATTTTAAAGAGAGATTACATCTGTTCGGGTATTGCCCCAAAGTCAAGAACTTTATCTGAGGTATCACGATGTGTGAATCTTCCTTGAATTTGAAATTTAATGAACAACTAAGCATTTTAAAATCTTTTTTGGAAGATGTGAAAGAGGAATATGAACTCTAGCACACCCTGTAAACCATAAATTTCTGACCAAAAGAATATGCTATTCATATGCTCTGTACATTAGGTCAATTATTACTCACTTTCTTTGGAGACAAACCAAACACCTCCACCCTTTATAAGACAGCCTGCTATAATCTGTAAGTAAGACTAGTCGAATCATACTAATGCACCCTGACAGCTCCAGCCACAGGCCCTGAAGGCTTGGGCAGCAAAATTGTCTACAACTGATTCAGCACCATTTTAATTGGATTTTTAAATAATAAGGGCAAAAAACCTCAGGGATTATAGATACTAAAAGAAAATTAAAGGGATCAGAGAGAGAGAGAAAGTCCCTAAGATAAAGAAATTCAGCTATTTCAGATCAATTCCTCAACATAAATCCCAATGTAATTATCTGGCCTTATATTTTAAGTCAATAAGCAGCCTGACTTGATGGATACAGTGCCAGTCTTGGAATCTGGGAGACCTGAGTTCAAGTCTTACCTCTGATACATACTAGTTGTATGACTCTGGGCAAGTCACCTAACCTCTCAGTACTCCAGGTTGTAGACCTGCATTAGAGGAGAGAGTTTCCATACCAGAAATTTTCTGCACTGATAAAGGAAACAGAGATCCAGACCAAAAACAAAACAAAAAAAATCTTAAGTCAAATTCAATTAATTGTTGTTCTTCACATAATTGTAAAGCAGATGAATCAAGTCTATTTTTACCTCAACATAACAACATAGTTAAATTATTAATCCTGTAAAATATAACTTCTAGAACTAGGCAAAACTCAGTAGTTCTCCAGTTAGAAGTCTGCTCTTTTCAGAACTCTTACAACATAAAATGATTAGGTTCATATCCAATTTAGCTCAAAAAACATGTTAAGTAATCATAATATATAAATAGGGCAACTAGGTGGTAAAGGAATAGTGCACTGGGCTCAAAATCAGAAAGACTTACGTTTGGAGTTCAAATCTGGCCTCAGACACTGACTAGCTGTGTGAACCTGGGCAAGTCACTTAACCCTGTTTGCCTTAGCTTCCTCATCTATAAAATGAGCTGGAGAAGGAAACGGCAAGTCACTCCAATATCTTTGCCAAGAAAACCCCAAATGGGGTCACAAAGAGTCAGACACAATTGAAATGAACAACAACAACAACAAATGTATAGAACATTGTGGTAGCAGCCATTGTAGATACAAAGACAAATCAGACATTCCCTGTCCTCAAGGAGCTTACATCTATAACTAGAGTATGAGATAGGATATTTACACAAGTAACATAATACAAAACAGGATATGGTTAAGTGACATAAGAGAAGTACAAAATACTATTACAGTTCCAGGGAGGGCCAAACCTGGTCAGGTTTTATGGAGGCGATAACATTTGAAACTAGATCTCAAAAGCAGAAAGAAAATCCATGAAAGGGACATAGACTAAGTCATGAAGTTGGGAAAACAAGGGAGGTTTTCATGGACTGAAGGATGATCCAGTTTGATCAGAACCTAGATCACAAGAGGACCAGGAATAAGAGATAAGGTTGGAAAGGTAGGTTGAAGATAGATTAATAGAGGGCCATGAATTAATTCCAGGCTATAAAGTTTAGATCTTATTCAGTGAGCATAGGGACACTCTGAACATTTTAAAGTGAAGGGGTGATATTACCAAAATTGCTCATGAAGAAGTTTAATCTGACTATAATACATAAAATGTATTAGAAGAGGAAGTGAATCAAGGCAGAGAGACCATGAACACTCAGTATTCCTACTGATTCCATGACAGTTCAGTTCTTTAAGGAAAAAAAAATGTCTTAAACAGTTTCTGGTGTACAAACTCATCAGAGGCTTTTGGAGCATCTAAATAAAGCACATATACACATTTCTCTTTTGTCCTTATACTCACTGACCCCTCTAAGAACTCCAACAGATTAATGAGGCATCATTTCCCTCATAGAAAACATTTTGACTTTTCCCACAGCTGGTTATGCTTATCTAAGATGCTTCATTTATTACAGTTTTTACCAGCTTGCCAGGTATGAAAGCAAGACTCTCAGGTAGTTTTCAGGGCCCTCTCTGAGGTATTTTTTGAGATCAGTATAACATAGGCCATTTTGCCAGTCCTATGGCACAGTAAATAGCCTTTTATAATCATAGGTTATACATTTTTAGACAGTAATTCCACTATTTCACCTTTGAATGGTTTCAAAACTCTTGGGTAGGTAAGAGTCATTCAATGCCAATTTTTTAGTCTGGTGATCTACACACGTTCTATGTTCTATCACTTTTTGGCCTATTATACCTACACTGTGAAGAAAGTACTGGCTCTGAAATCAAAAGACCCAGGTTCAAATCCAACCTCTGTCACAACCTTGTAACCTTGGACCTCAGTTTCATCATATGCAAAATGAGAAGACTGAACCAGATGATCTCTGAGATCCCATTCACCTCTTGATCCATGACCCTCTAAGATCCCTTTTTCAGATTGTAGATAAAACAGCACAGAGCTATGATCTAAAACTGGGGAACCATACCTTAATTCCTACATGGTCACCACCATGTTCTATTCAGTGCTTCAAAGTTACTGGCTTATGTTTCAAAGCTACAGAACAGTAACTGGTATGACCTTTCCCTTTGATTCCCGAATACATCTAGGTAGAGCAATGACTCACAATCAATAAATTTCCTTCCCTTTCCTTCAAATAACCTTCATTCAAAGACAAGATTTCTTATAAAAGGAAGATAAAATAATTGGCGGTATGAAGTGACTCCTATTTATGTGACTGAAAAGTTTGGGCATGCCTACTATAAAAAAGGCACATGCTGGCATGGAATAAGGTCACACTCTAAAAAGCCATGACCTTCACAAAATCTTAAAGAACTAGAACCAAACAGTCCTTGAAGTTAAGGGAAGAAAAGGGAACAACCGTTTATTAAGCACCTAGTATGCACCAGCTATTGTGTTAAGCATTTTACAAATATTATCTCTTTTGATCATCCTAACAATCCTGCAAGGTAAGTGCTATTGTTATACCCATTTTGCAGATGAAGAAACTGAGGCGGACAGAGGTTAAGTGACTTGCCCAGGGTCATTGTCATCATCATCAACTCAACTAACATTTATATTGTATTTACTTATGTGCCAGGCCATGGGCAAAGTGATTTACATTTATTATCTCATTTGATCCTCACAACAAACTTGGGTGGTAGGGGCTATTTTTATCCCCATTTTACAGATGAGGAAACTGAGGCAGACAGAGGTTAAGTGGCTTGCCCAGAGTCACACAGCTTTGAAGGTTTCTTCCTCCTCAGATAATTGAGACCTATGATTCTCAGCCATACAGTAAAGAAAAAGAAAAATTGGACTAGACCTATGAGGTCACTGCTATAGGGAGATGTGGTAATGAACTCTTTTTAACCAATATTGATTAGTACCTGCTCTGCAATTTTATTGTCTTAGCGAGTTTCTGAAGGCACTAAGAAATTAAGTGACTTATCCAAGGTCACACAGACAATATGAGTTAGAAGCTGGACCTGAACCCTGGTTTTTCCTACTCCAAGGCTCCCTATTACTGCACCATGCTGCCTTTCTTTCAATAAATACACAAATAAATTCAGCTAGATTTAGAGGTGACAGATCTGTTACAATCTCATTGAAAAAATTTAGGTACACCTTAAACCATTTGAATTGGATGTCATGGAAGACAACCACAACAGCCAAAAAAAAATTTCCTTAAGGCCACTGTCAGAGAGAGAATTCTAAGCTGGGTTCATGGAACCATCTGCATAATAACACAGTATGACACTTATAATTTAACATAAAACAACTTACTCTTGACTGCCTTTTTTTTACTGGTCATCCCCCACGACTGGAATGCTCTCCTTCCTCACTTCCATCTCCTGGTTTCTCCTAAGACTTAGCTCAAATCCCATCTTCTTGGGGAAGCCTTTCTGAGTCTCCCTCAACTGCTAGCACATTCTTTCTGAAACTACCTTCCACTTATGATGTTTACATCTTATATGTACATAATTATTGGCACTTGTCTCCCCCATTAGACTTTGAGCTTGCTGAGAGTAGAGACCATGTTCCTGCCTCTTTTTTTTTTTTTTTTATCCCCCAGAGCTTAACACAGTGCCTGGAGCATGATAAATGCTTAATAAATGCTTGTTTACTGACATTAAAGCAATCGCTTTAATGAACATATAAACCAGCAAATTAACAGAACAGAGTCTATTTCTGTTTCAGAATCTTGCTTCAATTTGAGAGATGGGGCAGTACATTCCCACCAGAAAAAGTGAACACAAGAGAAATTAGGGAAGGAGGCACAGTGGGGGCAGCTAGACAGCCAGATCTTTATGATGTGATTTAATTATTTTATTGAAATAGCAAGAATCCTCTTAATATAAAAAAATACAAAAGCTATGTATGATACTACCTTTTCCAGTGACTTATTAATTCTATCCATTAATTTCTTCCTCAAGAAAAGATAATCAGGAGCTGACTTGTAATGAATTCCATTTTAAACATATTTCACAGAGAAAAATAAGTCACTTTGCTTCCAATGCAAATTGACCTTGATTTTCTTTATCCCAGGAATTCATTCCTTCTCTAATGTCCCTTTCAATGGAAATTCTTACAGATACCACAATTCTGAAGCTAATTTTTTTTACCTCAACTTCTTTTTTTAGCCCTAACATAAATTGAACTATAAATATGTCTCACTACTGCTAGCTTAGGAATCTTTCCAAATTACAATCCTTATGGTTCAGCCATAATGTGGAAATCCCCAAAAACTCTTTCATCACATCCCAGCTGGACTATCATAATTCATTATTTATGGGTCTCTCCTGTACTCATAAATAACGTGAGCATCTGCAGGACATGGAGAACTGTGTACACCATTCTGATGTTCCCTAAAACTAGAATCTCTGGCCGCAATTCTCTCATGATGGAGGAACCTGCTTAGAGAAAATATAGACCAAGTAGCTTCCTTTATCAATCCCACACAATCTCACTGATACCTCCATTCATGTGGTCTGATCCTCTGGTCTGGAGTCAGAGACAAGGTTCATTAGGCACAAAATTAGTTTGGGTTGTTCTGCTGTACCAGAGAACCACATTTTCTTATACCACTCACTGCGTAAGTCATAAAACGTCAAGAAAGTTTTCAAATGCACAATACCGCCTTTTCCTGGCCAATTTAAATTGTATTTTATTCCATTTTATCCACTGTAATATGCACTGGCATTTTCACAATGAGAACACTCTCAGGAAACAGATGGACTAGCCACATGAATAAACACTGCATGGTTCTTCTTGACTTAAGTGATGCAAGGCGTTCTCAACTGCTCCTCAGTCCCTGGAGATATCTTAGTTGACTTCTTGCAATTATCCAACTGTGGCAATTTTATAATTATACTTTTTGTATTAGTGACTTTCATAATGAATATGAACACATGATTAAGTTAATGAACTGATTGGTATAGCAAGGATTTTTTTCTCAAATCTTTTTCTACGAAGATAGGAGATAGTCATCTGCTGAAGTTCTATTCCAGTACTCACTGGGGTGTGCAGATGACCTTGGGTTCTCAAATGCTATGCCAGCCTGGAGCACAAAGCTATGGCAAGTCCTGTCTCCTATGTTGGAAAGACTTCAAGTACAGGCCCAATGATAGTCTAGACATGTGTCATCTGAGCACCAACCTAGCTAAGTGCAGAGAGGCTTAGCACCAAGAGGTTCAGTCAGCACTACAAAATGCTATATTCCTTGAATGATTAGGAAAGACTTCCTGCAGCTGAGTCTTGAGGTGAGTCTTAAAAAATTGGTAGAAGAGGCAGAGGTCGTTCCAGGAACACTATCATGCTGATACTGTACACTTGGTCATTGGTATTCATGCAACTTGATCTTTTTAGTACAATACAGATTTATTCTCATTATACTTTTTTAAAAAGCGTCCAATTATGATTGTTCTAATCACAGTGAAACAGAGAGTGGACTAGGGCTTCCAAAGCTTTGCTCCAATGTTCTGACTATTTGCATAAATCTAATGGGCTGGTCTAAAAGAAGAGATCTGACGAAAAGCATTCTCAAGTCCGGTACCCTCCAGGAAGGAAGCACTAAACAATCAAAATGTAAAAACTTATAAATTCCATTCTTGGCTTCCTTGAGGTCTCTATTTTTGTTCATTGGTTCAACATGTTTATTCATAAATCTAAATCAGATTTTTTCAACAGCAGCATCAAAAATCATGGATATTTTTGTGATTGTGCCTTTGATATACACACATACTTTTTGGGACACAACTGAAGGAAACTCAAATTATGTTCATCATGCAAGGACACAGAATGTTTTAGCACCATCTTTTTAAAGCATGGCAGACACTGCGATTTATGTTAAACCTCTGAGGTAAGAAGGAAGAGAGAACATTTCAAGGATAACTCATTCAAAGACCAGCTGGCCCCACTTTCACATAACTGCCCTGCACCCGATGAGATGGGAGAAACTGATGAAAGAGAGCAGACAGAACAAGAAAGGACTGAAAGATAAGAGGAGTAAATCTGTGACACAAATAGGAACAAATTCTTCCCTCCGTCTCAAGGAAGTAACGGATGTACCCAGTCACTTTTCATCTGAACTACTTGGATCACAATAGCACTGCTAAGGCACCATCAGCTCGTGTAACTGTGCTACACTTGCCCTGGAGAGAGAGAGATTTGATGTTGCCCAAGATAGCTGAAATGTGTTAAGATTTTCTTTCTTTTCTTTTTTTTTTCATTAATGATTCTGACATTCTGGTTCTTATTGGCGGTTATTTAAGTTAAAAGACAAAGTTTGAAGTTTCCACCCTTCCTGGTTAGTTTCCACTGCCACATCTTAGTTTAATTTAGTTTTTTATTTCCAGCCAATCATCCTGACACCTCCAGCCCCCCCAAAGCCTGACTGTTACACATGCACATACCCCACAACACTGTTGATAAAGAACATGTACCAGTTACACTGAAACACGTAGCTCTTGATAACAAATGGATCATAGATTTTCAGGCTAGTAGGGACCTCTTTCTTTTGACAATCTTATAAGCAGGAGATGTGTGCACATGTACACACACACACATACATAAAAACACATACATTTCTGGGGCAAATTTAAAAATATTTCTTAATAGCTCACTATTTTCTAGGTGCTATATGAGACAAAAAAAAAAACCCAAACTGTGTGGCATAATGGATTGAGTACTGGCCTTGAAGTCAAGAAGACCCATATTCCAGGCCTGTCTCTGATGCTCATGGTCAGTGGATAGAGGGCTGAAAGAAGGTTGCTGTGAGGATCAAATCAGATAACATATGTAAAGCGTTTTGCAAATCTTAAAGTGCTTTTTAAGTGCTGATCATTAGCTACTGTTATAACTAGATGGGGAAGTCACTTATCCTCAAAATTCCTAGGACTTATCTACTAAGTTAGCTGATGGATGTGCACTCCAGGAATTCTCCTGTCCTGATGAATCTCAAATCCTTTAAGTATCTTTATAACGGGACATGACTCATTGTCCTCTAGGAATTTCCAGCTTATACACTGAGCATGAGTTTCAGAAACATCTTCACTTCAGGTTTCTGCACATCTGTAGTCCATTAGTTGTCACTTAGCTCTTCTTTCTTGACTCACCTGAATGTCAAAATTGGTCGAAGTGAATTGTTTTAAACTGGTTGTTCAGCATGAAAAGATAACCCAATGGGCAAGTGTTGGTTTATGGGAAATGAAATGGATCTAGGCCATTCTGAAAACATAAACAAATCCAAACATCACACTCAACGATGCTGAATTTCTTTTAAAATCTCCAGTTCTCCTTATGACGAAGTGAAAGAGAGGCAGCTAAGTGGTACAATGAATAGAGCACTGGCTGTGGAGTCAGAAGGACTTGAGTTCAAATCTGGTCTTAGACACTTATAAGCTGTGTGACCCTGGGTAAGTCACTTAATCCTGATTGCCTCCAAAAAAAAAAAGAAAGAAAGAAAGAAAAAGAAAAGAAATGACTAAATGAAATGTTTCTAAGAAGAAAATAGATAACATCTATGTAGCTTCAAGACATCTAAGGCAACTAATTTTAATTCCTTTCATTCTTCCCGCTGAATTTCAGTTTAACAGATTAGCAACAGTAACTATTTTGTCTTCTGCAGCTAAACTAAAGCTAAGTATAATTTCATAAATAGTTATAGTGATGGCAGAGGTGGGGAAGGGGGAGTCGCAGATAATTACCCATGGAAATAGTGACTAAGGGCTGAACTCATTTGCAATAGTACAGTCTGCTAAGAAAACGCATTGTGGTGGCAAGCTGGCAGCCAAGAATTAGACACACCCACCCAGGCAGCAATACCACCTCAGCCTGGGATTGTGCCCGATTTCACGGAATAAGCTAGGCTAGGATAGGTCAGAACTGTGCTGGAGCAATAGCTCTCTTGATCAGTGCTCAAACCAGTACCCTGGTTTCAAAGGGTGATGAAATATGCTTCAAGAGTTAAGTTAAGTTAAGATCTTTTACACTTATTTTCGCTAACACGATAATTTTTTTTCAAAACAATAATCCCAAATCTCTCTATGTAAGGACAAAAGAACTGAGGGTGAAATACAATCAAGCCCCTACTCTACCTTCTACACACACAGATAAGCCTGGGAAGAAACGCTTGAGACAAGTCCTCCTCAGTAGCTATGTGATCTTGAGTAAATTGTTTAACTATGTAGGAGCTCAGTTTCTTGATTTGTTCAAAACGAAGGCAATAAAGAACTACTCTACATACCTCATAAATCAGTTGTGAACATCGAATGAAATAACCTAAGTGAAATGCTTTGTGACTATTAAAGCAATATATAATGTCAGCTATTACTGTGATATAGCCTGGCATAACTTCAGGTAGGCTCAAGGGATAATCCAGGAACAAGATGGATGCATTGTAGAGGCACAACTTCATATTATTTTACAAACTTAAAGATTTCTTTTGTTCCCTTTGCAATGTATTTGAGAGCTCAATATATTCACATTCCATTCCCTTTATATCTCAGTCACATTCCCATGTCATTGGGTTCCTTTAACTGACTAGACAAAAATCTTTTTTTTTTCCTATCATGACATTCATTTACTCTAAAAGACAAACTCCCACACAATATAACCCAAAAGATCACGACCTTACTTATACTCATCTCCAAATCAGAATATAAGTGACTATGAGTTTGTACATTTGTTCCCACAATTCCCCAGGTATCTAAAAATATTGTTATTGTTGTTTGTCCTTCCTTCTCAAAGAAGAGCTATGACATCACGAGGGTGATGTCTTGATTTGTGAGTGAATTGGATTTGAGCGAGGCAGAGCTTTGCAGCCTTACTCTCTCCTCCAGAATCATCATAGCCCAGTGGCAAGACAAAGGTCAAGGTGACTGGTGATGGCTCAGAATGCAATGGGTGACCTTGGCCTTTCTAATTAAGGTTTTTCCCAAGTCTCAGTTAGTCTGAGGCCACAGCCATTCAATGACTAAGGGTTAAGTAAGAACTGAGACAAAAGATGGCCCAATTTAAAAATATTTACTTAAAAATAAGCAGGTAGTCAAAAGAGAAATATCCGATGAGAAAGATCAAGCAGGAAAAACAGCTAGGAAAACATCACCCTGTAGTACAAAGAAGTTTTAAAAACAGCTGCAGATAAAGTATGTAGAGCAAATACAGATTCTAAAACTAAGGTAGATATGTAATGGAAAGAGCAAGGAGATTTCACATAAAATGCTTTTTTTGCATTTTTTGGAATTTCTGAGGCCTTACACACAGGCTCTCTCACATATCACACTCTACCAGGCTTAAGAAAAAATGACAGGGAAAAAACTGCCTACTGAAAATAGACTGGAACCATTTCCCATTAGCATTATACTGTCTGCATGAAACCAAGTACCCCTACCAGCCCAAGCTTAGGAGCCAGACTTCAATTTTCCAGGGTTAATGAATGGCACTTCTCACTAAACAACTTGTCACCTACAAGAAAGCTGTCCAGCCGTTTGTACCAACTACATGTTGGACCATTTAGGTGTTTAATTTAGTGCAGACGCTCATGGTCGACCACAGGCACTAGACCTCTGACTGGCTGAGGCAAAATATGATCACTGTTGTTGCTGCCCAGCTGTTAGCATGAACAGGACATGCTATGTATTCACACTGTGTTCCAGTGTTCCCATACCAAGTATGTCCTGCCTGCCTCTTAAGCAACTGCCTTCCTTTAAGCTCAACTTTCTGTTTTTCCAATAAGTTGCCCTTTTCAGGCCACTGTCATCTAGAGTTACACGGTTGTCCTACTGGAGCTAAAGAGGAATGGTCCTTGAGTATGGAAGCCATGCCCTATTCTCCCCAGAGCCTTGTTTTTTGACTCTTTGTCCTATCAATTGGCCCATGAGTCATACAGGTAAAAGGTGCCTCAGAAATAAGTATATGGTAGCCATTCATTCATTCATTAACAGGTATTTATTAACTGCCTGCTACATACAAAGAGCAGCTAGTGGGGACAGCTACGTGGTACAATAGACAGAGCACAAAGTTTGGAACCCGGAAGATCTGAACTCAAATCCAGCCTCAGACGTTTACTAGTTCTGTGACTCTGAGCAAGTTACTTGACCCCTATTTGCCTCAGTTCCTCATCGGTAAAATGGGGACACACTGGAGAAAGAAATGGCAAACCACTTCAGTATCTTTGCCAAGAAAATCCTATGGACAAAAGTCCACGGGGTCAGTCACATAGAGTCAGAGACAACTGAACAACAAGAATAACCCACAAGGAGCAGATAATGGTCTGGATACAAACACCACTTCAATATTGGCTTAGACATCTGGATGTTTTGCTTTTTAATGCACTATGTCAAAATAAAGTTGAACACCTCCTCCTCCTCTACTGGCCTTTTATGGAGAAAAGTATTCATTTCATCCTCTGCTTATGCGTATGTGTCAGAGTAAGAAAACAAAACTACTTGGGAACTTTTGGTTTGTTGTTGTGAAAACAAATGCTTTGGGGGGACTTAGTCATCATTAAATTTTATGGAAATACTTTCCATTTGCCCATTCCCTTTCCCTTTTCTTTATTACTCTTTGAGCAATTAGGTTTTTTAGCCTTTATTGCTGTTGCAATGGAAGATTCTCTAATAGAGGAAAACACATGGCCCAAATCCTGCTAAGCCTAGTGGGTTTCATCTGGGTAAAGCATCCAAAACTTACGTTATTTGTCCTGGTAAAATAATAAATGCTATAAATTAGAAATGGCCACTGAGGCTTCAGAATTTCTATCTGACAATGGAAATGCATAGAAAACCCACAATGACTTCTATAAAGCCATTGTTTCTTAGGTCACCCAATTTTGTTTGTTTTTTTTTTTTTGGTGGGCTTTTTTTTTGTTGTTGTTTTGTTTTGCTTTAAACTTTGGCAGGAATTAAATTTGTATAAGACAGAAATCCCCTCAGAGTCATAATAAATTAAAACATTAAAATCATTGCCACCTGATTGTGACAGCTGGAAATGGGTAGTCCTTTGAAATACAATTTATTTCATTCTAAAAATGATTTTCCCATCATTTCCTCTCTTTCACGAAAAAGGAACAGCTCAGGAACCAGGAGAACAAAGGCGTCCCAGCTCCCACTACAAATTGGCTTAGGGAAAGGCAGTAATTACCTCTCTTAGTTTTTTTTGGTGACAACTTGCCTCTTGGCACCGTGGAACAACAGTGTAGGAAAAGAAAAGAGGCCTACATAAGGTCTGAAAAGAAATCCATTTCCCTCTCCAAGTTGTGTTCTGCTGTAAAATATACTTGAAAAAGTAAAATTATGCCTGAGGATTGTACTGATGGAGAAGAGAAAGATAATTCACAAGCTTGTACTATTTTGAGGCATTGTCCAACATCAGATTTGAACTATTAAAATACAGTTTTACCACTGCTTTATTTTTTTTCTTTACTGAAACTAAAATGAGAGCTCCATGGCCCCAAAAATCTGGACTGATAATAACCATACAAATGTTGTAACAAAAAATGACTCCCTAAAACCCATTCCTCTGGCTTAGCATCTGAATTTCTAACCCACTAGTTCTAATTATAAGTACAAATAAATGTAATTTCTAACCGACATAAAAGCTTTATCTGTAAGAATTCAGAATTAAAAAGTATAATTCTTCAACTCTTCACGAAGGTTAAAGGTGATACAGATCAAGTTTCTGTATTAGCTGCATCCAAATAAACATTTTAATGCAGCTAAATGATGCTCAGGTCAAGTCAATTCAATATAACAAACAGTTATAAAATGCCTACTAAGCATAAGGTACTGTTGGGTGATAAAACAGTCCCTGTCCTCGCAGAGTTTATATTCCACTAAGGCATTCACTATATATACAAATGGATACATGAGTACAAGGTAATTTGAGGAATGAGAGAGCATTCAGAGCTGGGGAAGACTGAACGTGACTTTAGGAGCAGATGTACTTGAGCTAAGCCTTTTAGGAAGATAAGGATTCAAAGGGAGCATGATGGCCTTACTCTAGCCTGGACAATTTTCCTCCATAATGTGTGCTTCAATTGTGTCCTCTAGTAGAAAAGATGGTGAAAGGTCAAGGTCATTTCTGGGTTTAGAGATGAAGCAGCATTATGAACTACAACATTTTTACTTCCTTTTACAGTGAATCTCCAATTCTATTGTTTTCTTATAAAGGTTTTTCTTAATGAGTTATGTGTCAGAGGGAAAAGGGGATAACCTTGTAAAACAGAGTGAGCTTAGTGCTAAGGCAATTCATTCTGAAAACAGAAGCATTTAAAATGTAAAGAGCCAGTCTTGGTTCATGTATTATGTACTGTTGACATTCTTAGCTATTTTATTAAGTAAAGGGTACATTCCACTTTGAAGTTGCTGCTCTGCCTGGTTTCAATTCCACTGAACAAGATGAACCCCAACGCTGCGCTGGGTACCTCCCCCCCACCCTCTCCTTCCTCCTTTTGTGTGTTGTCTCGCACTTTAGACTGTAAGCTCCTCGATGGCAGGAACTGACTTTCTTTTTATTAATTGTATCCCCAGCATTTTTAGCATAGCGCCTGGCATGTTGTAGGCACTCAATACACATTTATTGGATTAGATATTTAATATTTATATTAAATTATTATATTATATTATATTAATATTTAGATATTATATATTTAAATTTCCATCTAAAATACAGATGGAAACAATGAAGACATTTCATAGTGCCTTTTTTGGTGTATTGTATTTAATGGGTAAATTTCTTGAAACTCTGATGCCAACTCTCACTAATCAATGGAATATCCAATCTACTTAGAAAACATAGAAGTGGTGAGCAGAGGATCAGCAATTCTGCCATTCAGGAGACCTTTATCCACATCATGATGAATGAATGAATGAAAAAGCATTTATTAGACACTGTCCATACAAGTAGAAAAGATAGTCCCCACTCTCAAGGTGCTCATACGCCATATGTTCACATGTTAATCATAGTATGGAATCTCTGTTTGGGACTGAGACAACCCCCAGATTGTTGTGTAGTGCTAAGCTATATGAACACTGTTCTATATTCCAAAGCAGTCTAGAGAAGCGAAGAAAATCAATAATTTGTTAATTCCACAAAGTTCTATTCCAAAGTCTCATTGTGAAGGAGGTGGCCCTGAGTTTTGAAGGTTATGTCAGAGGACCATAAAGTCCAGTATGAATGGCAGGGCTCATCATCAACAGTTTAGTTGCCAATGAGTTAAAGAAAAAAATTTAAAAACCCCTAGTTTTACGGATATCCCGTTAGAATTTCCATAGGTACAATGGTGGGAAAAGGGGACTAAGGGTGCTGAAAGAGAGATAGAGACAGACAGAGACAGAGAGAAGCAGAGACAAAGAGGGAGTGAAAGGGGGGGGAGGGAGGGAGAGACAGAGAGAGAGGGAGAGGGAGAAAGAGAGGGAATATTCTAATTGGGGTAGACAAAACATAAAGGAGAGCTAGAAAGCAGGGGAGGGGAGGACTACAATGTTTCTGGTAAGGAGGAAGAGTAATAACACAGTTTTGAGACTGTCCATCAACATTAACTATATTCTAAATATGAGATCTTTATCCAATGAATAATGAATTGACATACTATTGGATAAACTGAACCACATCAATATTCATATTGCTGTGATAGAGGAAATCAAAAGACATAAAGGAAGTTGGAACAGAAGCTTCACCTTTCTCCAATTCCAGGTAGAGCTGAGGGCAATAACTGTCCCTCCAGCTTTTGGCCAATGAAGTCAATTCTATTTCCAACCAGTCAGAAGTCACTCATCTGAAATCTTCTGTAAGCTGACTGCTTCTAATTGGCACAACTCTGACAAAGCAGCTTTTCAGCCTCTCTCAATTCACCTCCTCAAGTTGCTGTATCAGGTTTTTCTCAGCTCCTATACCTAGTTTCTATACCTTCAATGTTTTAATGAGAGCCTCCTGATTTCCTGTCAAATAGATGGTCCTTCTTAATCATAGTCTCCAAATCTCTGTATCCAAATGTTTAAATGATTTCTCTCTTTTTTTTTCTAGTTTTACTTTCTTTTATAATAATACTATATGCAAATGAACTGAGGTACTCATAATACTTGAAGTTCTAAAGGTTTCAAAACAATGTTTTATCACTTTCTTTGGTGCCCTTGAAATTGTTTCTTTATACCAACATTTCTCTAGTTGTTAGTCAATAAAAGATATTCCTCAACTCATTGAAACATTAAACAGTTCCCAAAACAAGAATGACATCACTCTTTATTCACAAAGAAATTTGAATCTTCATATTTATACCACTTGCTGTCCCAGATTGTCCAAATCTGTCTGAAAGTCATGTTTTTTCATCCATCCATACACATATACACACACATATATTTGTATGTATGTATCTATATATGTATATATATAAACATATGCATATATAACATATTGGCAGCCTTTTTTATTTATTTTGGGGGAGGTAATTGGGGCTAAGTGACTTGTCCAGGGTTACACAGCTAGAAGTGTCTGAGGCTGCATTTGAACTCAGGTCCTCCTGACTTTAGGGCTGGTGCTCTATCCACTGCACTACTAGCTGCCGTGGCAGTGTTTATTTTTAAAAATTTGTTTCTTATTCCTCTCAGACATCAAAACACTTATCCATGACAGTGGCGATATCTTGCATACTTTGACAATTAATATAAATCTTTTCCTTTACACAAAAACACTTCTGCCCTTTTCATCATTAAGCTGCTCCATATGAAAAAAGACTTAAAGGGACACATATATTTTGTGATAAGTGAAACCAGAAGACGCACGTGTTGAATGCCACGTGTGTGTCTCTTCTGGTTTTACTTATCACAAGAATATCAATATCAATCAATATCAATATTGATGTGGTTCAGTTCTTCCCATATGTCAATTTACTGTTTGTTGGATAAAGATTTCATATTCAAAGTACCCAGGGTTAAGCTAATACTTATAGTCAGTCTAAAAATAATCTGAGACAGGCACTACAAAGAGGCAAGGGATTTGGACTCAGCAATGAATAAGAGAATGAAAGTGGGCTGGATTGCATTTGGGAAATTGTGTGGTGCTTTTAACAATCCCAAGCTGTTCACTGTACAAAGATAGATTTTTTTTAACATCAACTATTCTATTAGCAATGCTGTATGGTTACAAATTTGGAACACCACAATCTTAGAAGAATCATAACAGCAAGTCACCCAAGGGCAATGTGGACACACAAAGTGGACATAAGTAGACTACTTAGTGTTCCCAATGATGATACACACACAAGACTTGGTATAAGGTTTTGTTTTGTTTACCCTGACCTATGATTTAATCCCTGTGGACAACTCCTGATGTGGAAACTCCTTCCACCAATGCAGACCCAACTCCAACTCATCTGTAATAGTCTCAGAAAAATGCCTGGGGACACTGAAAAGTTAAGTTGCTTGCACATGGTCACACAGCTAGGATACATCAAAGGCAGAATTTAAACCTAGGATTTCCAGATTTAAAGTTAAACCTCCCTTTATTTGCTCTACAGCTATAAGGGATATGTCATAAAGGAAATCTATGATCTTCAGGCATACTGCAGTGCAACCACAATGAAGTCCCTAAGGTTCATGCATCATACCCTGATGGAGCTAGAATTTAGTGGGTAAATGAGTAAGTCTTGCCCTAGTTACTCTTCTCCTATGGAGTAGTGAAAATGGTCTCCAGTCAATAGTCTCCAGATTCTCCTCTTCCAAGAAAAGATTTCCAAGGCTGTGTATGAGTTTAGATAGCCTCATATTGTTGAGAAGGGTCATCCTCTTACTCCTTTCTGTCCCTTGGAAAATATCATGGTCATTCTAGTTTTTGCTCCTAATTTATTCATGCCCTTCCTTGTTCATCTGTGCCTATCTTCCAGAGACCAACTCAGGCATAAACTCCTTGATGAGAGCTTCCCTGAGCGTTTCAGCCTAATGCTAAGAGCTCTATTCTCCACTGTCATAGCACTTACCTGTTAACATCAATTTTGTCTTGTTTTGTCAGTCAGTATGGATGTGACATCTCCTTATCAAGATCTTATGCTCCTTGAAGGGAAGGAATGTCTCAAACTTATTTAACATCCATCACAGGGGTGAGCAACCAATAAATATTTGTGAAACCTCAGAAAATTGAGAAGTAGCAAAGAATACTAGCTAGACAGTTGGCCTTGAAGTCAGGAAATGTTGGGTTCAAATCTTGCCTCCAACATGTATTAGTTGTGTGACCATAGGTAAGTCACTTAACTTCTCAGTATCCTGAGGGCATATATATATGTGTGTATATATATATATATATATATATAGTATTATATAAACTAATATACATATATTAAACTAATATAATATATATATAGTATTAGTATATATAGTATTATATAAACTAATATATATTAAACTAAACTAATATATATAATATTACATAACATAATATATATATATATTAAACTAACGAAGTCTATACTAATCACTAAAATGTTTGAACCACAATTTCAGTGGGAAACAAGTTCTGAGATTTTCTGCTTTGTGACCTGAGTCCCTCTACCTAACATCTCCCCCACCCCCATTTCAGAAAGCAATACTGTATCTCAAGTTTCTCACCCTCCGGAATAGTTTTCTAAAAAGTTTTTTTTTAAATAGGGGTCCAACAGAGACCTACAATGATCTAATTCAGCTAGGACTTCAATGATTGGAGGAGAGATGACTTTGCACAGCTCTGCCTCACTCAAATCCAAACCACATGCAAGTCAAGACACCCTTGTGATATCATTTGTCCTTTTTGAGAATGAAGGATAAACAGCAAGAAGCACCTCTAGATATATGGGAAGAAAGATTCTAGTGTGTTCTTTTTAAACACATCAAAGGGAAAAATGGGCCCAGGTACTAAAATCTGGCTTTTTTATTCAATTCTTAACTAAAAAAAAACCTGCCTTATTTTAGATAGAGTTCACAAATGGTTAAACACCCTATGTAAAGCTGGAAAAATTAACTGTCTTTGAAGATGAGACCACATCTGCTCGGTCTATACCCTGAATACGTAACTGATTTATAAAGACCGTGAAAAACTCTGATAACAACATACGTAGAGACCCTTAACAGCCATGTTAGCATGTGTTCCTTCAATACATGCGTAGGATTACACAACCACAGAAAATAAATGTCAATGTCAACAGATGTATTTTGTGGAAGAATTCTAGGGAAATCAAGTTTCTTCAACTGTCTGCCGGCTGCCAAATGTTGCAATACCACTTTAAATGAATGTAACTTTTAGGACATACTTCTGCTGCTATCTACACATCATTACTTGGCTTTCCATTTAGACTAAATACAGCAAGTGGGGCACACAAAGGGCTGCAGCATCTTTCAGTGGAAACAGCTTATTGCTTGTAGCCTTTTGGAAAGAAGAAACTACACATAGCTTATAAGGCCACTCACTGCACTCTTGTCCTCTAAGGGCACTCTGAGAATGAGACTTTCACATGTGGGATTCATTCTGGGAGCTCTTAACAATAGCCACCTATAATTAAAAATTATGCAAAGTCACTGTCAGAAACACAGCTCTATAAAAATGGCTTCCATATAAAAAGAGAATGAGCTTCCATTTAGTCAAATACCTCAGAAAAAATACCAAGTCATTTTTTTAATATGGGGGTTTGCCACCAGTCCTTGGGTGAAGCAGGAGGGGGGAGGGGATGGTAACATGAGTAAGAGTATATTGGTCCTAAATTTCACTCAGACATGCCTATGTGGAAAGGTAATGTTTTTCATGTTCTTTTTATGAGCTAAATGTATCCAAAATATACAGTTTCATTATTATTTGCAAGTCATTTCCATTCATTAAACAAACTAGTTATTCTGTTCCTGGATTTTGCAACATGAAGTGTTCATCAACTGCTTTATATCCACTTATTAAAACATGACGCATGTATTAAAACTTAAATCATTACTGTGTGAAAACATCATTTTTATAGCCAGGGAGAGAAACCAAGGCAACTTAAAGTTGAGATTTCCCCAAAGCCACACAACACATCCTCTGCAACTTTGCTTATGCTCCTTCCTATTCCTGGCACGGACTTCCTTCCCGTTTCTTCACCTGCTGGATCCTCCTTTTATAATCCAATTCAAATACCACCTCCTCCCTGTTTTCTTTTACACCCCTAGTCAGGAATAACTTCCCCCACTGGTTTTCACATAATCTCTCTATTTCACTTACCATATATTACCGTGTATTTTGGTTATTTGTGCTTATAGCCTATCCCCTACTGCCCCCCCCCACTAGACTATAAATTCCAAGCAGGCAGGGACTATGTCTTATCTAAATTCTGTTTCCCTCGTAATTCCTAACACACTGCTCAGCACACAGTAGGCAGAATGTTTGTTAGATGAACAAATTTGAGAAAGAGGTGGATTTAGAAGCTAGCTTTTTTGATTCCCCACTTCATTGTCTTAACTATTCTATACTTCATTTACTTCCCTTAACCACTTAGTTCTTTTTCACTATATTATGCTACGTGAAGTACTTGCTAGTTCTTTCCATTCAACAGATATCCTGATCTATTTATGTATTATTTCCTGTCCATTATACTTTAATTGTATATTCCAAGTCACGTACTTTCCCCTCCTTATTCTTTTTTCTTCAAACTTATTTCAAACAATTTTTCCATGATGATATATATCTACATCCCCCCCCCCGGCATTATATCCAACAGGCTTTCCTTTTTTCTGGCAAAAATCCCAATATTGCATTCACAGTTTAGGCTTAAGTAGGAATTTAAATACAAACAACAAATGAATCAAGATTTTGAAGAATATGTATGCATGGTTCTACCCTGCCAGCACAGAATGAAGAGCTCCAGATGGAGCAATAAGGGAATATCACTACTCTTGTTAATACCATTTTATGCTTTGAAAAGGAAAAAAAATTATGCTTTGAAAAGTTTAGTTCACCTAAACCCTGACTTACAGATGTCAATCCAGGTCCATATGTTGTCTATGAAACACTACGAAGGGTCTCTCTCTTCTAAAAGGGTGGTTTAAACTCTATCAGATGCTTAAACCTGAAGAAAGTATTTACTAGAATCAGATTGTGTCTAGGCAATTCCATTATCTAGATGACAAAATGCACTTTAAAAAAAATCAAGATGATTCTAAATATTCAGAGGCTTGGCATCATACTGGCATATTTGGCATCATAATGGCAAGCCATTAGTATATGTGACTATTTCAGGTTTCTTCCAGGTCCTTGTTAGTACTTGGATAGACACAAACTTTAAGCAGTAACAATTGTATTGAACAAGCAATAGTCAGACATCAAATTGGGAAAGCGACCTCATAATTATTTAACTCAGAAGGGTACTTATCACCTTTAAAATTCAAAATAGAATTAACTAAAATCAAATTTGTCCATTAAGTCTCAGTTATCCTAACCAATGAAGTATAAATAGCCTCCATAACATTAACTAAACTTAAGTCATAACAACAAAGACCACAAATGTACAATTCCTTAACCCACCCATCTCTGTATCAACTAATATAATACATACAAAGTATGGACTGAGTAATCATCTGGTGGAAATCAAGTAATTTAGATGGCTAACATGTAAAATTTAGGCCAAAAAAAATCCTACTTCTTCCAATACCCCCCCATGCCACAATTCCTTTTCCCTCAATAGCAAGTTATTTATGCCAGAATGATGAAAATACTGAAAACACACTGCTCTCTAATTAATTTTTCTTCTGAACATATAGCCAAGTTATATAGTCATATAGTATTACCATGTTGTACGTACACATATAATGTATGATAAATACTTTGCAAGGGCCTAGTGGTACCTTTGAAATGTTTGAAATCAATAAATTAGCGGAACACTCCCAAATTCTGAATCATACACCCAAGTAACAACACCAGCTCCCTTCTGTCTTTAATTATCCTCCGATCTCCCCAATATAAAAAAGAAACCACTCAATCCCACTGTTGATTTCCCTTACCCACCTAGCCAAACTTCCCACATTGAATAAGCTACATCTACTGCCTCATTCTAAAAGCCCAGCCAGAATTCTGGCTACTCTCCTCTGAGACTACTCTCTTCTCAACTCTTTGTAAATCTCCAAGTGCTATAGAAATGGACACTATTATTATTTCTTCAAAATACCTCTTGCTACAGAAGGGGAGAAGGGGATAGAGAGGAATTGGGATGGCCAATAGTCAGCATATGAAGGCACTAAACTCCTGGACAAAGGCCAGGTATAGACGGGGTAGGGGTGGGGGGCAGACCTGCTATGGTGTAGAAGGTTACAAGGGAGTTAGGTGGGAGAACAAACACAAAATCTGGTCTACTTCAAAATTTTGCCCAATTTTCCCTGTCTACTTAACATCCCTCCTAGAATCCAAGGCATTTGTCATTCAATTCATTAGGTTCCTGGTTCCCCAAACCAGCCATGGTGAAACTGTAAAGATTTGGAGGGGAGGGGAAAAGGGGAGGAGGAGGTCACTGATTTCCAAAGGCACACCAGAGGCATATAATGCCATGTACAAGCATTCACAAAAGCAGCTTGGTGGAAAGCTTGGCTGGAATAAAATCTGTAGCCACAGAGTGTAGCAAAGCTAAATGATCTACACAAGAATTGAAACTATGCCTAATTAGCTAATTACTTTAACTTGCTGAGCTAACCATTCATTTGTGTATACCTACATGAATAAATGAACTGAATGGGAAGTCTTTTAGCTCTAAACCCAGGCAATTTCTAAGATCTCTTTTTAGATTCTCTTCTTTCTCAACACAAAAGCTTATATTCAAGCAGCATCCTTTTAAGAAGATTAAAAACTCAATAGGGCATGATTCTATTTATACTCTTCATACGTCCATTAGGCCAGTTGAAAAGAGCTCTAATTTTCCACATCTTATAAACAAGTAAAGGTGATAATTTGATTCAGCATACTAAATGTAAAATGATTGACTGGTGGCTAATGAATGGGCATATTGGTGGAGGCAGTCAGGCAGGCAGCAAGCATTTTTATTAAGCACCTGCTGTATGCCAGGTACTGTGTGCTAAGTGCTAGGGATACAAAGAAAGGAAAAAGATAGTCCCTGTTGTCAAGGAATTCACAGTTTAATGGGGAAGAAAACATGCAAACAACTATGTGCAAATAAGATACATACAAGATAAATTGGAGATAATCAACAGAGGGAAAATACTAGCATTAAAGGGGATTGGGAAAGACTTCCTATAGAAGGTGAGCTTTTGGCTAGGACTTGAAGGGAAGGAAGGAGGAAGGGAACAAACATTTATTAAGTGCCTACTGCATGCAGTGTGCTGTGCTGAGTGTGTTACAAGATATTGTCTCATTTGATCATCATAACAACTCTATGAGGGAGGTGCTATTATGACTCCCTCATAAGGAAACTAAGGCAAACAGGGGTTAAGTGATTTATCCAGTGGCACACAGCTGGTATGTGTCTGAGGCTGGATTTGAATTCAGATCTTCCTAACTCCAGAACCACTTGAAGGAAGCTATAGAAGCCAGGACATGGAGATGAGGAGGCAAAGAATTCCACCCATGGGAAAGAGACAGTGAAAATGCCTGGAGTAGTGGAAATATATTAATCTTGACACTCTTGGGTAGCGCAGGCACATTATAGATGCCCACTGAAGGTCTCTGAGCTGGCTGCACTCACCCTGGCAGGACTGCTATTCTCAAAAAGGGGCTACTATGACACATTTATAACTCAAAACTCCCTTTCTCAAGGTCCTAGGGTTCACCCTAGTGTGGGAGAAATACACTTCTACTACTTGCCACTCTAGTTTCTGAGTTCCCTCTGGTATGCTTGCTATTTTACATAAAATCAGTGGCTATGACCCCATTAACTCCTAAACAAAAAAGCATTTACTAAACAATAGGACTTTTTTCTTTGTGTTTTTTACAAGAATAATGATAATATTTACTCAAAAGATGGCAAAAGCTGAGATAATGAAAATATGATCCACTTCATAAACCTGGGTCACACTCTCCCATCAAAGCATAAAGGGTCCATGGGGAAGAGTGGACACAAACTTATAGACATATAGCCAAGGGGTACATGAGTTCAGAAACTCATATGTCCAGGGCAACTCACAAATCTGCAGTGCAAGCCTCGATGTCCTTAGGTCCTGGAGAAACAATCCATACCATACAAAGCCACTTCTCTTCTGCTTTTTCAAGCAAATGAAGAAGTAATGAGCTCTTAACTCACAGCCTTTAAAAGGGTGCTGAAAAAAGTGTTACGCTCTTTCAATGACAGACAGTTCCTTTAAGCAAAGAACTACCTAATTTCTTAGATCTGCAAATAGCAGGGGATTGTGCTTCATCTAATCAGCTCCAAGCTTCTTCTTACAGCAAAGAAGATGAAAACCTGTCTCCCTGCTCTATTTTTTCCTTCTCAAACTAGAGGTGATGAATAGAAGACAACTCAGAAACACCTGAGAGGCTTCCTCTCTCTCTCAGGCTATAGATGGAAATAGAAAACAATATATCCCAGTTAGCCCTTCACCAAGCCACAGAAGTCAACACTCTTCTCTAGTGAACTTCCAGAAGATGCTCTAGCATTTTTCCAGCCAATCAACAAAGTACTACCTCTCTTCCAAACCAGCAGGCTACAATCAAAGTAGCTGAAGAATCAGCTGTCTTAGCTAGAAGCCCTCTCTGTCTTTATCCCCAGTTTCTCGTGACTCTTCCTATGCTCAGTTGATGTTCCTGTTTATTCTATTTTTATTAGTTTTTTCTAAAAAGCCTTTTTTTCTGGCTTCTTACATCTTCCATAACTCAAATCAGAGCTTCCTTGTTTTTATTCAATGTAGTAAAACTCGAAAAATTCTACCTATCAAGTAGGAACTCAGTAGTCTCCATACAATCTTCCCCACAGTCCTGTTATTTGATTTATAATTTCTCAGTTATAAACTTCAAAGTGCTAAAAATAATCACATGCAAATGACCAATGGATTACAATACCCTGCAGCCATGTTACCTTAGTAATGGCTCTGTCTTTAATCATTTCCTCTAAGTATATTCCTTTGAAAGCCAGCTCTTTATCTGGTTCTCAGAAACCAGATAGTGTTTCTCAACATTTCACATTTCTTTACAAGTGGATTTTTTTTTCAGTTTTCCTTACACTAATGTTATTTATAGTCCCCTTTTAGTGACTCAACTTCACATACAAAAGAAGCAGTATCTTCCATCTGTCATAAATAAAACAAGAAGAAAGAAAGAAATTGGAGCTAAATGGAAGTACCCCTTCAAGAATCAAAGTGAGGAACTGGCAGAATGGGTTTTATCATATACCTAGAGGTTTCAGGAAATATCAGGGAATATTTGGTCAGCACACACTGCAATGATAAATATCACAGAAAGATTATGATAGGATAATCTGAGGATAACTGTGATTTCTACACTAACACCAGTTGCTGAGAATGACATGGCAGAAAAACTTTGTAAGGCCTTCCAAATCAAATCAACATAAACTCTAATATTTGGTGACTTCAATGCAAAGTTGGAAAAAGGCAAAAATGGGGAGAAAAAATGGTCCAGGAAAAAGAAATGAGAGAAGCCAGAGAATTGTAATATTATATAGAAGCTTTTAGTCTAAATATCATGAATACTTTCTTAAATAATAAAAGAATTACTAGGCACTGGACATGATGAGCATCAAATAACAATATAAAGGATAACACTCCTACATTTTAAAAGACAGGAAGAGATTTATTATTGTCATAGGAATAATAATATCATAGGAATCAGCAGTATGTCCATATACAGTCAAACCATGGGCTAACTTGTCAAAGCTAAGATCATAATTGGTAATTTAAAAAAAGAACAACGATGAGAAAAATATATGATGCCCAATTAAAATTATTTAATCTAAATTAAAGTTACTGAAGATGAAAAATGGTAAATGGACAACAGAAAGGACATCAGCATTGACTATATTAATTTTACCAGAAGTTTAACCCATGTAAATTAATTTTTATAACAGGGAGATTAAAAAAAAGCCCAGCAAACGCCTTAGAAAACAATGGACTTACATACCACATAGAGGGAGATGACTTGCCAAAGACAACACTAAGTTAGATTATAAAGTCATCCGTAAAATCTTAGTAGGAAGGGTGATGCATGATTATGAAGAGTATCAGGTAATAAAACCTAGAGGAGCAGTGGTCTTGATAGCAAACACCAAAAAGAAGCCTGAAAAATTAGTTTGAAACAACTTGGCAAAGCTCATCATGTAGCCAAAATAATGACCCCACCCAAGGACTTCTGTCCCCAACATATTTCTATATAAAGAACAAGAAGTCTTTACCTCTTTCACACTGGGGTCCTGTGAAGCCATATGTACAAGCACAGCGATTGGGCGCGACACATCTACCTCCATTAAGACAACCACTTTCACAGACAGCTGTAATGCAGGGAGAAAAAAAGAAGAAAAAATGAACTTTAGATGCCATCAAAATGTCATTCTTAAACAACTACTGAAAGAGCAAAATGATAAAAGTGTACAACTAATCACTCTGATAGACATATTTTTTAAATGTTTATTTTGTAGTCTAAGTGGTTCAAAAGATAATGCTACAATAAACTTCTAGATACAAGGAGAGTTGATGTGCAATGGGTTTCTTCCTCTGTGGCAATGCTTTCAGGTATGAATTGAAAACAGTATGTTATAAAATAGTTCTCTTTTTGTATTGGGTGTGTTTCTGAAAGTTGCATGGAAACAAATTTTGTAGATTGAATAATTTTCTCATAGATCTATATTCATTCCAGAGGTTTTTACAGAAAATACAGAGGTTCTTATGGAAAAGAAATTTGTCCCATTCCCTGCCAGGTACAGTATTTGAGAAGACATTCTAAATACTCCAATGGATCTGCATTCTCATCACTTTGGATGTCTGCTCTGATGATGCAGATCATAACCCATCTGAGCCTACCCATCCTGTGGCAACTCTCCTCCAGGTCATCCCAAAAGTTTGCCCCCAAGCAATCTATTAAACACAGAAGGGAATGAGTTCTCAAAGGTTATGCCAGAGTACAAATTCTGGCAAGTTGCCATGTTGGAAAGGTTTTGAATACAATTCTGGGAACTATTCACTAATCAACATAGGTAAGTATGTTGAAGAAGCTCACCTTCAGTAAGTGGCTATCTGGAGATGATTTTTTTTCTCTTGGCCATGGCTACTTAAGAAGATACAGCATATTATATCACATAGCTAATTAACTTCAAGGATTTGTAATTTCATCAATGTGGCCATCAACACAAAACAAAACTCCTCCATAGTTTAATGGTTGTTAAGGGTTGCTATGAACAACAACAAAAAAAAAAACCCATCTCCTCTTCAGCAATTCTTTCCCAATGGAGCTGAACTGCCCCTTGGACAACATTCTGCATTATTCTGAGGCACTATTCAAAAACACAGAAGTACCAGAAAGTGTGATGATGTACAGTGAGAAGAGAGAAGCTTCAACTTGCCAGGAGAAACTTTTTTTGAGTTTCATCAAAAAAAAAGTACTACATGCTTTGGATAATTCTTCCCTCAGCAAAATTTTTCTATAGCTGCATTTTCCATTTATTGGCCTCTTTTTCAAACATCTTTATTTAAGGGGCATTGTAAGGACTTGATAAATGCTTTTTCACTCTTTCAATCCACCAAATCAAACATTAAGTGCCTACTGTGTGCCAAACACTATGCTAAGCAGTACAAATACAAAAGTGAAATATTCAGGCCTCTCAAAGAGCTTACACTCTACTGGCTTAGGGAAGGGCAAAAGTAAAGGAGGATTCTATATACAAGGCATCCCAAATGTCTTAGTGTAGTTTTAAGCTTTAATAACTTAAATTAAAATTTAATTAAATGTTAAAATTAGATTAAATTGAAAATTAAACTTTGTTGCTTAGAATTTCACTAAGACTTTTGGGACACCCTGATTTAGCTTCTTCAAGGACTTTCTATGTGACTGTGAGAATGACACTATTTCCATAGGCCTCAGTTTTCTCCTCTGAAATGTAGGAGTTGAACTAAATAATTTTTAAAGTACCTCCTAGTTGCTTTCTATGAGCCTGCCAAAACTGCAAACCAGGCTACTTGTGGCTGCTCATGTCAGCAATAAGCAAGAAAGTGTTCACAACTGTGGCTGCTGGTGGGATGTTCTTTCCCTAAGCTGAGACAGAGATCCAAATTGCCTTCAGGTTTGTCTGCCTCCTTAGCAGGCAGGATGGCCAGAACAAAGCTAAAAGGTATACAAGATCAAAGTCAAACTACCATGTAAGAGAGTTTAGAAAAACTAGATCCTCAGAAGGAAGAGTGCATTTAAGAACAACAAAACTAGAGAGGAGGCCACTTGAAAGAATATGGCCACCATCAAAGGGTCTTTCAAAGGCACATGTTGCACCACCTAAAGTGTAAGATGACTCAGAGATGTAATTAATTTAAATGTACTTAAAGGAATGTATAATACCAAAAGTATACTAAGTGAAGTTGATTCATAGTTCACATTCCATCTTCAAATTAATGGATGATGAACCCCCAAAAAAATGAAGTCAGAAATGCTATTGCATCACAGAAGTTAGCCAGATAAGTACATTTAAAGATTATAGAAAAAAATCTGTAATTAAGTGCCTAATAATTTAGTGTTGCCTGAATTTTAACAGTGAAGCTAGAAAACAATTCTAAGACACATATAACAAGAGCTGGCAAGGACCTTGTATCATCTAATCTAACAATCTATTTTACAGATGAAGAAACTAAGGTCCACTAAAGTTAAGTATAATTCTATCCCTCCTGGCTTCCTTCAAGTTCCAGCTAAAATTCCACCTTCTATAAGAAGCCTTTCCCAATCTTTCTTAATGCTAGTTCCTTCCCTCTCTAATTTATCCTGTATATAGTTTGTTTGAATATAGCTGTTTACATGTTCTAGAATGCGAGCTCCTTGAGAGCAGGGATGCCCTTCTGCCCTTCTTTGCATCCCCAGTGATTACCACAGTGTCTGGCACATAGTAGCACTCAAGAAATGTCTACTGACTAACTTAGTGACTTTCCCAAGGTCATGAAGAAAATCAGTAGCTGAGCTACAATTAGAATCCTAGGCTTTCACCAATGTTCAAGGGTTTTTACAAACACTTCCCAAACCATCAGAGTTCATCTTATTGATATCCAAAATGAATTTTTAACCATATATATCCAAATGCTACTTAGAAACGAGATTCCTTTGGAAATTGAGGGCATGCCCATCAATTAGGGAATGGCTAAACAAGTTGTGGTATATGAATGTAATGGAATACTATTGTTCCACAAGAAATGGTGAGCAGGTGGACTTCAGAAAAACCTGGAAAGACCTGCATGAACTGATGCTAAGTGAAGTAAGCAGAACTAGGAAAACACTATACACAGTAACAGCAACATTGTGTGATGACTGACTTTAGACCTAACTCTTCTGGGCGATGCAATGATCTAAGAGAATTCCAAAAGACTCATGATGGAAAATGCTACCCACATCCAGGGAAAGAACTATGGAGTCTTAATGCAGATCAAAGCATACTATTTTCTCTCTTTTTTATTATTTTTTGTTTTTTCTTTCTCACGGTTTTGCTCTTTTGTTCTCATTCTTCTTTCACAACAGGACTAATGTGGAAATATGTTTAATAACCTATAAATACGGGTTTATAACCTATATCAGATTGCATGCTGTCTTGGGGATGGGGGAGTAGAAAAAGGGAAAAAATTTAGAACTCAAAATCTTATAAAAATGAATGTTGAAAACTAAAACTAACTCAATAAATAAATATTTTTAAAAAGAAACTAGATTCTTACAATATGAGTTTAATTACACAAATGTAAAGTTACTTACGTTGTCCACAATGCGTTCCTGTGTATCCTTTCTGGCACAAACAGTGGTCATCGCTACAGCTACCTCCATTCATACACCGGATGTTACAGTGTTGTACTTTAAAAAAAAAAAGAGCAGAAATTTTTCACAACTTAGTTAAACACTCTAGGTAGCTCATTAAAAATGTTCAGTAAGTAATTTCTCAAAAAGGAAAGAGTATCTGTCAGTATTCCCATGCTTGCTACATTCAAGAGAAGATTAAAGATGATAAACACAGTTTAGCATGATTCATATTCCACCAATAAGGTATGGCTTTCACATTTCTAATAGATTTGTAATTTTTATTAAATAATTAAGATCTATTCTTATCTGTTGGGAATAGTTTTCTAAAGAGGACACCGCATACCTAGGGACTAATAAATAAAGACTCCATTTCCACACTCAGTCACAGGAAGGTCTGAGGAGTTTCTCTGATACTCACTAAGTGATGTCCCTGCCTAAGGAAGGCTAACTGGCCACTAAGATGTCATTCCTGAAGTACAGATCATAGGCAGTAACAAAAAAGTACATCTTGAGCAGTTTAATTTGTTTAATATCAGCATCAATCAGCCCTCAAAACTAGTTCTTTATTTAGACTCAAGTGTGACAGGCAGCACACTGGACCTGAAGTCAGAAAAATGTATTTTCAGATCCCACTATTGCCACTTTCTAACTAATGTGATCATAAGTAGATCACTTAACTTCTCTGATGGTCATTTTCTTCATCTGTGAAATGGAAATATGATGCATAGTACCCAGCTTTCACTATTATTCTGATGATCAAAAAAGATCATTAGGTAAACCTCTTGTAAACCTTAGAGCATAACATAAATATCAGTTATTATTTTTAATGAATTGAGTCAAACTCTCTGAGCCTGTTTCCTCCTCCATAAAATAAGAGTAACAATATTTGCACTATCTACTCCCCACAAATTTGTTATAAGGAAATCATGCTGTAGACTTATGCATATTTATCATCAATATTTTTGTATTATTGCATCATGAAGACTAATCATCTATATATATATCCATCTTAAAAATTGTGATATTCAAGAGAAGAGATACAATTAGTCAGGACATATGAAAAACTCATGTTATAAAGAGCTAGAGTAAAAAAAAAAGCATTATAAAATATCATGAGAGAAAAGAACATGAGGGACAGCATAGAACAGTGAAAAAAATTATGAACTTGGGAGTCCCAAGATCTGAGTTTGAATTCTGATGCTGCTATTTATTTTATTATGTGAACTTGGACAAGTTACTTGCCCCATCTGGGACCATTTTGTCATTTGCAAATGGTGGAGTGGAACAGCTAAGGTCCCTTCCAGCTCTAGCTATATGATCCTATGAAAGATCTCTGCCTTTCAAGCAGGACTCTAAACAAATACTTTGGATGAGGATTTAACCCTAGTACATGGAGCTAAACTCTGGTACCTCTGAAACAATAACTTCAGAAAACTTTAATAGTCTGAATGAACAAGAAATTCCCAGAGATGAAGTCTTACCAGGATTGGGATATCTCTGGTGATATCATAATAGATGGAAGGTTACCTGAAGGAGGCTGACTACTGAGAGACATTTGACTTAACTTTATAGACTTCTTTACCCCAAGAGACATATGGCAGGATAATCTTCACTTGAACCCTTAATTGTGAAGACTAGCCTGTAGGATCTTGTTATTAGGACAGCAAATACAAACTTTATACCACATTGTAT
This sequence comes from Vombatus ursinus, assembly GCF_900497805.2. Lineage (NCBI taxonomy): Eukaryota > Metazoa > Chordata > Mammalia > Diprotodontia > Vombatidae > Vombatus > Vombatus ursinus. Next base: position 683,459 of record NW_020954113.1, read on the forward strand.
TTAGCAATTATGATGTAGGAAAATTTGGAATTTTGTTCAGTCACATCACAAGTCAATAATAACACTTTTTCAGGGTTATGTTGGTGGTACAGTAGAAATAGCCACTTTTGGAGTCGAAAGACCAGGGTTCAAATCCTGACTCTGCTATTTACTACTTTGTGAACTATTTGGGCTTCAGTTTCCTTAATTATAAAATGATATTGTCTCTGAGGTTAACTTCCAACTCTTAAAATCTACAATCCATTGATCCTGAGGGCTAGTCAACAAAGTATCTTAAAAAAAAAAGCAAAGAATTTGGGGGTTTTCTGCCTATTCACCAAGTTGTGGGTTATTCAAGAGATAAGGGAACAAATTGGCATGAGAAAGCCCTCAAAAGATTTACACCAAGATGTGTAGACACACTCTATGTAAACACAAACTTAACTGTGATGTGTCCACTCAACTCTCACATCTGGCCAGGTGCAAAGGGGCCTGGTGTACTGCCAGCCCTTCTCTCAGAAAGAGAAAAATGCCTAAAGAAGTGCTCTTCCTTTTCAACACCAGTGTAAAGTAGTTTTCAGAGAGCCAAATCTGATGGTCTTTTTTCAGTCCTTATGCTATTTGACCTCTTGGCAGTATGTCACTATCGACCACCTTCTCGTTCAGGACATTCTCTCTGGGTTTCCTGACCCAGATTCTTCTGGTATCCCTTTTACCAGCCTGACTGCTTCTTCTCCGTCTCTGTGGCTAGATATTATCCATAACCCACCCACCCTCAAATGTGAGTATTCCCCAAGGTTCTCTCCTGGTCCCCCATGATTTCTGATTTTCTTCATGATTTTATGATATTCTGTCTTCATAATCTCTTCAGCTCCCTTGAATTTAATTATCATCTCTATGCAGATGGACTCACACATCTACATATCCAGATCCAGATTCTCTCCTGAGCTCCACTCCCATATCACCAATTACCTACTAATTTCTAACTAAATGTCCCAGAGATATCTCAAACCTAACAGGTCCAAAGCAGAACTCATTATCTTTTTTCCCCAAAATCCACCCCTCTTTTCAATGTCCCTCTTTTGCCAAGGGCATCACCATTCTTTCAATCTCTCAGGATTGTAACCTAAGAATTACCCTCCACTCCTCATTATACATTATACATTATTCCCCCTCCTGCACATTAGGATCTAGCCAAACCAGCTCTCCTTCTGTTCTTCAAACCTGGCACTCTATGTCTCTGCGTTGGCTGATCCCCCATGACTGGAATGTACTCCTTCTCCACCTCTGCCTTACATAAGCCCTCACTTCATTTCCTTCACCATGCAACTCAAGGATCGCATTCTACACATCAACTCCCTTTATCCCCCAAACTACTAGTGCCTTCTCACCCCAACCACCTTGTATTTACTCTGTATATGTTTGTTCTGTAATCCCTGGCCCACAGTGAGTGCTTAATAAATGGTTGACTGACTACTACATACACCTAGAGACATACTATCTGTATATAATGCAAGATCCTTGAGTGTAAGGACTACTTCATTATTGTATCTTTGTATTCCCTGTCCCTTGCCCACGTCTGGCACATAACAGGTACTTACTTAATAAATGTTTGTTGATTGATTGATTGATTGACATAGAAAGTGGGGTGTGTGTGTCAAGAAAAGGCTATAAGTCTTAAGAGAAAATAAATAAACCAGTCCACTGGTTCCTCAAGGAAATACACATTCCCTAGCATGAAAACAATTAAGCAAATAACACAGAAACTTAAGAAATGATCTGTCATCTTAAACTCTGAAGATTATTTAGTTGGTTTTAAAATTATCTGCCTATTGTTGTATTTTAATTCCATCAACTAATGCCATTTGAGGTTGAAGTCAAAGATTGCACTGAAAGACACAGTCTAAGAAATCCTGAGTTGTAGCCTGAGTGTGGACATGATCCCAAGTCACAATAGTAGCTATTGAATCATTTTGTACCTCAGTTTCTCCATGTATAAAGTAAATTACTAATTCTCTTTTTTCATTACACTGTTGTGGAGTTCAAACCCCCTGGGAAAGTGATTTAAAGATATTATTAAATTTAGGCTGCTAAGATTATATTAAAATTCCTCAACCTAAAATATCTTTTAACTATGAAAATGTGTACAAGTATACAAGAATAATGATTTGGTGAAAAGGTTGGACACTATCCTAAGTAGGTCAGGAAAAGGTGTATAGTTACTTTAAATTTATAGTTAAACTTAGCTTCATACAATCTTAGAAAAACAGAGGGGATTAGGAAAAGCATAGGAAATGATGTCATCTGTCAAGCAGCATAGGAATTTAAAACCACAAACTGATTTCAATTAAAGTAAGTCATGCCAAGAGCTAATTTCCATTCCCACATGAGCACCAAAGCCATTTAACTACTTTGAGATAAAAAGGCTAACAGTAGTTAAATAGCGATTTTTACATTATTTGTTCAAGTTGAAGACAGAATAGATTCATTCTCTTTTTCTTGAGAGTAAGAGTTACCTTGAAATGTAATTTTAGCTTACCAGCAAAGTTTCCATGATAGTTTTTACTTCTTTTGTAGAGAAAATACTGTTTTATCCTCATGAAAAATAAAAGTACTCTCTAAGTCTTATGTGACATGAAGTAACTAGTATTCCAATGATCCACACAAATCAATGAACTCTGTCCCCTGGCACCATGCAGCAAGTGCAATAATACAGTATAGGATCTTAGTTATCCACTTTGTTACATATACAATTGTAACTGAAGGTTTTGGACTAGTTTCAAGACTTGGAACTCTGGAAAGCCAACATTTCAATTTCAATGTTTTCTCTTGCTTAACAAAGAGTAAGGTCTCTCTGGCTTTTCATGAGGGAGAAAAGAAGCTATACCAGACAATGTAGAAAGTAGGCGACCAGGTTCCTAGCAGAAGTAGGAAACAGTTAAAAAGAATACATGTGTGATTTGATTTCATTTTGGACACACTCCTCCAATTGATCCACACCCTAAATTTACACTGATTTGAACAAGAGTTCCAGATGGAGAGCAATTATAGAACTAGGCCCCAAGTCTGTCGAAACAGCTGACCTAAAATTAATACCCTAAAACATGGGCTGAGTTTGGATTCATATATAAGGATTCTATTTACTTCATTGGAACCTCCACATACTCCAAGTCAGAATACATCCCTAAACTCGACTCACATTAAGGTTTTGCCAGAAACTGAAAATGCCAAGAAATTCAAAGTTAGCAATCAAAACTTCAGTATGTACAGACAGTCTCCAACTTATAAATGTGTTGTGTTCCAAAAGTTCATTTGTAAGTCAGTTGTTTGGAACCTGAAACGCCTTAGGGGGTGGGGGACTGGGTGAGAAACAAGCAGGGTCTGAGCAAAGAATGGATGCTGTTAAGTAGGGCAACATCAGGAGGGAGGCTGCCTTATTACTAGTAAATGGTTGTCTTAAGTAACCAGTTCATGAGATTGCTGTTATTTGGTTGTTTCAGTTGTGTTCAACTCTTCAATGACCCCATTTGGGGTTTTCTCGGCAAAGCTACCAGAGTGGTTTGCTATTTCCTTCTCCATCTCATTTTACAGATGATGAAACTGAGGCAAATAGGGTTAAGTGATTTGCCTAGGTAGTAAAGGTCTGAGGCCAGATTCAAACTCAACAAAGATAAGTCTTCTTGACCCCAGGCCCGGCACTCTATCCACTGTACTACTAGCTATTCTAATCCATGAGAAACCAAGTCCAAAGTAAGGTGGCCTCTAGAAAATGTTGTGACTTATCTAAAAGGGGTTTAAAGTAAGAAAGTTCGGCAAATTGCTGTAACCCAAATGTAGTCCTGTGTTCATTCAGGAAGGCTGAAGTCAATGTCACAAAAAAAAAAAACCAATGCCTCAGTAAGAAAAAAAAATTTCTTTAAGAACAATTCTTAATTAACCTAAAGCTACGAAGCTTAAGGAGGAAAGGGACTGGAAACTCACTCTACTAATAAGCAAGTCAGTTGTTGTTGTTGTTACCTACTCTACAACTGAGTCTTAGAGAGCTGCAAGAGAACCGAGTGACTTGTCCAAGGACACACAGCAAGAATGTGTCGGAGGCACAACTTAAACCTGAGTCTTCCAGTCTTCAAGGCCAGATCTCTATTCACTCCATGGTGTTCCTACTCTGAATGAAAGGCTCAAGGAGAACAAAGTCAAAAAGGAGTGCGCCAACTAAGAGAAGAACAGAAATGCAAGGGTACTATTTGTGTGTCTGGAGTTCAAGCAAAGGCTTTCTTTGGGTTGCATCAAACCTGGAATGATTCTAAGGACCCGAGACCTGCCATTAGCTTGGCAGGCACAGAGCTGGCTGAAGGAACATTAGGAGCAATTTGCAAATAAGCATGTGTGTTCCTGGCATGTTGAGTTTAATGTAAGCCCTCGGAAAACCACAGACAGACAAATTAAACAGCTAGACTAAGTTACTACATGGCTCCACTGAACACCTGAGACAACAGTTCTCCAGGGGCAGAAGTTACTACAGGATAAAAACCATTTTCATTTGGACAAGACACTTGGGGGAGAAACGAGAGGAGACAAGTTCCAGTTAGGATGAATTCATACAAATGTTCTATGCTGTCCAAAACATCTTAAAAAAAAGAAAAAGAAAAAACAGAAATGGAGAGGGTCCAGAGAAATGGGCAATTTAAATGACCTCCAGGAGGAAAAGTCTTATTTATTCATGAGGATAGAATTTTAAAGTGTAGACTCCCCAGCCTGCCTCCATCCAAGGCTGGGAAGGGGCTATACTACCTATTCCTTTCTGCCAATATAAACCCTGCAGACTCAGATCAAGACTGACCTCTTCTACAAAGCTTTTCCTGATTAACCCCGGCCCACAAGGAACTCCCTAAACTCTAGATTCCCTCTAAAATTTTCACCACGCTATCTTCCACTTACAACTATAGAATTACTTTCCATTTGCCTCAAGGGTAGGAACTACATCTTCTATTCCTATTTAAATCTCCATGGTTCCTGGCATGGTACTGGGAATGGAGAAGTACTCAAAGGTCTTATTGATTTAAATACAATCAAACTGAAAGTGATAAAAGTTTATAAAATGGTGAGACATGAGGACAGGGTGAAAAGAAGCTTGGCAAAGCCCAGAATATTAAGAGATATTTCCTGAAACCCAGAAAAGGGATTTAGTATGAATAAAAGGAAGCATGATTTTATATAACTTGTTGTGGGATAGTTTACCCTCTGGAGGTGGGAAAGGCTGAAAATACAAATAAATTCAGGAAGAGTTTGGATGAATTTATGGCTTTCAGAACCTAAATCTGACCTATAGAATCTCCCAAATGAATCTTTCCCTAATTTACAACTATCCTCCATGTACCAAGAACACTGACTCTTTCTCTGTTTTTATTAATAATCTATCTTCAAGTGCTCATAAGTCTTTTGCCTTGGCAGGCAAGTCAGCATGAGGCTCTCGTTGTGTATCATTAAAAAAAAAATCGGGCATCTACATAAGCTTGCCACTCTTCACTGATTCACTAGGATTTATTGGGATCTCTTCCTCATTGATAGAAGAGGATGCTATTATTATCAGCTAAGAGGTGGTTCCTATCTAAGGACCTCTTAAGATCCCTCTCTGAACATCTATCTGAATATCTTCCTTTCCCAAGCCTCTCCACTTCTCAGCAACCTCAAGGCTGTCTACTAGAATTGGATTTGTTCTGCAATGATCCTCAAAACCATATTAGCTGACCTCCTTTACTCTTGGGTTCTGTCACCCTTGATACTCTGAGGGATAACATGATTTCACTAGTGCTGGTATTCCTTTCCTGTAGACACACAACACATCACCTACGTGGGAATCTTCTTACTGTCTTCAATGTTGGGGAATACCTGAGCACCACCCAGGCTAGCTATCTGTTTTGTCTCATTTTGTATCATGTAACTGGTTCTTCTTTTCATATACACCCTTGATGGTTTATTCAATACTACTTTTTTAAAAGTTTTGTTCATATCTTTTTGTTTTTATATCATATCCATTTCCAGATATGTTACTAATTCCTCACCCGTGAAGGAGCCTTCCTTGTAACAAAGAAAACAGTTAAGTAAAACCAACCAACAGAGGAATTAAGGCTAATATTAACAACACCTCTCATATCCTACCCTTGCTCTCTACTCACAAAGCTACCATCTTAGTTCAGGCATCCATCACCTCTCACCTACATTATTGCAACAGTCTCTTAATTGGCCTCCCAGCCTCAAGTCTCTCACCACTCCAGCCCATCTTACACACTGCTGCCAAAGTAATTTTCCTTAAGCACAGATCTGACCACGTGACTCCGTTCCTCAACTAACTCCAGTGACTTCCTATTGAACTGAGAATAAAATATAAATCTGTTCAGTTTTTAAAGCCCTGCAGATTCTAGCCCCAACCTATCTTTCCAACTTCTTGTACATTATTTTCCCTCCCACACTGTGCAACTAAACCAAACTGGTCTTCTCTTTCTTCCTCATTCGTGACACTGTATCCCCTCTCTGTTGTTATGCATCTCCATGCATTAGCTCCCCATATCTTTATACTTATACTGCACACATATATATATATATATATATATATGTACTTGTTGTCTCCCCCAATTAGAATGTAAGCTCAATGTGACTGGAGATTATCTGATTCTTTGTACCAATGTATCCAATATCTAGCATAATACCTGACACATAGTAGCTGTTAAATAAATAATTACTGATTGATTTCATGCCACTTGCACAGAATAGCATTGGTGACGTGTTATGGCCTGCTTGTGCCCACCACTCAGCCTTTGAGTTTTCTGTAATTTTTCATTTCTTTGGTATAGTTTTGTTTTATTATTCCTTGCCATATGGCTTAATGAGGGAAATATTAAGTGTTAAAAGGAAATTGGCTTTTACAGCAGGTAATGAATCTGTTCATTTCAGAGTACAGTATTTATAAATACTGTATACAGTGTAGTACACTAGATAACTCTATCCTCCAGAGGAGATTCTATTTCAATTTGTAATTAGTTGTAACTGGTCTCTAAGTTGTTCTGTGTTAAGAGGTCTAGGTGGCACAGTGCATAGAGTATTGGACTTGGAATCACAAAGACCTGAGTTCAAATCCTACCTACAGACAGTAGCTGTAAGACCCTGGGCAAGTCACTTAAGCTAGAGTTTCCTCAACTGTAAAATGGGGATTGTAAGAGCTCCAATTCACAGATTTTATGTGAGGATCAAATGAGATAATACATTTACAAATGTTAGCAATTATTATTATTTTAACTAATCTCAATTAGAGTGAAGTTCTAACCATAAGAAGTGATGTCTACCTATGCTGCAGTTTCTTCATCAATACAAGTGGTCTCCACAAATTTATGTTACTGCATATTTCTAGAAACTATGCTGGAAAAGGGATGATAATTTCCCATAGGAACAATGATATAATTAGGGATTGGATTTCTCACTAACACCTCAGTAGCAAAGAAATTATAGTCATAGCTAATTAAATATCAAAAAGCAAAGCAATTAATTTCATGACCAAAAAAGTAAACTATATATTTAATATATATAGAAAGAACATATATGATAACTTAAAATGCTGCAAGTCCTATAAAATATGCTGTATTAATTGATTACATTTTTATACACTGAAGACCATTATACAACACATTAACATAATTATATGTATCATAAATGTGACCTTTCTAAAACTAATATTCCAGCCACATTCACAAAGCATTTAATAATATTTAATTAACAACTTTGTTATCTTCTTAGCATTCAGAGGGATTTTGAATATAATTTGGATATCCCAAGTCTTTCTAAAAAAAAAAACCAAATGTCTAGGGAAGCTTAAATTGATGCCTTATACATACCAAATACCCAATAAATATTTGTTGAATGAATGAAAGCCTTCTTTTTCTCTTAATAAATTTCCTTATAGCAGAGACAGTCAAAATCATTCCACTGATATTCAAGTAAAGTTCATGTTATTCTTTCTTTAAAAAATTCATATAAAAAGTAAGAAGTATTGAAATTCAAAGACATCCAAATGGCAACAGAGAGGTGCGTGAATAAACTGCAACATATCACTAGAGAATCAGATTGGACACGTGGTATAAAGGGATACCATCAGAGAGATGTATAACTGAAAAAATGGCCTCATAATGAAGTAAATGGTCCATATCTATTCACATCTTCCCACATGAGTATCCATGCAATGTCGGGAGGTCTAGTGCAATGGTTAGAAAACTATGTACCACCTGTTTTTATATGACCCTTAAGTTGGAAATAGTTTTTACATTTTAAAATGAAGTTTTATTATGACTAGAAATGTAAAAGTCATTTTTAGCTTGAAGACATAATGGACTCAGAGGAGCAGGAGGTTAGAGGGGCAGGATTTGGCCTCTGGCTATAGTTTGCCAAATGCCTGCCCCATTCTAGAGTAAGGACATCCCATACCAGGTGCACTCCTATGGAAGATTTAAAGGAAAAGAAATGAATAAAGAGTCACATAAGAAGGTATGGGTGAATTGTGTTGTATCCTCTTAGAGGACATATCCACATCAGTCAGATCACACACTCGTCAAGGAATCTATCTATTTGAAGGACTCACTCTAGACTTCAGCTATGATATTTGGAGAAAAAGAATCTATCTTCTTTTCCTAGCTTCTCTTTCCAACCCAAGTTACATCAAGGGTTATTTTAAAAAGGAAAAAGAAGTCACTAAAAGGCAGCGCATGGGGTGAGTATACTAGTGAAAAAGGGCAATTACAGTTCTTGCCTTGTTGCTAACAGTAGGAAGCAGGTATTTATGGACTGATTGTATAGCTATAAACTTTCTGTCTTTTCCCAGCACCAGCTAGGAAGTTATCTCCTCCCCAAGTCGCTTACCCATCACCCTACTTTAGGAAACCTAGAGAGAGAAGGTACAGAGAAAAATACACATGATGGTGGTGTTCATTTGGAACCAAAAATTGAGTGGAGGGACAGCAGCAAAAAGCTCTATTATCTAGTACTTCCCTGCAAATTACCCCCAAAATTGCTTGAATTATTCCCTATTTTATATTCCTACTATGAATTGTAGTCTTTATTGTCTTTAAACACATTTTATTATCTTTAAACAATTTGATCTTGAACCTCAGCCTCCCAGTGAGAAATGCCTTATACACTTATGCCAAAAGTGCAGGGCAGGGCAGATAAAAAAAAGCAGTTCCAAGTGTATAGAAAAACAGAAAAACTGACTGCTCTAATGAGAGAAAAAATAAAGCAGGAAGACGAAAAGCCAAAAGCTAATATGGAAGCTAAGCCACTTAAAGGAATTATTGTATCATTTGATATCATATCCTGTCATGTGCATAAAACTTACTTGATCTTGAGCCACAGGAAGGAGCTATCTGTCCAGTTGGGCAAGTACACATGTTTGGCCTTGAACAAAATCCATCTCCACAGGAATGCCGACAAATTGCTGCAAATAAAGCAAATGGTTCATTAGCAAATGAATTGAAAGCAATGAAGATACGACTGAGTATAATGGAAAACAACAACGAGTCAATATTTAGTAGACCTGTATGCTAGGCCAGCCCTACCACTTTCTAGCTGTATGACCTTGAGCAAGCCCCAACTCTTCGGAGCCTCAATTTCCTCAAGAGTATTGGAGATAGTTTCTAAGATTTTCTCCAGCACACCATTTCTCTTCTCTATACTGTAGCTTCTCCCCTGAGCTCCCTTAGCAGTGATGGAGATTCTTGGAATAGACTGCAACAAAGACTGAGACTATGGGTAGGCAGGGGTAGTGAGGAAACTATTCACCCAACTTTTTTGAGTGCTCAATACCTTTTAGCCTATTATTATTTCTGTGACATAAACCATATATTTGTGCCTTAAATGAGTTAATTCACCTTCAAAATGAGCAATACTAATCAAGGCTAACCCTATCACTGTGTTAGAGTGTGTATCTGTGATAGGAATGATACTATAAAACCTCAAAGCAGTTTGGTAGGAAGAAGCTTGGGGGAAGATGAAGTTCAAATAACATTCTCAATGGAAACTATGTAAAAAATCAAGAGGCACACAGTGGATGTTAGAATTATGATGATTGCATATTTATAATATGATAATTACAACAAATGATTACAGACATGCCTAAAATGCTTATTTAAATACACTAAAAGAACACTATCCGTATTTTTACACATCAAGGGACCTATATCAACATGATACAAACTATTTTGCATATTGAAATTGGGTTGAGTTTATCAAATAAAAAAATGTCTTCTTGATAATCAAGAACTCTGAGAAGTATTTAACTCTTTCAGGCTACAAGGATAAGATTTATTAAGATTTTTTTTCCATTTGTAAATCAATGTTTTGCTCCAAATATTTAATCATAATGGTAACATGAGGGGTTTGAACTAGACCAGGGATTCTTAACCTTTTTTAGATCATGAACCTCTTCGAAGGTCTGGTGACGCCTCCTAAACCCATCTCAGAACAACGTTTTTAAATAATTAAAGGAAATGCTAAATTTTAGAGTTTAGTGGAGATAATAATGTATTTTTTTCTTATAAAAGTTCAAAGATCCCCTAAAATCTATACATGGGAACCCTTGGGGCTTTGTGGACCTTAGGTTAAGAACCCCTGAACTAGATGAAGTCTTAGGTTCCTTCCAGCAATAAAATTCCATGATTCATAACTATGTATAGTTTATAGCTATATAGTTATATAGGTTTCTTATTTTAAAATGCTATTTTTAAAAAAGAATTATGGCCAACTTGGAACTATTCCATGGCTCCTCAGTCAGAGAAGTCATTAGTCCTATTGGCATTATCCCTTATTCTTCCAACTATATTTGTCTGATTGCTACTTTACTTTCACTACATTAATGTGACTCCCTTTCTCTAAGCTCCATGAGCAAACATACAGTTGCACCATAAGGGAATTAGATAGGCTAGTAACCAGAAAACAAAAATTTAGAAAGGATGCTAAGAGAAGCAATAATGGTATTTTCCCCTGAAAAATGTCTACAATCAATTTTTAGAGGCATGCAAAGCATATCAACTATTATGCAAATATACCCATGCATCTTCTTATTTCCTTTATGCTCCTTGGAAAATTCTAAAAGTAAAGACAAAATTAAGCTACACCTAGAGCAAATCTAAGCCTATGAGTGTGTGTGTGTGTGTGTGTGTGTGTGTGTGTGTGTGTGTAGAGGGAGAGAGAGACAGACAGACAGATAGAGAGAGAGAGAGACAGAAAGAGAGAGAGAAAGAAAGAGAGAGAGAGAAGAGGGGGAGAGGGAGAGGAAGGGAGAGAAGGAAAGGAGAGGGAAAGGAGAGACAGACACAGAGAGACACAGAGAGAGGCTCCTTTCTCTGGCAGTCTGGTGAAGACTATGGACGTCTTCTCAGAATGAAGTTTTAAATGCACAAAACAAATACAAAGGATTACAGAGGAAACCAAATACATTGGAATACTGTTATTAATATGTTTTTTAAAATAAGTTAATGGATTCTGGGTTAAGAACCCTTCCAGAGGTTGGAAAGTTTTAATACATTTCCTAAACTGGAGTCAAATTCTACCTATAGTAGGCTTTGCAGTCAATACAGTAATGCCGTATAGTTGAGTTGTACCAAATACTATAAACAATGCATACTAAAACAATAGCACCAGGAAAACTTGAATGAAAATTCTGATATGAACTTACGGACAATGCATTGATTTCCGCCAGGTAAGGTTTTCCATCCAGGGCAACAGTAAGCATTGTAACGTGATCCACACACATTTGGTCTAAAACAAAAAACACATAAATTTCATACTTTCATTGGGTGAAAAAAGAGATTAACAAACTAAATGAGAAAATCATTTTGCTATAGGATACAGGAAACAAATTTGGAGAAATAGGTCCTGTTTTGGTAGTTTGGAGTATTTTAATGATCCCTTTGGGAGTACTCTTGCAGCGATGATTAATATAAACTATGCATGCAATCTGTCAATAAAATGAAAATAAGTGAAGCAATATGAAGTATGTGAAATTATATCAGCATGTGAGGAACTCAGACAGTAGATCCATATGAACTTAATTTAAGAAATAAACCACCTTTATCTATAGGGAAGGAAACCTACTACATTGAGGATTTCAAATGTCTGTTCTTTGAGGTCTGTTTTTTTTCCCCCTATGGCCCAGCCTACCTCTAAAATGTTACAACATTCTTACTTTTACCAGAAATACAGGAATGCAAACTATGACATTACTCAGTAAAATAAAAGCCAAAACATGTAAATATTTCTTTAGCAAAGGTTTAGAAAAGCAGTTGTTACAGGCTTTCAGGAAAAACAACAGAAATATGAAGTCAATATCACTTAGGGATGTTTGTTGCAAACTAACAATTCAGCCAGGTTTCTTGGGGACATAGCCCCAGCTTACAGCTTAGGAGGAAGAAATTCAAATGCTATCTTTTCAAAAGTTTATAGAAACAAATGGTTAAAGAATAGTTGTGTCTAACCTGGAAAAATTAAAGTTTTTTTTTTAATATATAACTGTAGATACAGATAAAGATCACAGACACACAATGGGAAACATCCATTTTATTCTGCAACATCCTGAGGTCCCAAATATTGACTTTGGTTGCAAAATTTCAAGGGATGATTTAGATGGCCAAATTTTTTACAATTATTCCCAGGATGGCTGGTGGAAACACTTATAAAAATTCTAGATGAGAGAAGACAAACATTTTTAAGCTAGCTTCTGAGATAAAATCTACTTTTGGTAAAGAAGCACTCACACAAATGGTTTTTTTTTTAAGCGGTTCCTTACTGCAACAAACATTTGGCAATATCGTTGCAGGCTATGTATATAAATTCACATACTCTTCTCTGAATCATATTCCATTATACTGGGTGGATATCTTTCTTTAGTCAAACAAGTTAGTCACACTAGGGTTTAAGCCTACGCACTCAAAACTTTTGCCAGGTCAAACATTAAAGAGAATGGTAAATGCCTTATGGACACAGATACAATGACTTAAACTTTTTTTTTTTTTTTACCCCACAGCACTTAATACAATGTGTTAGATACAATAAATAACTGGTTGATACATTTGAAAGGGAGGTTACAATAGACAGCCAAGAAGCAAGTACTCAACCTCCACAGAGGTTCTTCCAATCTACAGAGCTAATTGAAGCCAAAACTAAACTCCACAGCAGTAGGGTGCTGGGGAATAGGGAAAATCCACAGGGCTCCACCCACAACCCAATCCAAAACTGCACATTGCAAAGACTGGGGGCTACAGGAGATCAGCTGATGATGCCTAAGTAGGGTTAACTGCCACAGATAATTTAGCCAGAATTGATCTATCTAATCATTTGCAGAAAGTAAACAGGGTGTGTTCATCTCTTTGTCTTTGAATCCCTAGTATGTAACATGGTGCGTGGTACATAGAAGGTTCTTAATACTTACTGTTGATTGATTGACTGTTTGAATTTGACCTGGAATATGCTCTCATTGGATAATCAATAAACATTTACTCCTGACATTTATTATTGACTATTGACTTGTAGGTGCTTAATAAATTTTATTGACTGACTGATTGATTGATTCCAGTTAACCTGGAATATGCTCTATGATACATGGGCTGATTTACCCCCACCAACATAGATCAATGTTACAAGATAAATTCTAGGGTATAGATTGAAGTACAAAGAGGTCACAGAGTCAGTAAATAGAAGAGGATGTATTTAAACCCAGAACTCTATTCACTACATCCCACTGCTTCTCCTGTGGCACACAGTTGTTGTTTCTTAATCTCCTATCAAATCTAGTATCCTAACATTCTGTTATAGTACATTTGAATCTTTAAGGTTTTTTTTTTAAGTTGACTATAGGTGGCTAGGTGGTGCAGTGGATAGAATGCTGGGCCTGGAGTCAGGAAGACTCATCTTCCTGAGCTCAAACTTGGCCTCAGACAATTACTAGCTATGTGACTCTGAGCAAGTCACTTAATTCTGTTTTTTTTTTGTCTTGTTTGTTTGCCTCAGTTTCCTCATCTGTAAAATGAGCTTGAGAAGGAAATGGCACACCACTCCAGTATCTTTGCCAAGAAAACCCCAGATGAGGTCATGAAGAGTTGGACACGATTGACAAACAACTGAATGACATGGAAAAAGCATCAAGTTTTTCTTTAGTCACTGTCTCATCAAAGTCTAAATTTGCCTTATCTTCCTCTCCCTAGTAACTTCAAATTAAGTTTGATTTAAACAAAGGCAAAAGCAATGGGAAAAGTCAGACCTGAATTAATAAATTCTAATATGTATAATAAGTTAAATGAAACAAGCTAACTTCAGAAAATGCATATGTAATCTATCCATGCTGCCACCTTCTAGTTACTCTTTCATATGTCCAATTCATTTTATTTCTAAATTCTCTAAGTTGTTGAGTCATAGTCTTTTTATTTATTGCCTCTAAATGCTTTGAGGTTTTAGTTTATGTCAATACATTTTCTTTCTGGACATTCAATTTTAGTTGTTTCAGTTACATATTCTAGTAACTTTAACAACATTTTTTAATGTTGTTACTCTTGGGTCCTTATCAGTTCCAAGCCATGATCCCATATTTTTGTCCCATGCCAAGTAATAGAAAGATACAAGATGTCCCTTCTGCTGTTGGGTCTTCAAAACTTCAGGGTAATGGAACTTACTGAAACAAACTGGGTGGTATTGGTAGTACTTATCCAGAAAAATAACTACAATTATCAAAAATAAACTGATTGTCTATTTTTATTGGAAATACTAAAACTCAGAAAATACTGGCAAAAGTACTAGTTTTTTTTCCTTAGGAAAGACCAAATTTTATGGCCAGAACACAACGCACATCTTACATTTACAAACAGGAAACATATACCTGCTTGGCCAAAACAGTTTTCATCATCATGACAGCTTATACTATAAATGCATACATGTGTCCAGGGTGTCCCAAAAGTCTTTATGTAGTTGTAAGCCTTAATAGCTTTTCTATTCCTGGCACAGAGAAGGTGATTATTAATTAATGATACAGAATATATAAGCTTTAATAGCTTAAAATTGAACTAAGACTTTTGGGTCACCCTGTATAATGCTTTAAATTTTTCAAAGTCCTTTACATATATTATCTCATTTGAACCTCACAACCATGCTGGAAAATGAGTACTAAAGTTATCTTCTCATTTTACAGATAAGGATGCTGAAGTTCAGAGTAGTTAAGTGACTTGTTCAAGGTCACACAGCTAGAAATCACCAAACTGGGATCAGAACCCAAGTCTTTCTATGATTCTATCAACTATGCCATGTAAATTCACATCTCACTAAGTCAAGGAGCTCTAATTAGCAGCAACTTGTAAATTTAAAAAGCACAAAAGCTCATACTTAAGAAAAAAGATGTTTTCAAGGAGGCATAACCTTGAGGCATTACCTCATCTAATACTGTTTTCTATGTAATGGTAATAGTGAAAAATTATAACATTAGGTCACAGAATGTCTAAACCTGGACCAAAAGAAGTTCTAATTATATTTTCACCTGAACCATTGGATTAACTATGGGGTGGGAGTGGGGGGGGATGGAAAATGTGTTTCTACTCCATCTCACCACTTTAACTTGTAAAAATGTAACTAAAATAATCATCTATAATTTCTTTTACCAGTTACTTATAATACTGTGCTTTGCAACTACCCCAACTCTAATCATCCAGGGAGATGGGTCAACCTCAGTAGGCTTGGGGTTTGGATCAAGTTCACACACGGCACTCAAAGATGGGACTAACTGCCTAAAATGTATCTGAATTGACCAAACAGCTGGGGTCTACAAAATCAGAACAGAGCTCTGCGAAAATGGAACATTTTATCATATGTGCTGCTTATAGCCCAAGATAATGAAATCTGGGGACCAGAGCACTTCAAGATGTGAACTTCATCACTGGAATAGCTGTACCTTGGGACTGAAATCAAATGCTACTAAAAGTGGTAAGCAAGGAAGGACCTATGCTCAACTTTAAAGAAAGAACTTAGATCTTTTCTTAATGGCTGTAAAATTCTATACAACTAAATAATGGATGCCAATAAGAAGAATCCACCCACACATTCAACCCCAGGCTTGATAAGTTATGCTAACTCATGATGTAAGACAAACTCATTCCAGATTCAGATATCTTTATAACCCAAGTGAGGGTTAGTATAACACAGTGGATAGACAGGGAGCTTCAGAATCAGAAGATCTGGGTGGAAATCCAGCCTCTGACACATACCAGCTAAGTGACCATGGACCTACTATTTCCCTGTCATCTTTTCAACAACTTTACCAGCAGCCTTGCCCTGGGAATTAGACACTATGTTCTGGAAATTTTAGCCCTTATCTTTCAAACTTTTGCACTGAAGCCCTGCTGAACTGATAGCTGTCTAACTCACCTGGCTCACTATTTCAGGCACATCAAGACATCTTACACTTCAATGCCTACTTTCCCACCATCTTCTAACAAGCCTCCCCAAATTGCAGCCTTGTGGTCACACATATACCTCCCCACCTCCTAAATGTCCATCCAGAACCATGATCAAATTTACTCTACCATTTTTCCTTAAAAGGGAATCAGTCTGCTCCCCTGTGATTCTCATCCTTTTCAATTATTAGCATACTGGTTTAATGGTAAAAAAGATATTGCGGCCCCATATGATAATGACCTTATAACATGTACCTACTAGATCAAAAAAAATGACAAAAAGCTACTATTGATTCAGTAACACTTTTAAATGAATTTATATTTAATCGTGACAGCAAAAGATCATATTTCTTTTTTTTAAAAAGCTAGAACAGCATTTTTTCCTACAGAGTACAAATTAAGCATCAACAATATAAAACCATTGACACAAAATCCATTATTCACGCTGCATATTTTGTCAGAGCTAAATTAAGACCAAAATGACAGTGCTCAGAGCACAAATGGATTCACATTAGAGTAACTCCCCAAGTCCATCAGGAACCCAAGGCCCAAAGGTCGTGAACCACTGACCTACACACATGAAAGCTATATTATCTAAACCTTGAAAAGTCCATTTAGTTTTTGTTACTCTTTGTTAAATTCCTTCCTGAAATTTTTAATGCCTCTTGGAAGTGTGAAAATGACTCTGGATTACTGAAGGGTAGGACAATATATCAAAAGTCAGGCAGGGCCTACAAAACTGGGAAGGCTTCAAGCACAAGCCCTCTGTCATCAACTGAATAATACCCCAACCACCATTCCCTAGCTAGATAAAATCAGAAAGTCTAAATGCCAAGTTGGTTGTGATATGATGAATCTTGGAGCAAAGCATTCCTCAAAGGCTGTTCCATAACTCATAGGAGAACTGTGAGATGCATTGGTAGAGGGAGTATTCATAACAACAAATTAAGCACCACTGATGTGTTCTGTCAAGTTAACCCTCCAATGCATTGTTGGATCTGTGATCTTGCTGTGTGTACTCCCTCCACTGATACTGACCACAACCCATTTGTGCCTTCTCATCTTGTGCTCTAATGTCCAATCCTCTCATAATTCCTCCCTGGGGATCCTCTAAAAATCCTGGGGGCCTTCCTATAGATCTCTTGACATTGAGACACGTTTTGCGCCAATGGTATATGTTTTATGGAAACGTTGTCCCTCACTCTGACCCACCTTTTCAGGTCATGCACCTTTCTGATAACATCCTTGGAGACAATGTGGTATAGCAGAAGAAGAAGCAGATTGGGATTCAAATCTCAGTTCGGCCACTTACTAGCCACATAACCTTCAACAACTTACTTAACCTTCCAAGGCCTCAGTTTTCCTCATCTGTAAAATGAGTGTGTTAGATTAGATGAACTCCAAGGTCCCTTACAGCACTAAATCTATAATCTATGATCCTTTTATGCTGCTGATCTGACAACATTCTTCATTGGTAACTTGCTACAACCTACCTACGTTCACCATACCACTCATCACTGTACTATGGGCAGCCCTCAACTTGAATTCTTCAAAGACAATGGTATTCCATGCCTTTAAGTCACACATCACCATGAGAGAGAAAGTGATCAAGAAAGAAAGAAAGAAAGGAAAACAAGGGAAGCATCCAAGTCTAACAATATTTCCATAAACGTAATTCTTTTACTTTCATGGAACTAAAGACTTGACTTTGCTTAATTCTTCATATTACAATACGTGAAGACAAAATCTAAGCTCTATTTCCAGAGCAACGACGACCACATCTGGCCCTTCCTAACCCCTATCTAACCTACCTTTGTCTACTTAATATGTATTATTTCCCATCCTACAATCTTCAGTTTAACCAAATGGGTCTTCTTGTTAGTCTTCACATATGATAGTGTATCATCACAGTGTTTGATACACAGAAAGTATATAATAAATGCTTTTTCATCCATTCATTTTCTACCCCCACTCATTTGCATAGTTATATATTTATTCTGCATATAATTATATGTGTGTATTACACATGTGTATACATATACTTATATGTAAATATATGAATATATATATGTACACACACACACACACACATACATCTCCCTCAATAGCATGTAAGAACCTTGAGAGCAGAGTGTTTCATTTTTCGTATCTGTAGCACCAGTGCCTAGCACATAGTAGGCACTTCATAAATGCTAACTGATTGACTGATTGATTCTCTCAGGCTGTCCATCATGAACTTCTTTACCTCTGCCTTTTAGAATCCTTAAATTTCCTTCAAAGTCATCTCAAATACTGCCTCCTGTATGAGGTCTTGACTTATCCCTCCAACTACTAATTCCCCTAAAAAATACTATGTGCTTCTTTTGTATGTACTCATAAGTTTACAGGTTATCTTCCCCCCACACACATACCCACACAGAATGTAGGTTCCTTGAGGGCAGAGACTGCTTCAATTTTGTTTTTACAACACTGGTACACAGGACAGTGCCTGGCATACATAAGGTAATTAATAAATGTTTGTTTATTGACTCTCCTCTGAGCTCCAGCTCTGTATCTCTTACTATGTCCCAGGATAACCCACCAATTCTTTAAAACACACATTAAAAATGAAACTCATCTTCCCTTCTAAATCTGTCCTTCCTCCAAACTTTCTATCCCTGATGATGTGACCATCCTCACTCTCACTCACTCAAGATTGAAATCTCACTTTCATCATAATTTTCTTTTTCTTTTTTTGTTTTGGTGAGGCAATTGGGGTTAAGTGACTTGCCCAGAGTCACACAGCTAGTGAATATTATATGTCTGAGGCCGGATTTGAACTCAGGTACTCCTTAGTCCAAGGACCGGTGCTCTATCCACTGCGCCACCTAGCTGCCCCCATAATTTTTTTCTTTTTCTTCCCTCAAGCCCATATTCACTGTACTGAGCTCTCCTGATTTAAAAAAACAAAAAACAAAAACAAAAACTTCATTGGCTACCTATGACCTCTAAGGTAAAAAGGTCACATTCTCACTCTGGCATTTAAAGTCCTCTACCATTTAGCTCTAAGCCACCTTTCTAGCCTTGTTTCACATCCATCTTCTTGACCTCTACACAGCTGCTAGACAAATTGATTGTTCTCAACCTTGCCTTGCATTTCCCACCTCTAAGTTTTCATTCCCTATATTTGAAAGGGAAAAGTCATTTGAAGGAAAGTCATTCCCTATATTTGAAAGAAATATGCTTTTCATCTCCATCTACTGTCATTGTCTTACTTTAAAGTCCCAGTTCAGAGACTACTGCCTCAGCAAAGCCTTCCCTGATCTCAACAGCTGAACATTATCATTCTTTCTTCATATTTTCCTGCTGTACTTGGACTTTTCCATTGCAACCCTATCTCATTTAATATACTTGTGTCATTCTTAAGTTTGCATGTCTATAATTCTTTATTATACTTTAAGTTTGTTAAGAGCAGGAAATATTGGTTTTAACCTACTATCTCCAATGTCTTGCACAAATGAACATGTTTAATAAATGTTTATTGAACTGAATTTTGCCCTTCTATCATCTGAGAGAATCTATGTGATACTGTCACAGAGAAGGATGGTGCTGAGAAAGGAATGATTTCCAACCTTAGATTTATGACACTCTCTGACTGCTGCAAATGATCTCAAAAAATACTGTGAAATTTTTTTGGCTGAGAATTTCACTGTTAATTTAATGAAAATCTGCACTGCAGATTTTCAGAAGACTGAGAAAATGAAAGAAATAGTTAAAAATGCAAAAGAGGTGAGTTGGTGTCAGTGAGCCAGGAATCACAGCAAGAGACATCGCTAAGTAGAAGTGGCAATGGAAAAACTAGGAAGCTGAGAGGGAAGAGGTGGCCAGATTCCCTTTAATCTTCAGGCTCCCTACTGAACAACAACAGAGAGATAACCAAACTGACAGGCAAGCATCTGGGGTAGCAGCACTGGGGACAAGTTGGAGGTTTGGGGGCTAGCCAAGGAGAGGTGATAACTTAGTCTCATAATTAGTGGTCCAGCATCCACCGTTATGTATGGAAATAATTTCAATGAAACATCCTACAAAAAAAAATGAACTCTCCCTAAATAGATTCTGGTCTACGGAGATGTAATAAAAAAGAAAAAAAAAAGAAAAGAAAAACTCACATTTATATAGCGCCTAGTGATTTAAAAAGTATTTTACTTACATTATCTTATTTGATCCCCTCAACAACCCTTTGAATAGATGGCATAAATATTTTACAGAAGAGTAAATAAGGACTAAACCACTTGCCCTGGGACATCCAGCTAACAGGTGACAAAATCAATATTTAAACCTAGTAATTACTGACTTGAACTTTACGACATCATCCTGCCTGAGCTCAATATGCAAGTCACCACTAACATTTATTTCTTCTTCTTTTTTCCTTCTATCCCTGGGCCAAGCTAGAATCTCCCTTGTAAAGTATCATTCCCATCCTTCCCCCATTACCTATCAAATAAAAGACAAGAGGTGGTAAAGTCACAATGAATGCTCAGTGCTACTAAGAAATACCAAAGCAAGGTCTTAGCTCCTAGGAGAGAATGATCTTTAAAGTTACTAGTAATTCCATGAAAGAAAAAGAGGAACCTTTTGGGAAAGACTTGGGCTCTGGGTAACCAGGGACACAGACAGAACAATCACGACCCTGGCTCCATGTCTCCAGCACGGGAAAGCAGACAGTTACTGACTTATTCAAATTGTATTCCAAAATTTTGTTTTTAAGTTGGTTGTTTGGAACTCAGAAAGCATTTCCCCATAGGGACAATGTTATGTGTAAGTGGTGGTTAGTTTCTCAAGCCAATCAAACAGTACTGTTTCAACTATCACTTAAATAGACTCTCAATTGGTTAAATAGACTTTGTGGGCTGGCCTGGGAACCTAACTACCACTTATAAAATAATTTCTATGGAGAAATGCATTCC
Source organism: Vombatus ursinus (assembly GCF_900497805.2). Taxonomy (NCBI): domain Eukaryota; kingdom Metazoa; phylum Chordata; class Mammalia; order Diprotodontia; family Vombatidae; genus Vombatus; species Vombatus ursinus. The sequence continues at coordinate 704,856 of NW_020954113.1, forward strand.
ACCACATGCAACCAGAAGGGAATTTGGCAGTACCAAGAACATGTCCCCAACTCTCCCATATCTACACCCTGGCCACAGTGGTCCAGCATGTGGCAAGTGGGGAAACATAACTGCTCAAAGATACTCCTTAATTTCTTGGTCTCCAAAGGGGTAAGGAAGCCTATCCTCAGAATAGGTTAGGCTGACAATTTAGGCACGTGAGGCATTGGTGTTTGTTACTGGGGGAAGCATATATGTTCTAATCCTCCACATACAGGGATTAAGGTACTTTTTTAGGAAAGCAAGGTATTTCATTCCAGAGTCAACCCACCACACAAGATTTCCTTTCAAAGATCAAACCTAGCACTCAGATGGCTCCTCCAGGATTTCTCTGATTAATACCACTTCAGGTAAGGAGGTAGGGTTGGTGCTAGGCCCAATCTTTTAAGAGTCACTATGGTATCCAAATTATTCAAGCATTTCTGGTCCCCTGGGGCTGAATGATTCTCCTTCTTCTACCTGCTTTTTGCTAGACAAAGGGTGTCACTTAGGCTTAGGTAATCTTCAACTGAGTCAGGAGCAAGCCAAGATAAGAAGAAAATGATGACAATACCTCAGCAGTGATTTCAAAATTGTATTAAAGCACTAAGTATTTTTTACTTAGTGCAATTTGTAAGACAGCTCAAATTCTTCCGATTTAAAGACGTCAAGAAAAAGAGGAAGGTAAGAATTGTTAAGAAATCAATGAAGGTAGAAGTTCAAAAAGTTAGATTCTACTAGATTATAAGCTTCTTGAGGACAGGGTTTTTCTTTTTCATCATCAATTATGTATTAAATAATTATGTATAGGATAATTATGAATTGAATTAATTCATTAATTATGCATTGAATAAATGTAAAAAAGTTGATATTCAACAAAAAGTGCTAATAAATAGGCTTCATCTAGAGTGAGAATGGCTCCCCCATGCATAATTTAAAACAATAAAATTTTAAGCTGAAAGGGGCCTTTAGGGATCTTTTAGTCTAATCCCTTCATTTTACAGATTCAGAAACAGCAACAGGATTGCAGGGTAGCTGCCAACCCATCTTTTGATACATGCCCCTATAAGACACAATAACCAGAAAAGCAAGGCCAATGAATTCCAAGAAACAATGAAGCTCAAAATATACTATTAAGTTTGAAGTTTCTGCAAAATACCAAGAAGTTAGTGAAAGGTATTTGGTTTTTGAGATTATTGCATAGCAACTAAAAACCCATATTATTCCAAACACATTAATTTTATCAGTTTGCAGTTCAACTGTTAAAACAATACTTAGAAAGAAGGCTGAAAAAACAAATGAAAATTCCATTTAGGATGTACATATAGATACACTGGAAAAGAGGCAGATAATTGGGGAAATGGTGGTGAAAACTGGCGTTAATGAACTGCAACAGATAAATCAGCAGGGGGTGCTGTGAGAGTCAAAGAGCTTGATTACTAGTTCATATTCACTTCATCCACAGAAGCAAAAATCAAGGATCATTTTTTGTCCTGCAAAGAATTTTCTGAAACCACATGGGAAAGAATTTTAAAAATCTGAACAACTAGATGAAAACCATGACTTTAATCCTGGAAAAAAAAATGTGTTGGGAGCTTTTATACAAATGGGACCCTTATAATAACATAGAAAGTGAAAATCCTTCTCGGCATTAGAAAAACAACCAAATGACTGTACTGCATTACATTACTTGTTTCTTACACATTAAGGAATATGTGAGGAGCTACATGTCTTATCTAGACGAAGAGAAGCATCCAGCATGAAGGATCACGGTCATTCAGTAAACCTCAAAGTCTTAACCTTGTGGAAGTGAGGCGCCACCAACTCTACTTTGCCAAGCACCCTCTCAATGTTTTCTAGAATTCTCACTACTGCCCCAAAAGGGCTGGTAAAGGGGGAAAGAAGTAGAACTTCTACTACAGGGCTGCCCTTTACAGATCTCAATGCTTCAGGAAAATAAAAACACTCCTTCCTTACAAAATGTTGGGAGAACTCTTACTTAAGCTAAATTTGCCTTGGACTAATTTTTCTTTTAAAGGTAACTTTTTAAAAATTTCCCATCACAAATTGCATACATTCAAGAAATTCAACAGAGTCAACTTTTAAAATTAACTATTGGATACATAAGTTTGTTATTTATCCAGAAGACACGTTGTATCCTTTCTGCATGATTCAAGAAGTCAAATGTTGGGAGTCTGTGATTGACCCTGTGCTGTTTATAATTTATATCAGTAGAGTATCTGAATGGCATGTTCATCAGATTTTCAGATGGCACAAAGTTGGAGGGTATCATTCACATACCCAACAATATATGGGTCAAGATCTGACCTTGACAGACTACAGCAGTGGTTCCCAAACTTTTTGGTCACAGGACCCCCTTTATTCTTTTAAAAATTATTAAGGATCCCTCTCAAAAGTGAGGTTTTGTTTATGTAGACTGTATCTATTAACATTTACCAAATTCGACATTAAAATATCTTAGTTTTATTATGAAAATAGTTTGAACCTGAACCCCCTCATAAGGGTCTCAGGGACCCCCAGGAGTCCCCAGACTATACTCTGAAAACCACTGGACTAACTAGAGAATTGGGATGACTCTAATAGGCTGAACTTTAATGTGGATAAATATAAAATCTTACACGTAAGTACAAAAAACCAACCTCAACAATAATTGGTTAGATAACAATTCTGAAAAATACTTAGGGGTTTCAATGGACTCAATATGAGTCATTAACATGATCTAACATTCCCCAAAAAAGCTGATGTTATCTTAAGCAGCATTAACAGCGGCAAAACTTTCAAGAATAGGGAGATAATAGGAAGGTGGCTATATATGTCCTCATCAGACACCACCTAGTGTTCAGAATGCCACAGTTTAAGAAGGATATTGATAAGCTAGAGAATGCGCAGAGGAGGACAACCAAGATGGTGATGGACCGTAAGCCCATTACATATAAGAACTCCTTGAAGGAACTGCCCATGTTTAGCCCAGAGAAGAAAAAATTTGAGGGGTACTGATATATATATATATATATATATATATGTATATATATATATACATATATATGTATGTATGTATGTATGTATTTATGTGTGTACATTCATACATACTGTAGATATAGATATATAGTTTAGGTACTGCAGGTAGATGAAGAGCTGGGTCTGGGACTAAATTGGAAGAAAAGAGTAGGCAAGACAATATTAAAGCACAATAAATTCAAAATGGATATACAACCTAAATATGAAAGGTCAGAATATCGAGAGAGAGAGAGAGAGAGAATGAGAGATCAGGTACCTTTTATAGCTATGCCAGGGGGAGAATTCTTTTTAAAAAGGGGGGGGGAATAGAGATGGTCATAGAAAATTTCAATTATATGAAATTGATAAACCTTTGTACTAGGATAAGACACTATCTAATGAGGGAAAACTTGGCATTAAATATCTCTAAGGCTCAGAAATACAAGATTTATAGGGAATTATCACAAATATATAAGATTAAGAGCCATTCCCCAATAGATAAGAAATCAAACGATGTGAGTAAACAATCCTCAAAAGAGAAATTGTAAAATATTAATAAGCATATGAAACATTGCTCCAAATCACTATCAAGAAAAATTCAGATCAAAACAACTCTGAGGTTTCAGTTCAAACCCAGAAAATTGTCAAAGATGGAGATAGTCAATACTCCATTCAATGGCTCCCAATCAAGGAATATAATAATCTCTAAAGAATAAAAATTGTGAGTTACCCAAATGGTAATGGCGAGACACACAGTGCTTGTAAGGAAATTATTTCATGTTACCAACAATGTCTTACAAGTAAGAAGTGGCATAAATGGTGTCACCAAGAAGTGGATGACCAGAAAAGACTGTGCTCCAGTCATATAATGAGATCAAGGGATAAAAAATGGACAGTCTGAGTACCATAGCAGAACATAGAAAAGGTAAAAAAAAAAAAATAAAGGAAAACCTCCTACACATTGATTAGATCTTTTATGGAGGATTTATGGAGGACAAGAAATGTGCTGCACAAGAAGGGGGGGATGGGCATACAATCTGTACTGTTGGAGAGACTATGCTTAGCAATGAGGTCACAAGTCAATTGATGAACTTAAGGACATTTATTGCTGCAAAGATAGAATTAAATCATTCTTACGTTATCAGATATTTCACTATATTGGCAGGTCATAGATATGACTTTTGTCCATAGAAAGGAAGGAATATAGAGGAGAAATCTGGAAAGCTAGTCATAATCTAAATCATTTGGTAGGATAACTAAAGCACATAACCATAACTTACTGGAGGAAAGGTAGTATGGCATCTATAAGTAAAAACCATGCCTGACTAATCCAGGAGAATTCTTTGAGGTGAGTAAATAAATGTGTGGAAAAAGGAGAAAACTACATTATTTAAGCCTGGAAAAAAAAAAAACCTCTGGCAAGGTTCCACACCAAACGCTATTTAAATAAAGTTGAGTTAAAATGGGATTAATTTCTGTCAGACGAGGAGCTGGCTGAGAGACAGGAAACAAAGGAAAGGGATAAATGGACATTTCTCTGGATAGAGAAATATAATGGATAAGGTTTCCCAGGGATCAGTGCTGTGACTATTCTCATTCAACATCTGTATAAATCATCTAGAACAAGGAGTGCACAGTGAAATATCCAGGCTTGCTAATGGTAATAAGATCCAAATAACTGCCTTCTAGGATGATATGAATAAACTGCAGGAAAATCACACAAAGTTGTAAAAGTAAACAGAAAATTCAATGATGTGCTTCAATATAGGCAAGTAGAAAAGTAATGAATTTGAGGAATAATGATAGAAAGTACCCTATGGGATAGTACCTGGGCTATCAGTTTGTGACCAAGAAAAGAGATATAGAGTCACTGTAAGCAACACCCTGAAAATCAACCACATATGCTACTACAACCCCTCCCCAGAAAAGGCCAGTAGAATATATTAATTGTCATGCTAGAGAGCCACAAGGATATATCAAATTACAGTGTACCCAAAACTAGAGATTTTCACACATTCCACCTACTATTATTCTAAGTACTTAGTGACAGAAAGATGAATAAAATCTAATACCTGTCTTGAAAGAGACCAAAGAGGTATTATAATAGAGAATATAAGATCCATATACAAATATCTAAAACATAAAGTAGATTGTTGTAAGCAGATAAGAGAACTGTAAATAAAGGTCAGAAAAGGGAGCGATCACCTTCAGCTAGGGACAGGAAAGAAAGCTCCAACAATGAGGTGGGATGTTGACCAGGCTTTAAAGGACAAGTATTTCAGCAGTTAGAAGATAGAACATTCCAGGAAGAAGAAACTGCACAAGCAAAGAAATAGAGGCAGGAAATCACAGGATGTATCCCTAGAATGGCATGTAGTCTTCAAAAAGTAGAATTGCAGTTGCTTTTGCTCACACACCTGAAATATAACTTGTGGTTGATCTAGGAAAGATTCCATGAAGGATAACTTCAAGTCAGTGGAAGTTTTATTCTCCACAGATGGGCAAAAATGAGATTTAGGTCTGAGAAGATCAAGATAGAGAATAGAAAAGTTGATAGAATCATAAGATTGAAGTTAAACATATGAAGATGAGAGATAGTACTTCATACATTACTTCATTTGATTCTAAAACTAACTGTGAGGGATGTAGGGGAGGTATGACCATCACTATCTAACATAAGAGGAAACTAGGATGAGAGATTTAAGAGATTTTTTTCCCTAGGTCAACGAACTTAACTACTTGGAAGAAATCAAGTTGTCATTCAAGCCTTCTACCTCCTAATGCTATGGCTTGTCCATACATAGACTCATTTGACAAAGACTATATTTAAGTTGGGAGGAAGGACCCTTGAAACTTGACAGAGTAAAAAATAAGTAAGTACTATACTGCAAAGCAGATGCTAAACTTATCTAAGTCATTCCCACTTAAAAGTAGCCAGAATGAAAATATAATTATGTTCCAGGAAAGGTTTAGAGGAATTCAAAGATGATAGAACAATAATATGAAGGAACCCAAGGATGTTGCGTGGATGAATAAAGAAATGAGACATTGCACATAGTAAGCCTCTAAATAAGCATCAATGGTACAAGCATCCAAAAACCATTGAAAATGTCCCAGAATCAGGAGATGGGATGTCTGGTTTGAGGAACAGCAAGGAGGCAAGTGTCACTGGACTTCAAAATGCGTCGGGGTGGGGGCGGTTGTTCACTAATAGGCAGTGACACTAAACAAAGATGACTGGAAAATCACTTATAGGTGGCTTTGGAATGTGCTTTTGTAGTTGCATTTTAACATAGGTGTGTTTCATGTTCTTGGAACTAACTTCCAAACAAAAGAATATCTGTCCTAGAGTATTTAGACATTCTGCCTAAAAGCAGAGGAATGGTCCAAAGGATTTCTTGAGGCTTTCTTCCAACTCTACGGTCAGATGGCCCACTTGGGGACCAGCCTAGAACGCTGTCTATTTCCCAGTGGTTCTCTTCAGCTTCATTCTTTCCTGATACTTGCCACGAGCTATTCTTCCTCTGACTAAATGATGCAAGGTTTACCCTCTCAATACCTCCCCAGCCCTAGGGATGTTTTGATAGTGTTTGTGTTTCAAGTTGTAATTAAACAGATTAAGCATAAGCTATCAACAGTAAAACTCCAATAAAGCAAATACTTCAGTGGGGTCGGTGCTGTCAAACATGAAAGCAAGAGATATACATCTCCTGACAAAGGTGAATGAAAAATTGATAACTGACAGATTTAAAAATCTCTGCAAAGATTTCTGATTATGAAGCCTCTGCTCTGAAGAGTTACTATCTTAGGTAGTTTTAGCATCACTTTCAGATATATAAATATACAAACCAAAAACTTTTATTAGGCCGTAAGGTGTAGTAAAAAGAGGATTTTCCAAGTGGGCTTGGAATCAGAAGATCTGGGTTCAAATCCCTATTCTGTCACTGACCAGTCAAGTACGTCACCTATGTTTCCTCAGCCAAGCTGAAACTCTCTCTGGGATTTAGTTTCCTCTTTCATAAAGTGAAAGAGTTGGGCTAAACCATTTTAAAGTTACCCGTGGGCTCAAAAATCCAACAACCTCTTTCCCTGCCTAAAACTCACGCAACAAAAATTCTCTTTAAGCATCTGAAAGAGAAAATTTCCAACAGGGTACTTTGGTATTATAACTCATTCCTTATGAAGGATAAGTAAAAGTTACATATAATTTCCTGTATTTTTTAATAAAGATGCAAAAAAACTACTAACTACTATTTGTTTGTTTAAATGGCAGCAAGACAGGATAGGAAGTGATTTTTAATACCAGTCAGTGGACACAGAACTAAGGAAAGAAATCTCTTCCTCTAACTATATGCAATTCAAAGCCTTCACCATTTTTTATAAGACACTTTCCTGCAATGCCTTACTTTAATATTTTCATTTAGCTTTTTTAATGAATGAATGGAGGAAGAAGATGAGAAGTAATAGGAATGGCTACCTTTGACAAAAAAAAATTTCCACTTTCTCACAGGCGAATTTATCCCTACCATCCCTAAATTTCTATACAACCCTTTCAGTAACTCTCAAGCTTCCTACTGCCACAAAGGTCCATGGATCAGTATCCCAGGGATGTAATATGACCATGATGACGGGATATTAGAATATCCAAGAATCAAAGTGGCAGGTAATCCAAAGGGCAGTAAAAAGATACATGGGAGGCCTAAGTAGTTGTTAGTACATTACTAACAATGAACCGCCCATGAGATATAACATTGAAGACATAACTGAAGATATGTAGGATAGAAAAAGAGAATGGTTTGGGTCATGTAATGATGCTGAGAGACAGCTTAAAGCTCAAGTGCTACATTGGTAGCCCCAAAGATTTAGCACATAAGTACTTTAAAATATTTATTGAATTGAATTAAAAGAACCAAGTGAGACCTTCTAGTGATTTGGACGTATCGTCTGTGAAGGATTATAGAAAGAAAGGTAAGAGTGGGGCAGGATGAGAACACAGAGAGGTCATTTGAATTGAGGGAGAAAGTAGCCATACCAAAGAAAAAAATCATAGATTCACTAAATTATCCCAAAGTTTATACCTAGTCACAATTATTCCTTACATCCTCCAAGTTCTGGCTCAATGAGGGGCATGCATAGAGGGATGGAGACAAAGAAACAGAGTAACCAAGTAATTTTGAATCAAGTAATTTTGCAGATATTCAAAAGTACGTATAGCAGTTCTCCAGAATGCTTTATATTTCCCTACATCCAAGAATTCTCATGCTATTCAACTTCTATACACTAACTTCTTTATCTACTTGAATAATCACTTCGAAGCAGGAAGGAGAACATTCCTTTTATAGCTAACAAGCAAATCATGAAAGATTACCTGCCTTGACCAATGTCAAGTGGCAAGCAATCATCCAGTTAATAGAAGCTGCACCTGTAAAACAACAGAACTTAGGAAACAAAGTATTAGTTTTCATAAAGCCCTCCTAACATGGCTGAGCAGTGGCTGAATTGCTGAAGAACATTTGTTATCCAGAGATACCAAGAAAAAAGATACTGAGAAAGGAAATCATTTTCTAAGGAAACACCATATGTTCTGAAGTTACAATGTGTTTATTAAACATACATATATGTATGTGTGTTCTGAACTTTATCTTCAAATAAATATTCATTAGCACACAGGCATACTAGACCTGTGCAAATTCAATGTAGTCCCAGCGAGCTCTTGGTCAAAGGTTCTACCATTTTATAGTTAAGTTGTAATTTCTTAAAAGGAAAAAAAAAAGAAGCTTACTTGATTCTACAAAATTCTTGAAAGAGTTTCAACATCAAATTAAAGTATGGCATTTTGTCTTTCCTTTCCTGGGAAATTGGATTAGCAAGCCCTTTCACCCAACCCTCACCTGTGGTCCCAAGAAGCTGCAGAATGTGCAGCAGCCACACCCCTGTGAAGATGCATCAGCAGAAGGGCTAAACCAGGTTGAAGGTAACTGACAGGCCTCAAACCCATTGGAGAGTTAGGGGGTGTCTACCCCAAACATGTGAAGACCTTCCCTAGTGGAATGGGTGGATGAGAACAATTTGTTCCAACAGCCACGAAGGTGACTGAAGCAGGAACTATGGAGCTTAGAGCTTGGTCAGACATCGAAGATGCCAAGATCATTCACTGTATCCCAGGCTATTGCCAGTCATCCTGATTTTTGACTTGCCAGTAGATTTCAATGACTCAGGAAGAGAGAGTGAGGCTGATGACTTTGTACAACTCTGCCTCACTTAAAATCCAATTCACGGCCAAGTCAAGACATCACCCCTACAATGTCATGGACAAACAATAACTGGGAAGTTGGTGGGAGATAACAGGTAAGCATATTTTCTTAAGTAAACTTTGGGTTGGAGCACTAGTGGGATTTAACATAAAAGAAATTATCAAAAAAGAAAACTAAGTCATTAGAGATAGTTAAGAATTGAAAAAAGGAAACAAAAGAATAACTTGCCAATCTGTTCCATATTTACAAAGTTCCAATTTTTATAGACCATCAAGTATGATGAAGCTGCCATATTTACCACTGACTGTCCATCTGCTAAATGCAAAGATTAGGAGGGAGGCATGGTATGCTCCTATACTTCTCATTCATCTAAATTAGAACTTGTTTAGCTTCACTTTCCAAGCTGCGCAGTTCTTTGAGTTTCCTTACTATGCTATTATGTAGGCCAATATCGAAAATTATCTCTTCCCTTTGAAAAATCAACTTTCATTAAAATCCAAATGGGAATCATTAAAAAAAAGTGGAAAAAAAGGCTTTTAGACAATTTCTCAAGAGAAATAAGGCATGCAACAAAAAACGACAACAAATAAGAATCCCTTTGTACTGAATGAGCAATACATTGCTAAATGGCACATGGCCATGGAGAGGAAATGCTTGATTGGTAAACAAAGGCCCTGTATTTGCTCAATGCTGACCATACTAAATGGAATAGGCAAGTGTGCCAATCTTTGCCAATCCAATCCAAATGCTTTCCTCCATGCCAAATTCTAGCACGAAAGCCCTAATTCAGAAGTACAACGCTACTTGCATTTTTTAATTATAGCAGCTTATATTTATATATCACTTAAGGGCTTACAAAACTGAAGACCAGAGTAGTAAAACTAACTTGCCCATAGTCACTTAAGTGGCATAAAGGGTCCTAGACTCAAGATCTCCTGACTCCCAGGCCTATGCTCTTTCCACTGGAATAACAGCTGCTACCCCAACACATTAGCAATATAGGTTGGGACAGTTCCCAACCTTTAGGAAAAAAGATTTACCCCCCCCACTCCCCAATTATCAATGTTTTTTTGCTTTTACATCTTTCTTATTCCCAAATATATCCTCACATTATTTTTATTACAAAGAATGTAAAGGAAAAAAATAACAGTATAACAAAACTAACCAATATTCCATACCTATAGACTTCACCAATGCAATAAAGGGAAGGAGAGCCATTTTCCCCCCAGACCAATCTTTTTGGGGCATTATAATTATGTAACACTCAGTTTTGACCTTCTGTTTCTGTTCTTTCCTTGCCCATTTTTGTAGTCACTATGTATATTGTCTTCCTGGTATTGCACAGTTCACTCAACATCAGTTTATATTAGTTTTCTCACGCTTCTCCGAATTCTTCATATTTGTCATTTCTTGTGGCATAGTAATACCATTAAATTTATGTCTCACAATTTATTTAGGCATTCTCTAATCAGTGGGCACCGAAATGGACTCCTTCTCTCTGTCTTTGACTTCTCTGGGTATATGTCTAGCTGTGGGAACTCTGGATTGTATGTGAAAAGTTTAATCACTTTTTAAGGATAATTTCAAACTGTTTCCCAAAAGTTCCACCAATAGTGTATTGCTATGCACTTTGTCCCATAGCCCATCCCACACTATTTCCTTCTTTTGTCTTCTTTGACAGTTTTCAGGGTATAATGCAAACCCCACATTTCTCTGATTACTAGGGAATTAATTTTCTTTCAGTGAGTCATGGTTAATTGCAATTCTTTTGAGAAGTATCTGTTCTCAAAAGACCATTTATAAATTGGGAATGTTTCTTAGTTCTATATATTTGTGACAATTCTCTCTGTATTTGCCCCTTATCAAAGATATCTGATGAAAAGATGTCCCCTCTTCCATTTAATAATTTCTGTTTGTTACAAGGGATGACACCCTAAAAATAAGAAATACAGGGAAGTGAAATATATTTGAAAGTTACAGTAAAACAACATGACTAATATGATTGATTGAAGACATATAACCTACATTAAATTGCTTATTGTCTCAGGAATGGGGGAGGTTCCAAGAGGGAGGGAGAAAATTTGGAACTCAATTTTTAAAAAGACGAATATTAAAAATTGTCTTTGCATATAATTGGGGAAAAATAAAATATTTTTAAAAGAAAATTAAGGTGATATAAAAACAATATAAAAAAAATTTCCTTTCTATATTAGCTGCATGGATTTTGTTTGTGCACAAGTTTTTCAATATCATAGAATCAAAATGATCACTTTTGCATTTTCTTATTTTCCTTATCCCTTTTTGGTTATGAACTCTCTCTTTAACCGTATAATTGTGAGATGCCTGATCTTTTTTTCTTCTAATTTTTATGGCGAGACAGTTTATATTCAAGTCTCATATCCATATTAGAATTTGTTATACTATACAGTATAAGATATTGCTCTAAATCTAATTTCCAGCAAACCATTTTCTAGGTTTCCCAGCAGTTTTGTGAAATAAGGAGTTCATCTCTGTGCACTTTATATTCTTTGGTTTATCCAATACTGAGTCGTTGAGTTCAATTATTTCTAATTCTCACTTATTATCTATTTGTTCTTAGGATATCTTTTTTTTTTTTTTGCTTTTTGGTGAGGCAATTGAGGTTAAGAAACTTGCCCAGGGTCACACAGCTAATAGGTGTTAAGTGTCTAAAGCCGGATTTGAACTTAGGTCCTCCTGATCCAAGGTCGGAGTGTCACCTAGCTGGCAGGATATCTTTTTAAGGTTAAAAAAAAAATCAGTCCCTAATGTAATAGTTGTACTATTAGTATACCCTGATTGATAAAACATATGATGACAAAAAGCTGGCATGATTTCAGGAACACCTTTAAATGAATTTGTTTTTTATTGGTCATAACAGTATATACATACATACATACAAGCACACACACATGAGTGTGTATATATGTATAAAGTATTTTTATTTATATATATATACAACTGAAAAAATTGTACTACATATATGTATGATATATGGGGCAGCTATGTGGTACAATGGATAGAGCACTGGGCCTGGAGTCAGGAAGACCTGAGTTCAAATTTGGTCTCAGACACTTACTAGCTGTGTGACCTTGGGCAAGCCACTTAACCATATTTGCCTCAGTTTCCTCATCTGGAAAATGAGCTGGAGAAGGAAATGGCAAACCACTCCAGTATCTTTACCAAGAAAACCTCGAATGGGCTCACAAAGTGACTGAAACAACCTAACAATAATATGTATAAGATATGATTTGTTCAGTCTACACAGGTATGCTTGCTTATTTATTATGTACAGTCATGGTACAGATTTTGTCAGAGCTAAATAAAGATTAATGTGGCAATACGTGGTGTGCATATGGATTCATGGTCACCTTGAAATAAACTCCAGAATCCAGGCCTTGGCTCACATATTTGAAACCACTAGATTGGGAAGATCCAACTGTCACTGCATATTAACCTATCCCTTTGGTTGCTGGTTTAAGAAGTTCAGGCATTTAATGACCCAGCAAATCAATTCAATTTACTTATTTAAACTTAAATGTCCGCCATGAACCAAATTGGGCTTCCCCCTATGCTTCAGTTTTTCAGAGTTCACCAATCCATGACAAAGAGCCATCTAAGTTTTAAGAGGTAGGCTGTGAGAAATCAATTATATAATATAATTCACCACACTTCTGTAATCAAGTTGAATATCTCAGTGGTAATCAGGACTGAAATTAGAAAGCCACTAATATATAAGAAAGATATAGAAAAAAAATTGAGCTCAAATGAAAAGCAAATCAACTACCTCCTGTGTGACCTCTCAGGTAGTCACCTTTACAGGAAGAAAAATCTATTTGGAGGATAGAAAAGGTCTACTCTGTGTATAAAATGTACAAGAAATACTATGAGCAAAGGTGAGGAAATTATAGACCCTGAGTGGGAAATAACAGCAAGAGGTCCAGTCTGGCTGAAACAAAGAATATAAAGTATAGATGAAAGCATGAGAAAAGCTGTGAAAATGAAGTAGCAATAGATTATGGAAGGACATGAATGCCTAGCTAAAGAATTCAGATCTTTATTCTAAAGGTGAGAAGAAACCACTGAAGGGTTTTTAGTAGGTGAATGACTACCAGATCTGAATGAAAGGAACATCTGGCAACAAAGATTATTAAAGACAAATTAAAGGAGACAGGGAAAGCTGTAATATAAGTTCTGTGGATGGGAATGAGATCTGAACCAGAGTGGTGACTGTAAGAGAAAAGAGGATATTGATTTAAGAACAACTTTGAGCGACTAAGTCATTTTGACTACTATAAATACACAAATTAAAAAGAAAGGCTATGTGAAGAAAGATGCTATCTGCATCCAGAGAAAGAACTGATAAATAGAAGTATGCATAGGATAATTTTCCATATACATATATATACCTGTTTTTATCTAGTGGTAGACATTTCTAGGGGGGAAAGGGAAGAGAAAAAAGGGAAAAAAGAAATTGACATGATGATTTTGTTGTATATTTGAAGAGAATAGCAAGTTGTACATGGTAGACTTGCAGTTGCATGTGTAACCATCTTTTTATTGCACTGTGTTATAGAAATGCTTGTTTTGTTCCATGCACTGAAAGTAAAAAAATTTTTAAAAAGTATGATGAACATGAGAAATGATACAAAAGGTAGAATTAACAAGATTTTGCAACTTAAATTTAGGAGGTGAATAGAGAGGAATGAGTCAAAAATAACAGAGGCCTTGAGGATTTGAAAGTGTTGTAGTTGACAGAAATAATTAAGTCAGGAGAAGGTGGGGAAAGATAACAAGTTCAGATATATACCTGTTGAATATCTCAAACTCAACAATGGGACAGCCTGGTTGGAGCTAGATGTACAATAAGCAGTTGAACTTTCAATGTGAGCCTGGGAGAAAGATCAGAAATAACGATATACATTTGGTAGTCACTAGCATAGAACTCTTCACTGAAACTATTAGAGGGAAGGAGACTGATGAAGGAAGAAGTGTAGTAATGATAGTTAAGAAGCCTGAGAACAGAACTTTGGGCAAAGTCAATATTAAGGAGTTAACAAGAAGAAATGGAGATATTAGAGAAAAAACCCAGGAAGGTATGGCATCATGGGCATCACTGGACATTGATGAAAAATGACCAGACTGATAAAGCCTTTCCTGATCCTCCCAAAACTGCCTTGCACTTGTTTTGTCTATTAGTTTTTGTGTAATATGTTGTCTCCCCTGATAGAATGAAAAAGAAAGACCTATTTCATTTCTGCTCTTGTATTTCCAGCACTTAGCACAGAGCCTGGTATATAGTAGGTGCTTAATATATACTTGTTGACTGAGTGACAAACCTAACTCCAGATTCAATTGTGGACACCCTTTCACAATGATCAGCAAATTCTTTTTCTAGTATGACTCAAAGCTATTGGGAAACTATATATCCTGCCTTCAGAGAAAGGTTGTCCAGTTGTAGAACCTCCCAAAACTCTGCAAAACCCTCATTAAAAGTCTTCAAAGACTAACCAGGAAGGATGAAAAGACTCCCTCACAAAGTCTCTTAGTGGAAAAAAAAATTTAAATAGATGTATGTATATATGTGTATATATACATATATAATTTCTTACTTGGGGGTATAGGTTCTTGGGAATGGCATTCATTAGGCATATTTCCCCAATACAGAGAAGTAGCCTAGCATAGTGAATAGACACCCAGTTTTGGAATCAGGAAGAACTAAGTTTCAGTCTCACCTCTGAAACTTACTGACTGTGTGACCCTGAGCAAATCACTTAATTTCTCAGTGGCCCAGGCAACTCTCTAAGACAGTAAATTGCTGAGCAGATGCCAGTCTTCACTGGTTGAAGAAGTTGATGCTACAGCAATGAACTCACAGGTCTGACCCCTTCCTGACACCAACTCCAAAAAGAGGATACCTGTTGACCTTCAGGTTATCAATCTGTTGTGCAAATGACTCTACCATGCTTTAAAACAAAATGACCAGAAGTAGTGTCCCTCTGCCCAGTTCCATGTTACCAGGGTCAAATCGGAAACTGTGAAGTAATTAGAAAGTAGAGGCCAGACATTCTGCTTTGGGTTTTTATGACTGAGCTGCCAAACAACTCCTAGCCAACTTCTCAGAAAACTTTCAGGCACTTTCTCAAATTCCAGCTAAACCATCAACTATGTGGCCCTAGGGACTAAACAGCTCACAGGGTGGTAATGGGATATAAAAATCTGCTAACTTGAGGTCAGTGGCCTAAATTCAAGAGTGTGAAGCTGCAGTAGTAATATACCACAGATAAAAACTACTTGAGAGCTTTGATAGCTGAGGGCTGATTCCTTCCTGGCAGAGGGGTGACTATATCAAATTAAGCATTAACCCTATTAATAAAAGGTGATAAAGAAACCCAAGGAGGTAGCTCTTTTCAGAACCAGGGAGAGGAGAGAGAGAGTATGTCCTATATAGGGCCCATTATGTGTAAAGCTTTCAACAAGATTCAGCTCAATTAAAAGATGTGTCTGAGCACATAACAGGTACTCAGAAGGTCAGAGATTTAGACCTGGAAAAGCGTCTCATACTCAATGTGTATTTATTAACTAGCTTATCTATTCTTTGAGGAGAATGATGTTGTATAAAATGGTCAGGAAAAATAGAATCAATTGATCACCTTTATTTTAGTTCTTGTGTCTAAAATCATGATATGTGGATTGGTAGGCTGGCAAGTTTAAAGGCAAAAGTAGCTAAGAGTTCAATTGCAGGACCGTTACTGATACATATCTAGCCCAATACATCCCCACATTTTGCCTTACAGACAATACCCATGAGGAACAAAAAAGAAACTGGGTGGGCAGAGGCTCCCCTACCCTACACACTCATGCAAAGTAAAAGCACCTTTCTCCCCCAAATCCCACAAGCCATCTCCTCTCAATCAGGAAATTTCACATGAGAAACAGAGTAGCTCCTCTCCACAAAAAATAAATTAATAATAAAAATTTAAAAGATTTTTTAAAAAGGGAATCTTTATTCCACAGTGTCTGTAGCCCTTGCTTCTATTCTCTATTCTAGGCCTGAGTCAGTGAGGCTGATCAAATTGCTTAAGGCTAGATAAATCACTGAAAGGAAAAAAAAAATCACGCCCACATCATGCAGGTGTTTGCTTGCCTCTGGGCACAATTTAGGACATGTATGTACAAGTCAGCTACATGAAGGTATGAACACAAAGAAAAGGCACAATTTATAAGGCAGTTTTGCTTAAATGGGCCTTAATGTTTCTGTGACTCAGTTTCCATGTACAAAAAAGTAGACCTGACAATAAACACTTGGAGATTTTTATATGAGATCTATCCAGGTCTAAGTTTTCTCTTATATAAAACTGGCCTGGACAATCTCCACAATACCTTCCAACTATAAAACTCTAAATTCTAGAATATTCAAGACAGGCAAAACTTTAATGAAGCATGCTTACTCCATAGCTGAGTAAAGATTTAGTGCCCTGACTTCATTTCCTTCTGGAATGAAGAAAAAAATAATAAGAGTCTTTGAAAGGTATTTATCAAAAACCCAAAGGTGTAGGGAACTGACCCTCTCCCATACTATTGGTAAAACTGCTGTATTGTTAAAGTTTGTTTTTGCTGTATGTGGTATATGAGGTATTTTTAAAAAATCTATTTTATAGATCTAAAATAATGGAATTTCAGAAACACGCTCCCCTAGGGGAAGGGCCTTCAAATGAAAACCTGTGAAGTGGATGAAACTAGCTACCTGAACAGTATATTTACTGAGTTCAAGACCTGTTGAAAATCTTAGCTCTGCCAAATGACCTGAGACTAAAACCTGGAGCAATAGAAACTCTGTAGAAGATCCAAGTGGGCGAGGAACAGGGGTTTTTTTTAATTTGAGGAAAAGTTCAGTCATAGGAGCCCCTTCCAGAGGAGAGCAATTACATAGGGACCCTTCTGGAAAAGAAGAGGCAAGAAAGTCTGTGACTTCTCTCATAGCTAAAAATAAATAAATAAAAAGACCCAGATGCCAGATTAGGGCAATAAATGGAGAAATTTAACCTAAACTACAGAACCAACAGTAACAGCAGACATGACCAACCAGGACTGTGATAAATAGGACAAAGGGTGAGATTAGACTCAAGCTCTTTAAGAGCTGCAAGGACTGTCTTTCGCCTTTCTTTCTATCTCCAGTTCTTAGCCCAGTGCCTGGTATTACACACACACACACACACACACACACACACACTATTATATATAGTATATACATATATACATATATACATACATATATATGTAATATACATGGCATTTAATAAATGTCTACTGACTTACTGAAAAGACTTCCAGGTAACAAAGCCTAAGAGGTTTCCCAAACAGTGAATGAGGCACCTCTAAGGTCAGACAGGAAGCAATATGAAGTACAGAAAAGGAATCTTTGAGGAGTGATAGGGAAGGGCCTCTCCCATGTATAAAGCTAGAATTTCAAATATAATATAATATATAATAATATAATTGTGTTATAATATAATAATAATTAATATAATATTCTATAATATAATAATAAATAGAAATGTAATAAATAGAATATAATAATATTAATATATTAATTATATAAATATATATAAATATATGAAAATATAAATTAATAATATAATAATAAATAGAATAGAATAGAATAATAAATATAATAGAATTTCAAATATAATATAAAGCAAGATTTTCAAGAACCTTGAGTCAATGAGAGGACTATAGCATCATAAATGAATGGGAGATATATTTAGAGTCCAGATAAGAATTTCCCACCATAGTTGTGAAATGATCCAACCATTTTGGAGAGCAATTTGGAAGTATGCCCAAAGGGCTATAAAAATGTGCATACCCTTTGACCCAACAATACCACTACTAGTTCTGTATCCCAAAGAGATCATACAAATGGGAAAAGGACCCACATGTACAAAAATATTCATAGCAGCTCTTTTTGTGGTGGCAAAGAATTGGAAATTGAGAGGATGCCTGTCAACTGGGGAATGGCTGAACAAGTTGTGGTATATGAATGTAATGGAATACTATTGTGCTATAAGAAATGATGAACAGGCTGACCTCAGAAAAACCTGGAAAGACTTGTATGGTCTGATGCTGAGTGAAGTGAGT